>NC_022023.1:30607817-30625391 GCF_000317375.1 Microtus ochrogaster | reverse complement strand
ACTGGGTTGGAATCAGCTGGGATGATCCACCGGCCATGCTACCTTACATGAGGTTTACATTCCTCTCTGTACCATCTATAGCATAGCTTAACAGCTCTCTTCCATGGGTAGCCTTCAGTGCCTCAGTCACTGCCCGAAACTCACAGCAGCTTCTACCCATGTTGGCTCTTGGTATTATTCCCAGTATCCATCTATTCTAATCTGTGTTTCTGTCATTGCTTATTTGCTGCTTATTTATGGATGAATGTAAGTCCCATTATTTTCTGTCCCAATGTCACCCTCAGCCTTTTTCTGTTCACAAAGATGAAATCATCTCCATGGTAACAGATGCCGACTGTCAGGCTTGTCCTTATGTAGCAGAGCTTTGCCCACTTGACTTCTTGGATCTACATCGTTGTCGTTGTGTTCTGGAGGACGTGAAAGGGTTTCCGTCACGTGACAGTTCTCAAGCTCAGGGGAACGTTTAACATGCGCAAGCCAAGTACTGATGATAGCCACACAGCTCTGCTTTCTAGAGTTGTCCTTAGACCACAGTGCCAGTGACTCCTTCCTGCTTGTGACACGTTGGGAGGGACTCTGGGGAATCACACAACTTTGGTGTCCAGAAACCAGCTCTTTTGCTTGGGGAACAAGAGGTCTAGGGATACAACAGAACGTGTACTCATAAAAGAGAGGTAGGTTCAGAAAGGGGTCTTGCTTCACAATTGCTACATGTGAGATAAACTTTCCTTCAGTGCTCGTGGATATGTAGGAGCCAGTTTTCATAAAAAGGTACCAAGCAAAAGACTCAGGTCAACAAAAGTCATAGATCTGGGTTTCTTGTGGATCTGGGTTTGTCACTCAGATACGCTGAGAGTTCTGTGTGAATACATAGCCTCATTCCTCCTGGGTGAACTCTAGCTCTTCCTCCTTTCCTGGAAGGAGAGCTTCAGAGCTTGTGCCCACATGAAGCCCACCACAGCTTCTGTTTCTAGGGGTTTTTTTTGTGATATCTGTCTCAGTTCTGAGCCTGTGTTGCCTCCAGCAAGTCCTAACAGCCAGCCCTGCTAGGATGTGTATCTATGGGTTTGCTACAGTTGACTGTTCTCTTATTGTTATATGGTTGGTTCATTTTTGTCTTGTTTTGTTTTATGTGGAGACTGAATCCAGGGCCTGGTGCATCCTAGGGTGTACTCTGCTGTCATGATATTCTCCTAAGCCTGAACTTTGTGGTTTTAGATAGACAGTTTTGAGGATTTTAGAAACCGCTGTGGTTTGCTTTTCCATTTTACCTTGAAAAAGGCCAAGCAGCACTCTCAAATTAGCTTGTAATTTTTTCCATGAGAGAAGACCACAGCTGCTCTTGCTTTACTAGGATAGTTCTTGACTTAAGAAATGAGGCTGATGACTCCTAATAGGCTCCAGGCTGAAAAGGAAAGAGATAAATTTAAAAATTAAAGACATTTGTTAACATTTAAATGCAATTTACCTTCTGTCTCCACTGATTACATCTGTAGATTTATCCAGTTGTTGATCCATTGTTGCTACAGTGGAAAAGATTATATGTCTATTACTTGTGCAAGATAAACAATTATTTGTATAATGTTTCCATAGTATTCAGCGTGTTATCTGGAGTTGATTGACAATGTTGTGTATAGGTTATATGAAAGTATCACTGTTGCAAGATACTGCTTGTTCTTCCTGGCTGCCCAGAACCAAAATAATCACACTGAAACTTATTAATTAAAACACTGCTTGGCCCATTATCTCTAGCTTTTTATTGGCTAACTCTTACATCTTAATTTAACCCATTTCTATTAATCTGTGTATAACTACGAGGTCACAGCCTACCAGCAGAGTTTTAGCACATCTGTCTTTGGTGGCTGATCCATGGCGTCCCTCTGACTCTGCCCTTCTTTCTCCCAGCATTCAGTTCAGTCCTCCCCGACTACCTAAATTCTGCCCTATGAACAGACCAAGGCAGTTTCTTTATTCATTAATGGTAATCATAGCACACAGAGGAGACTCCCACATCATATCACCCAATTTTATGTAAGGGACTTGAGCAGGCAAGGATTTTACATCTGCCAGCCTCCTGGAACCAAGAGACCTCAAGGAATTGCTATGCTACTTACCTTGAGAAGTAGGTAGCTGGATGTGGATTAAAGAGGCGTGTTCTCTCCCTCTCTCTCCCCCTTTCCCTCTCCCCTTCCTTCTTCTCCCCCTCTCTTTGTGTGTGTGTGTGTGTGTTGTGTCTGTCTCTAACTCTGTCTCTCATTTAAGGCTGGCACTTTGGACATTTCCTAGGAAGTACACATGTGCTATCTGAAGAGAGCCCATGACATATAACTTGTTGGAAATAAAAATATATTTGTGTCACAAAAGATTCTGAAGGTTGTGTAATAAAAAGCTTGAACTTCAGGAAATATAATTTTTAATATCAAGTCTCAGAGACACTTGAGGCCATGAACTGTCTTCAAAATTTTTCTTTGCAGTTTTTACCATGACAGGATTCCTGTGGTGATGGCAATAACCTGGTCCGTCATCAGACCACCTATTCCAAGCCTCCAGCAAGTTGTGACATCTGCCCCTCTCATGGGTACTAGGATTTGTCTCTGTCCTGACAGTTTAAATAGTAAGACACCATTCTCTCCTCACTTGCTTGATTTAGGGTGAGAAATGCCATGGTGTAGTGAAATAACCACGCATGGTTTTGTGTCCATGGTGAGGGGACACTTTAGACCACACTGTCCCTGAGGGTTCCAGCAACTTCTGCAGGGAGGTCTTGGCTGAGGTTTCTCAAGGCTTACCCATTGTTCCTTGGTCAAGCTCTTGTTCACGGCACAATCTTCTCAGATGTAGTTACTCTAAATTTTAAGAAAAAAAAAATAACACCCAGAAAAGCAAGATAGAACTCAAACAAAGAATTCCAAGTCAATATATTTTTCAGCCAATAAATGTGACCCAGTTGTAATGCCCCCTTTTTTAAATAATCTTTCAGTAGAATGTGTCTCATCTCACTTAGAATACTGGTCCCTCTTGTTGCTATTTTTGGATGTCTTACCTCTGTGAAAGATGTCATCCTTCTTTCTGTTGCCTAGGTATTTCCAGGTCATATTGTGCTTTATATGTGTGTGTGTGTCTTTATTTATATGTAATTTATGATGTACATTCTAAAACTTTCCATCTTATCTATATTCATTGAACTATAAATTGGTAGCATTGCATTGTCTCAACTATTCACTTCCTCCTTGTCTTCCCATGGAATCTTAATTCCTCCTGCTTTCCTCTATAGCCCCTGGCAACCACCATTGTAATTGACGTCTCCCTGAATTTCACGGGGTGAGATATTTCATATAAATGGATTCATGTAGTGTTTGACTTGTGATGGGATCATTTATTCAGCATACTGCCTTCATCATTCATCCACGTCGGTACCATGTATTAAAATTTCATTCCTGTTAAAGATTAAATTAAACTCCATCATAGCCCCACTTGGATTCTTCTTCATCTTCGGTGGACACCTGACTTATTTCTGTTATTTTGGGTTTTGTGAATTGCCTCCGTATAAATATGGACATTCAAATATCTATCGAGTCCCTCTTGCTATTCCTGTTGGTAAAATATCCAGATGTTTGATGGTCGTACGTAGTGGTAATTCTGTTTACTGTTTTGAGGAACCAGCATGCCGTCATCCACAGTACCTGAGTAATTTTCCTTATTATCAACATTGCGCATTTCCACTCTAGGGTGGCTGGTCCACGCTGCTGAGCCTCCTGTGTTTAAATTTGCTGTAGTAAAATTGATCCATTTTTCTTTTTATTGTCTGAGATTTGGATATTCAGTGCAAGACACCCTGACAAAATTAAACATCACAATGCTTCCCCATCTTTACTTCTAATAGTTTTCATAGTTTTAGCTATGGTTCATTTTGAACCTATTTCGAGTCTGTCTTTGGCTATGAACGGAGATGTAAGGGTCCAAATTTATTCTTTTGCTCTTGGATATTCAGTTTTTCAAGCATTGTCAGAGGCTGCTCTTTTCTCTCATTGGCTGCTTGGTGACTTTGTTGAAAGCCTTCGTCAGAACTATTTCTTTAGTGTCTGAATTATCAAGCGTGGCCTGTGTGCTTCTCGGGCACAGCTGTTGGATGGCATTCTAAAATGCGCCACTGACATTATCACGACTCTGCTTAAAGCTAAAACCGGTGGTTCCCCCAACATTTATGAGCGTGTGTGTGTGCATGTGTGTGTGTTCCTTCTGCTTCTCCCTTAAAAATCCCTGTTACATTGCCACACTCAATACATTTCACATGCTCACTTGAGGCCATTCAGGCTTGATGTCTTCGAGCCCTTGTAATTTAATGAGATTAATGAACTCAGAAACCCAGAGTCTAATAAATACTTCTGAAACAATGAGAAAAGGCTTGTGCGGAAAGACTTGACTGACGTCACGCACGTCACACAGCCTTCTGCACAGCATGATCTAAAGTTGTTGTGCGTGGAAACAGAACAGCTAAGAATCCAGTGAAGCCAAAGGAAGGTGATGTCTGTCATTTTGATGATCAGGAAAGCCTAGTTTCTGGTTTAGTTTCAGCTTATCCAGAATTTACATGTCATGTGTATACCATGTCATGTGTATACATGTGTATACCATGTCATGTGTATACATGTGTATACCATGTCATGTGTATACATGTCATGTGTATACCATGTAGAATTGTGTTGGGGCTTTCGTCCGAAATGCCAGCAGCTCTTTGGAATTAACACGGTTTGGATGTGCTGACAGATGTTGGGAGTTGATTAAATCCATGACTGTTGTTTCATCTCAAGTCTGAGAACCACTGTCCTGGATTTTGACCCCTGAATGTGTGGGTCTGGAAGCCCAAAGATACCTCAGTTCCAGAAGCAAAGTGTAGGGTCCATTTGTGAATGAGCAGCGATTCAGCAAAACTGAAGGAGGCCCATTGAAATAATTGCAGCAGCAAACAGTCTTGTTTCCATGGAAACTTCTTGTGGGCAAGTTCGTGCATCTTGTTTATGTTCCTCTTGGACAGGAATATTCTGAAACTCGCCCTGTTCTCTTCTTTGACTATTACTGAGTAGTGAAGGACTTCCCTCCGAACAGGGCTCCTGAGCTCAGACTCTGTAGAATCCCTGTCTCCTAACTGGTGGTGCTCGGTTCCTCTGCAGGCAAGGGAGAGGAAGTTAGTCATGGAACCTGCAGTGTGTGCTGCCCATGGGAGCTGTACACACTCACACTGCAACCTGCAGTGTGTGCCGCTCACCGGAGCTGTGCAAACTCACACTGTAACCTGCAGTGTGTAATGTTCACAGGAGTTATGCACACTCACCCTGTAACTTATAGTGTGTGTTGCTCACAGAGCTGTGCACACTCACACTGTAACCTGCAGTGTGTGTTGCTCACAGGAGCTGTGCACACTCACTGTCACCTGCAGTGTGTGCTGCTCACAGAGCTGTGCACACTCACTGTCACCTGCAGTGTGTGCTGCTCACTGAGCTGTGCACACTCACACTTGAAACGGTGGTATCTTCATTTTCAACACTTTTGACTGTAGCATTTTAACTCTGTGCTAGACATTGTGTATGTCTCCTTAAATAATAGCGGTGATAATTTTAAGCTATGTTTTCATTTTTCTTGGTGTTTGAACTTACTAGAATTTTGCTTTGAAATTATAGTTTTTTTAATCTACCTCTGATATTGCTCATCTGTGATTCAGCTTTATAATTCCTTAGACATTAGATTACATATGCAATGTCTTATATTTTATCTCATTTCTCTGCCATAAAATCAGCTTAAGTAACATCAAATATCTCTGTAGTCATCTGTTACTGGCAATTTGCAGTGGGTAACTGTCTTATCTTCCCACAGCTGAATAAATTCAAGTGGGAATCTCTCCTCCTTTTAGAAAGAGTTTAGGAAGTAAGACAAGCTGAGTTGAGTTTTAAATGCAAATTAAGTCCCCCCTCCTGTGCTGTTTGTTAGTGGCCTAGCTTCTGGACATTGGGCTTCGTCCTCCTATTCTCACTGTACCATACATTACTAACACATGTGTATTTTTCTCCACAGTAAAGCCGACTGTGATCGATGTGGACATTTATGTGAACAGCATAGGTCCTGTGTCATCCATAAACATGGTAAGAAGCCCCTGTGTTTCGCTCGGCGGCTCCTGCATCCCTTCATGCGTCCGGTCTCCAGTGGATTTGTGTTGGAGTTTTGTCATGTGGGTTCAAAGACCACGATAACTCCTTAAGTGTTCAGCGATGTGATATTGAAAATGGTCTTTAAGATTCAGGAGACAGAGCTTGTGACATCAGTCATGAGCCATTGCTCTGGAGAGCATGAACTGTGCCCACTCACACGTGTTGACAGTACATGTTTTTCAAATGGTATTGTTTGGGGCTGTGTAGCCATTGTCTTTACCTGACCTCTCTTATATTAGGGATGCATAGAAGTGGCAGGCACATTTTGGTTTGAATCTGTGGATAAGCTCCTCTTGGTCATTCATGTATCTGCTTTAGGGGGACTCTAAGAGCAAATACATTATTTTTCCTGAGCATATGGGTTTCCATAGGCTTGTAAGCAAGCTGGGCATGGGACTCTCCTGTGGAAGATGTCAGTCCCCATGGCAGATGCTTAGCTGCTTAGCAAGTGTTACTGTGCTAGAATGTGTTACACAGACCCTTCGGACATGTCTGCCAGGTGTTGCGTGCCTCCTGCCCAGATACATTGTTGCATAACCAGAGCTGGTAATTTGATGTTGCCAGCAGTGTCCTGTGTGGAGCTTCTTTATGCCTACTGCCTCTTAATCTGGGGATGTCTGAGAGGAAGGATAGGGCATTGCTGACACACCAGCTCCTGCTTTCTCCTCGTAGTGTGTTGTGCTTGGGATTAGCTCCTTCAGATCAACGGCAGGAACGTCTCTTTTAATTGCTAGATATTACAAGTGTTCTTTGCTGACATAAAGCTTCCGTGGCATGGTAAAATTTTGTTATGGGGGATTGTCTTTTCAAAAATTGAAACATCTCAAAGGTGTGGCTAATGGTTTTAACAGTAGCATGTCTGAGGTTCCATGTGCCATCTGTAGTATAAAACACAAAACCTCCGAACAAAAAATGAATATCAATGCCATCCATTGTATGAACAAAGAAGTAGAATAAATAAAAGAAACTTACTTCACACAACCCATTGGCTGAAAATGGGGTGTGTACTAAAACCAATTAATAATGTAATAATCCCTTACCTGGGAAGTAATTAACTCAGCAGACTGTGCTCAGGAAGTGCTCGATTTTAATGCATTTGTTTCTTACCCTGCTATTGGTCTGGTTGTCTGTTGTCCACACACCTTCTCAGTGCCTTGGTGCAATTTATCCCTAACACTGACAGTTCCTCCGCAGACACAATCACACAGCCCTTTAGTGCGGATGGCACATTGGTGTTCCTGGAGGTTTTGCCTAGCCCCTCTAGCTTGGAGATGTACTTGGTGCTCAGAATTGCACTCTGGTGGGGCATTTTTGTGTGGAGATCAGATGTGCCAGAGCAGGATGCCATGTGACATCAGCCACAGATGCCAAGGTCTTGAGTGAAGGTCAAAGTCATTCAAGATGGGTTAGCAGGTAGGTATTGTCAGAACAACGTTTCCCAGTGACGTCAGCCTGATCATTTGTGGACGGGGATGGCTTTACAAGGTCCCCAGTGTGACACAAGTGGAGATGAGTGAATGTTGGCCACAAAGCATCCCTGGACCTAAGGGATCAAGGCCTGAAGAAAGATGGGAGAGATTTGAGTTATGTCCTAGGTTTGAAAGAACTGTAGCACCCTTCTTGGTATGTTGGCTAGACCTCATAAGATCTCTTGGTAATTCTCGCTTCATCCTTTTAGGATTTTTTATTTTATTTTATTTTGAGATAGGGTATCGTATGTCCCAGGCTGGGCTCAGGTTTTGTGTAACTAAGTTTACCATGAACTTTTGATCTGAGTGCTGGGATTATAGGCATGTACTGCCATTCCTGGTTAATGCCGCGCTGTAGATTCAACCCAGGGCTTTTGCAAGCTAAGCAAGTGATTTATCAGCTGAAACACACCTCTGCTCCCCATGTTAGGATTTAAATCTTGAATTCTGGCCCTTCCACCAAGTAGTAAAGAATGACGTTAGTCAGGGTTGGCAAGATGGCTCAGCAGGGAAAAGCGTTTGCTGCCGAGTCTAAAGACCTGAGTTCAGTTCCTGAAGCTCACAGGCGGAAGGAGAGAACTGACCCCACAAGTTGTCTCTTCGTTCCTGTAAGTGCACCGTAGACAGCATGCATGCCTGCATATACATGTGTGCACATGCACAGACACGCCAGTGAAACTGTAACTGAGCCCCCAGAAGAAGATGCCTATGGCCCTATGCTTCTTAGATTTCTGGGAAATGGAAACTCCTATCTGGTACTCTCCTTGTCCCAGAGGGGCTAAGCCCAAACAACTATAGTACATCAGTATCTGGGTGCCAAAAGGACTGAATGCCATCTTTGTTTCACTGCCCAGCTGGAAGTTCTGAAATTAGAAGTCTCAGCAGCTACACAGTCACTAAGAGTCCTGTGAGAACGGAAGCAGTAACGGTGGATGTCTTTCTTAATTTGTTGATTGCTAAGTGGTTATTGGGGGAGAATCCTACAACCTTATCAAACTTTAACACTGTGGCTGAAGCTAAATGAAAGCTTAACTCCTGAAACCCTAAATGCACTTCCAAATGATGCTTCCCCACCGTAACAGTCGTCAGTTGCGTTTCCTTCGTTTCTGGCATCCACTGTTTACTGCCAACTCAACCCTCATCACTTACGTTCAGTTTCCTATGCAGTCCTTCTTGTGTATCCCAAGGTCTACATTCCGCTTGTAAGTATCTTATTATCTTCCGGGACTATGGCATGGATCCACAGCTCTGTGAATTGTGCCTTTTGCCGTTCTGACTCTCTAGGAGCCAAAGGACCTCTGTGGAGCCTCTGTGAAATTGCCTCAGAAGGTCACCGAGGTCTCCCAAGAGTCGGCCATGCTTCTGTTCCCCAGCTGCAGGGTGGGTCTGACTTCACCCTAGCACCAGATCCGTTGTGTGCCCTCATCTCCCTCAGAGCAGGACCTCTGCGTGCGTGTGTGTGTGTGTGTGTGTGTGTGTGTGCGTGTGTGTGTGTGTGTGTGTGTGTGTACGTATACGTACATAAACACACATGCTATGGTGTATGTGTAGAAATGAGGACACAGCGTGTAGGGTCCATTCTCTCCTTCTACCTGCGAGTTCCAGCAATCAAAAGTGGATGGCAGAGAGGAAGGCAACCCAGTTAAAGTCTGTGTTATGGAGGTATGGGGGAGATCATTTGGAGTGTATTTAGGGTTTCAGAATATGGTTTTCGTTTATCATTAGCCATGATGTTCAAGTTCGATACGGTGTTAGGATTTTCAGCAAATAGCTGCTTAGCAATTGGCAGATCAAGAAAGACATTGGCCGTTACTGCCTCCATTATGGTCACAGGACTGCTTTTGTGAAGACTCAGATTCTAATGTCAGAACTTCCAGCTAGGCTAGGAAACAGAGGGTGGAGCTCAGTCCACTGGGCACACTGGCACCGATGTCCTGCAGCTCCTTGTGCTTAGTCCCTTTGGGACCAAAAGGACAGGACCGTATCAGAGTTGTCATAGCATCCTCCGTGTTACCCAGTGTATTGTGCGCTGTGTGTGCAGCTCCTGATGGACACTGATTGGTTAAGACCAAGAGAGCTGTGGCCAGAGAGGCACCTGTGAGTTCCTTTTCGAGAATTTCCTCTTTTAGTAGCCTTTCCAGAAGGTTTAATCTCCAGGGTGTTGTCCTGATGGATTATCCATTGTTCTTATTTGTGTGGAGTTAAATGGAGCTCCTTCAGATTTCATGGGGAGGATGCTAAGTATGATCAGCTTGGGGGGTCACCCCAGGACATCCTCCCTGCCATGGACTGAAATGCAGCTGTGCGTACTATAGAAATACCACTTCCGCTCCACACTCAGATGAGGGTTCAGCATGTCCCAGGGTTAGGATTGCTTTTCCTTTCCAAAAATTGAAAGATTGAATTTTTCTTTCCTGAAAGTTTGGACAGAATGTACAGAGAAGCTTGGAAGTGTGCAGCTGACAGGAGGGCTCTTTCATTGCATCCTGAACTTTGTGTAACAAGTATATAGCACTGAGGATCATACCTTTAGTTAGCACCTAGTATGTCCTGCCCGTTCCTCCTCTCTCCACTAATCCTGGAAACTACTGAACTGGTCTTCTGAGAGCTCCGTACCTGCACTTTTTCCCAGATGATGCAGGACTACAGCCACACTCGGTGTGACTCCACACTGATTCCTCCTTCTTTGTCGGCTCTGCCGCCAGCTTCCTTGTGGAAGCCCAATCAATCATCACTATGTAGAATAAGTAATAGCAGGTAGTTGAGAAGGCACAGAGGCACGCTAGACAGCACTAGAATATTCATGGTGATGACTCATATCCTCCGTATGCAGAACTGGTAGCGTGCTGCACAGCCCTGGAGGCGACGGGAGGGAAGTGAGATTCACAACCCCACTCTCGTTGTCCTGTTAGAGCAGACGTTTTGAGAGGGAACATCAGACAGCCGTGACCACGCCATAGAGGCTGATAATGCTGGAAGTTTATCGTTTTTCCCAAGGTTTGTAGCATTTTTGAATTTGTCGTTTGATACCCTACATTCATGCTTGAAAAGGAAGTTACTCTTTTTCTTTTTTGATTGATTGACAAAATAATTTCACATATGTTTGGGCACAATGTGATGTTTAGTTTCCAGTGAATACTGTGTGAAGATGAAATAAAATAAAGGCAAGAAAAGCATCCAAGACCATAAACATGTTTTTCCTTTGCAGAAAGAACATTGGTCATAGTCAAGATATAGAGTCAACCCGTCAATTACTCATGAACATTCTACAGTGTGCATGAACAATATTATTGTGCCAATCTAGTCATCCACAGAAACGTGGGTAGACCTGGACGATGTTACATTAAGCCAGGCAAGAAAGACAAACACCCATGATTCCACTCTTACATAGGTATCAGATGTTATTTCTTAAGAGGGTAGGAAACGCATTGCCAGGGTCTACGTGGTAGGTAATGGGAAGGGAAGAGGAGAAGCTCACCAATGATACCGTGACCACAGTAAGATAAGATGAACAAATTCTGAAGCTCAGAGTTCACAGCACAGCATGGGAATTAGAATATCTCAAGAACTAGAAGGAACTTCAGATATTCTTCGTGTTATCTCTTACATTGCTCCAACATTGTTTTCTTTCCTGTCTTGTGTGACTCTAGTCAACTGAAACCTCTCATACGTCTCGTGTCCCTACTGTCCTTGCTCTTTGTTCTCCATTTGTGTTCTATGTTGGACTTGGAACAAAGCTTTCCAACTCACCTTCTAATCACTAAGTCTTTCTTCAACTGCTCAGTGTTCTGTGGAAGCCATGCATCTATTCAGGTCTAAACTCTCGTGCCTTTTGGCTGTAAAATTGTGGTTTTATTCGAACAGATTCCAGTTTGGGGAATCTTGCAGTCCATTTTCTTGCATATGTTGGTCATTAAATCCAGGTCTCATAACCACCATTTCTGGCCATTTCTGGTCTGCTTCTGTTGCACTGCGTTGTTTGATTTTGCTTCGTGACGGTTCAGGCAATGTTGATTGTGCCCCAGAACCTGTGAGTTCTGAAGTCAAATTTTCACATCTCTGGGCAGGTGTGAGCCAGTGTAGGCTGGCCTGTTGTCTTGCTGAGGCTCTGTTGGGCACTGCCCCCCCCCATTTCGTAGGCGCAGTTCTCTCGAGGTGTCAACAGAGGGCCTTGTCTCGTACACTCATTTTCATGATTGTCTCCACTCTGTGTGGCTAAGTCAGCAAATGTGTTGAAAGGAAGCTATCACTTGTCACTTATTGGCTCATTTCTGTCGTTGCTTACTTTTTTTTCTCAGCACTTGTGGTTAAATGCAGGATTTTATGTACACAAAACTGAGCTGCAAATGCTGCCTTTAAGAATTTTAATTTTAGGATAGAGCCTCACTTGAAGCCACCCAAGCTGGCCCATGGTGGCCTTGATTTTACAGTCCTCTTCCTCAGCCTTCTGCGTGGCTGGGTTCACAACCTAGGTCCTCAGACTCGGCTTTATCACTTGCTTTCTGGGAATTGAAGCTACTCTTTTTTTGGACTTCTTGTTGACCCCAAACCCTCTCTCAGATCCCCTTGCCATCTTCATCCTGGCCACTGTTCTCTGCCTAGCCTCTGTGCCTTCTCTACCACTCTTGCTTGAGACAAAAATCTTTGTAGAAAACATTGCAAGAGAAATACGGTTTCTTTCTGAATCCCTGCCCTCTGTCGGTTTCTGATTTCTCTAACTTTTAAATTGATATTTTACCTGAGGTTTCTCTTGGTCCTCGGTGGGACTGTTGGTCTGTTATAATGTCTGCCATCAAAGCTACTTAACCTTGTTTGAAAAGCCAGTAAAGCTATTTCATTTTTCATTAATGCGTGCTGATTTTGCATGTTAATTGGGTGTGATAGTTCAACATGTTTACATCATAAACAGATTGCAGGCAACCCCCTTTGATCTGCCATTACACTTCGTCCCAGTTTCTTGTAACCAGCATTCTTTATTCTTCAAAGAACTCGAATAAACCATCTTTCAAAATTCATACGGGAGCACAACAGCCCAGCAGCCCGTGTCATCACAACCGAGTGAGCGGGTTTAGAAACATCACCGTTCCTGAGTTTAAGACACGTCCCAGAGTCATGGTAGCCAAAGCAACATGAGATTGGCTTGACCAAAAAAAGAGACCCCTTTATTGGTACAATATGCCTACAGAACAAAGTAGTGACTCTGGAAATAAGCCCTGGTGACTCCAGGCAACTGAGTCTTAACAAATGCACCAAAGCACATTGAAGAAATTATAGCTTCATTGACAAATGAGTTGAGAATTAAAGTTCTTATGGACCAAGTCTTAATTCTAAAAAAACAAAAATCAAAAACAAACAAGCAAAAAACACAGAAGAGTAACTTGGGCAGGAACTAAGTACAAAGCAGCCTTACTCAAGATGTTTTCTTGACTTGAGAGTCTCTCAGACTGCTCTCAGGATATCAAAAAAGGGAGAGTTTTCTGGGACCTAATATTTTTCGGTTTCTCTACAAAAGAGTGAAGCTTTAACAAGAAATAAATGAAGTTAATTGTGTATATCTTCTAGAAACATCTGCTTTAGGGAAGTACAACTATCCTCCATTGTCAGTTACCCAAGAATATAGTCACTTAGGTGGTTTCAATATTCTTTTAAAAAGTGAAAAATAGATTCTGAGCCAGGTCTCGTGGTTCATAATCCCAGCACTTTGGCAGAGTAGGGCTGATTTCCATGAGTTTAAGACAAGCATGGTCTATACAGTGTGTTCCACTGTACAATTAGAGCTACACTGTGTGAGCCCTGGACCCTCTCTCTCCAGGTCCATTGCATAGTGATCAACAGGATCATAGAAGTAAATGTTCTAAAATTAAGGAAACAGAGCAATACAGATAGGAAAGTCGTGTAGGGCAGAAAGTAGATAAGACCAGACAGTAAACTCCCCATGGCATAGTATAATTTAAACACTAGATATACTGAAGAAATACTGAAGAGAGAGCACTGAGTGGTGTAAGAGAAAAGTTAGAAGTCATATATTTAAAAATCCCATGAAAAAGCAAACAAACAAACAAAACCGGACTCTTCAGTGGAAACTTTAAAAGCTGCAGGGCTTGGAGCTTACTAAAGACCACAGATGCCAATCCAGACTTCCTTACCCCGCAAAATCTGCCACAGTTGAAAGAGAAAAGAAAAATTTCCATGATATAAACAGACTAAAAGAATTTATGTCCACTAAATCAGCCCTCCAGTGAATACGGGAAGCAATAATTTGGACTGAAAAGAGGAAGAAGCATACTCCAGAGGCTACAGAAAGAAAACAAATAAAATTATAATTACTGGAACACAAAATAGAACTTAGAACACAAACAGAAAAGAGAGCAAGACGGCAATCAACACATACCTTTCAGTCATAACTACATATTAGTGACTTCAATTCTTCAATCAAAATTAAAAAAACAATACTGGTTATCACAACAAGCCCTTGGTGCTGAAGATGCCATTTGCTTACACCATTGGACATGGGGAAATAGAGTTGGTGTCCAAGTAGGAACTTGCCCCTAATGGCCAGCATTTATAGTACTGGAAGATTCTTTACATGCTACCTAAGGGGAAAGTCATCAATACCACCCAGCTGTGAGCCCGGTGATCTGCCTGCAGGATATCCATGAAAACTATGTTATGGGGATAACCCACCACTTGGTGATTGGCTTTAAGGCCCCCACGTGAGATGAAGCTCATACTCGACACTGCTAATGTGGCCAAGAACCTGAGACTAGCTAGGTCATGGGCCCAAAGGGAAAACCTGCTACTCCTATTCTGCTAAAGAAACAGCAGCAACATGACTCATCACGGCATACTGCAATACACACACAGAGCACAGCATCCCTCAGCTCTCAACAGAGAAGCTTCTTTTCCAGTAGATGGTGATTAACAAAGAGACTCACACCTGGGCCGAGCGCAGCGTGAGAGACTCTGGAGCTTAGTCCTAATGAGTTGTCTTTATCAAAACCCTTCTTTCACGGCTCAGGGGTCTATGTGGAAGAGGAGGCATAAAGAAGCTTCTAAGAGTCAGAATAGGTGGATAACTCCGTGACAGCTGTTTTCCAGACACAACAGAGCTGATTTTCACACAAACTAACAGAGATGATGGTAGCAGTACACGCAAGGCCAGTATAAGTTCAAGCCAGAGGAAGTTCCAGGACAGACAGTTTGGAAGGAGCACTTTCAAACTCCTGCTCTGAGCCAGAGTTATTCTAACACTAAAACCAACTCTTGTTGAACACGAATACCAAAGTTCTCAGTAAATTACTTTTGAGTTGAATGCATGCATATGTGAAAATGACCCTCTGCTATCATCAAATTATTATCCTGGAGAGACAGGGAAGATTCTGCAAATATAACTAAATACATGTAATAAGTTATATAAATGGAGTTAAAGACAAAAAAAATCACATGATCTATTCAATAGATGCAGAAAAGTCCATTATGCCTTCATGATAAAAGTCCTAGAGAGAATAAGGATGAAGGGTACCTACCCCTCAACACAATAAAGACTTTATATGTCAAGTCCTCCAGCAACATTATCCCAGATAAAGAAAGAGCACATCAAAGCAATCTCATTAACTGTCTAATAGCCATAATACTTTTCAATATAATGCTTGAAGTAATAGCTAGAGAAATAAGATAAGAGAAGGAAATTAAAATGGTACAAATAAAAAATTAAGTCAAACTATTCCTATTTGCAAAATGATATGATAAAGGAACCAAAAATATCCACAGAAAACTTCTAAAAAAATAACACTTTTAGAAAGTGGCAAGATACTCAATCAATTTATAAAAATCAGTAACCTTTCTACCAGTAGCTAATACCACTAACTAATGTGATAAGATCATGGAAATACTCCCATTTATAATAGCCTAAAAATATAATACCTAGAAATTAACCTTACCCAAGAGATTACATCTCACTGCATTAGAAACTTTAAATTTATTTTTAAAAGGAATTGATAAAGACATAAGAAGAAGACAAAACCTCCCATGCTGATGGGTTGGTTTAATTTAACGTTATGAAAATGACCATTCTTCCAAAAGCAATTTATAAACTTGATGTAATTCCAATCAACACCCTTGATATTGTACAATGGAATAGAAAGACATTGTCCAAATTCATATGAACCCACAAAAGATCCTGGATAGGTCAAGCAGTCCCGAGCAAAAAGAACCATTCTGGAAGGATTGCCATATCATGCTTCAAGCTATATTGTAGAGTTGCAGTAATAAGAACAGCATGGTCCCATCACAAAAGTAGACGTGTCAATCAAGGGATGAAAATAGAAGGCCCAAATGAATGCACATAATTACAGCCATCTGGTATTTGACAAAGATTCTAAAATTATACACTATGGGAAAGACAGCATCTTCAACAAATGGTGCTGAGGAAGTAATTTGACGTGCAGGATAATGGAAGTAGACCCAAATACCCATATATGTCACCCTCCTGACACACATGAATGAGCCACAAGTGGACTGAATGTCTCAGTGTGGTCCTGGAATTTGGAAACTGCTAAAGAAGGGACAGACAGTAATACTTCACGAGGTATAGATTAGCCAAGAACTCCATTTTGCCCACAATTGAAGGTCAGAATTGTCAAATGGTACCTCATAAAGCTAAAAAAGTCCTTTATCACCACAAAATAATCCACAGAGTGATGCAAAAGCCTATAGAGAGGGAAAGAATCTTTGCCATCTATTCATCGGCTAGATTAATATTCAGGATATACAAAGAACAACACACAAATAAATCAAGAAAACAAATGACCCAATTAAAAAATGGACCTGGATAGAAGAATAATAAAAACGGTTTAAACAAAGGTATCTCAGAAGCCATCCTGAACGTGCCAATTAAAGCTACTCTGAGATTTTATCTTGCTTAAGCCAGAGTGGCTACGATGAAGAAAACCACTGACAGCCAATGCCGGCGAGGATGTGGAGAAAGGGAAACTCTTCTTCACTGCCTGTGGGACTGCACAGTAGTCTGCCCACTTTAGAAATCAGTGTGGAGAATTCTCCAAAAGCTGAAAAGAGATTTGCTTTATGATCCAGCTGTTCCTGGTGTATTCCCATGGTCTCCATTCCTAGCAGACAGATGTTTGCTCAGCCACAATCTTTGTAGCTGTCCTCACAATAACTAGCAAACGTAAACAACAAAGTACCTGTCTTCATAGTAACTAATAAATGGAAACAATGTTGCTGTCCTCACAGTAACTAGCAAATAGAAACAATGTAGCTGTCTTCACAGTAACTAGCAAACGGAAACAACCTAGCTGTACTCACAGTAATTAGCAAACGGAAACAATGTAGCTGTCTTCATAGTAACTAGCAAATGGAAACAATGTAGCTGTCTTCACAGTAACTAGTAAATGGAAATAATCTAGATGTCTTTCAATTGATGAGGGGTTATGAAAATGTGGTAAAAATCCACAGTGGGGTTTTATTGAGGTGTAAATAAAAATAAAATGAAATTTACAAGTAAATGAATGGAACTGAGCAATATTGTAACTACTGTGGTAACCTAGACCTATATTTTAAAAAGAGCCTGAAGTAACCATAGAACACTGTAAAGTCAAAAGGGACTGTGGAAGGATTGGGGAGTGATGTGTGAGTCCCCTCTGTGTGTTGTGATTACTATTAATGAATAAGGAAATTGCTTAGGACCCATAGCAAGGCAGAATTCAGGTAAGCAGGGAAAGCTAGGCTGAATGCTGGGAGAAAAAAAGGGCAGAGGCAGAGGAAAGCCATGGAATCACTGCCAGAGTCAGACATGCCCAAATTGGCTGATAAACCACTGTCACGTGGTGATACACAGATTAATAGAAATGGGTTAAATTAAGATGTAAGAGTTAGACAATAAG
>NC_022023.1:30594150-30607617 GCF_000317375.1 Microtus ochrogaster | reverse complement strand
TTGTGATTATTTTGGGTCTAAGCTAGCCAGGTAGCCGGGCACCAACAAGCAGCTTCTCCTCCTTGCTACAGGGGAGGAGAGGAAGTTACAAAGACAGGACTAGCAAGGCACAAATGCAGAGAGGGGAAGTGGGAAACCAGAGGGTGTGCTTTTCTTGGCAAGTGGGAGAGAGCACAGAGCACAGTACAGACAGGGAAGAAGCAGAGTTAAAGAGCACCAAGAGTGTTTCAAAATGCCATGGACAGTGTCTCACTTTGTATGCTTCTTTAAGCAATAAACACCACTTTCAAGGCTAGGCCACACTTGCCTCTTTGTTGGCTTCGGTGTAACTGGATTTATGGTGAGATCTTTGATCCACTTTACTAGATTTTTTTTTGCATGGTAATAGATATGGATCTATTTGTATTATTCTACATAATGGACATCCATCACCATTTGTTGAAGATGCCTTCTTTTTTTCCATTGTTTGTTTAATTTTGGCTTCTTTGTGGAAATATCAGGTGTCTGTATGCATGGAGATTCACTTCTGGGTCTTCAATTTGATGCCATTGATCCACTTGTCTGTTTTTATGCCAATACCACGTGCTTTTTGGTTATTACTCCAGCTCTGTAGTAGCTTGAAATCAGAGATGGTGATGCCTTCAGAAGTTCTCTTATTGTACAGGATTGTTTTCACTGTCCTGGGGTTTTGTTCTTTCAAGGTCTGAACAATATGTTGGAATTTTGATGAGAATTGCATTGAATTTGTAGATTCCTTTTGGTATGAGGGCCACTCTTACTGTCTAGGTTGATCCTGCTGATCCATAAGCATGGGGGGGTCTTTCCATCTTCTGTTACCTTCTCTAATTTCTTTCTTCAAGGACTTAAGTTTCATTTGTATGGTTAGAGTTACCCCAAGATATTTTATATTGTTTGTGGCTATTGTGAATGCTGTTGTTTCCTTAATTTCTTCCTCAGCCCATTTATTGTTTGCATATAGTATGGCTATTGATTTTTTTTTCAGTTAATTTTGTATGAAGCCACTTAGTTGAAGGTGTTTACCAGCTGTGGGAGTTCCCTGGTAGAGTTTTTGGGGTCGCCTATGCATACTGTCCTATCAGAACAATGCAATTGCAAGCTTCTCTGGTGTCTGTTCTTCTCCACTTTCTTACTGTTTCTGAACTTTCTAGCATTATGTAAAATGTCATTAAAATCCCTGGTGAGATCGGCAGCCGCCTTTGTTGAAGCAAAGGGGAATGAGCTTGCAGCGGCGGGAAAGTTGAGATGTCTGTTATAATGAGAAAGCTGACCTTGCTAGCAGGCATTCTGTGCGCAGTTTCTTCCAGATGTGTGAATAGCTCAACATCTTGATTTCCCTCGCCTTCAGTGTTTCTGTGGAGCATTGCCTGGTTGATCTCCCCTGCTTTTTAGACACACGCTCTGTGATGCACCTCTGACAAGACTATCAGCGTGTTACTTTGAACCATTCTTTTCTGACAGGAAGAATCGTGGTGATGGAATGTCTTGCTGAGGCCTCTTTATTGCCTCCCATTTCTCTCGGTGAGGTTCCCACAGTCTTCCCTCCTACCGGCCACTGGCAGGAGGCAGGCAACTGTATGTGTTTGCTATGTCTAGCTCTGCACTTGTGAGATTGGCTCATGCAAGGCCATCAGTGCTGTGCAGAAGCCTGTTCACAGATGCGGCCCCATCCCAAGATGGTGTAACTGGTCACAGACCTCTTTTGGAAAAAAAAAATCTTTCTGGCAGCATTGATACAGAAGATAATGGGAAGTGGTAAGAGTGAGTCAAGGGGGTGCCCTAAGGACTGTAAAACTTCAGAGTGAGATGCGCAAGCTCTGACTCTGAAGAGTTGCAGGGAACAGCAGAGAAGGTGGAACTTCAGGAAATGAAACTGCCGAGTGATGATTGAGTCTAGGCATTAAAGACTGCAAGAAGGCAGGGGAGACTTCCATCCTATGAGCATTCCCTCATCTCTGAATATTACAGGGCACTCTTGCGCCTCAGACGCTGAGTCAGGTCAGGGGAAGGCAGTGGTGAACGTGAATAATGAGGCTGGAGGGCTTACGAGATGATGCCCGCAGATGAGGACATTGAGCAAGCCTGCACAATGCTGTCACACATGTCCACTGTATGCATGTGTTTGACCACACTATAGAGACTTCCATACGTGGGATTTGGGGCCAGGAGGAAAGTGGGCAGGATGGCATATCACACAGGCCTTGAAAGGTCAGGGTAAGGCATTTGCACTTGGTTTCTTTGTTCCGGAGGGCACCGACGGAAGATATCATATCTCTATAGATAGTTTGTTTGCTGTGATTTACCTTTTAAAGGGATGCTGTACCCGGACTGAGGGAAGAAAGCCAGTTTGTCCCTAGCTCCAGGGTAAGCAGTCACAGCTGCTTATCTCATCCATGGAGGCATTTGTCATTTGTGATTTCTTCTCCTAACCTTTGACGAGGCCATGTTCTTATAAGTATCTCAGAATGTGGCCATATTGAGCATAGGGTTGCTACTGATTACATTAGTGAATATATGGTCACACTGGAGCACCTGGGTCCCTAATCTGGTATAACTGGTGAAGAACTGGACACAGACACAGAAGGAAATTGCCATGGGAGCCAGAGGGGAGACACCGGGGCACTCTTTCCATGGGTTAAGGCATTTATTCCTGAGATTACAGCAAAGCACTGGGAATCCAAGGAATTGCCTGATCTAGGCTCTCCCTCAGGCTCTCAGAGAAGCAAGTGCTGCCAACACTGTCTTAATTGCTAGGATCCAGAAACGAAGGAGACCTGTGTTGCCTAAGCCTCTGGTTTGTGGTACTTGTGATGCTAGCCCTGACACAGATACCCAGTTTTTCACTCTGTGCTCAGTTCACTCTGTGGTTTTCACAGTTTTTTTTTCCCCTAATGCTTACTGCTTCCCGGGTGGCTGCCTATAGGTCCAAGAGGCCAAGCACTCACTGTCTGTCCTGTTCCCTTACCAGACCTCAGGCTTCCTGCTCACAGGTGCAGCCAAGTTGCCTCTAGGACCTTTGCACAGTCGGTGAGCAATGTTGTTGGGCTCTCCCAGTCAGTGTCTTTCCCACAGGATAATCTGCCGGCATCCCAAGACTCCATCCAGGCTGCTATAACAAGATGCCTTTGTAGAAGGAGGCTGCTCGTTCATTTCCCAACCACCCAGTCCCAAATAATTACAGAAATTTTATTAATTACAACACTGTTTGGCCTGTTATTTTAGGTTTCTTATTAGCTAACTCGAACATCTTAAATTAACCCATTTCTATTATTTTGTGTATTGCCGCAAAGCTGTAGCTTACCGGGTAAAGTTTTGGCACCTGTCTCCTTCGGCAGCTCCATGGCATCTCCCTGACTCTGCCTTCTTTCCTCCTTTCTCTGCTTGGAATTCCTGCCTTACTCTATTCTGCACTGCCATAGGCCAAGGGAGCTTTATTCATTAACCAATAAAAGCAACACCTATACAGAAGGACTTCCCACACCATGCATTAGATTTGGAAATTTATCCAACATAAATTTTTGCTTATATTTCTGGAGACTGTAGAGACTGAATTCAGACTGCCAGTAGGTCCTTCCAGTACTGTCTAGTGAGACTCTTCTCTACTCCCAAGATGGCACCCTCATTATGTCTTCATGTAGCAGAGGGGCAAGGCAGTTTCTTCAAACACTGAAAAAGGAGTATAGCGAACATTCAAATTTTTATCATCACTCAGTTCCCCAGAGGTTCTGCTTCCTAATGCAATCACCTGGTGAGTTTCTCGCGGGAGTTTGGGGAAGACTGCGGCATCCATATTCCAGCAAGTTCTGTTAGAATTCTGAGTGAGAATGCTCCATAGCACTTGATAATCCAGGATGTGAGACACGCCTGTCTCAGAGAGGAAGTGGAAGAAGAAGCTGACACTGGAGCCTGATATTGCCATTAGCTAGACATGGTATGGGTCTAGAAGCCTTGGTCTGGTAATGAGAGCTGTTCAATTGTTCTGAAACTGCATACAAGAAGAGAGGGTGATAAGTTCAGATACATAGCCTGATCTGAAGCTGAGGGGCTTACAGAGAAAGCAGAGAGATACCTATGGTCTCAGGAAAGGCATTGGATGACAGCCATGTGCCCCAGGCCTCAGGAACTTCATATCAAGATAAGCGCAGCTCAGTATGGCACTTCTATACTGGAGTGCTAGGGTGACCAAGACACCTCCACCTGGTTGGCATGCATTTGCATTTCCTTGCCACCCCCCAGTCTAGCACAGATATCTGACTCAGAGCTGACTTCCAGTGGATGAGTGGGAGGTATGAAGAAATACGGGGGAAGGAAAAACAGCTGGTGCCATTGATGGAGCCGTGTAGACTCTGGAGGGCAGGGCTGAAGTCACTTTTTCGTTAACACTTGTTGGTGTCCACCAGTGCCAAGCTCAGAGCACTGAACACCAGCCTTAGTTGGTGGAACTGCCCTGTTTCAGACTACTAACTTGACTTCGAGAAGCCTAGGGACAATGCTGGACATGGGTCCAGATTAAATACTTTTAACTACACAGTGTGTGCGTGTGTGCGTGCGTGTGTGTGTGTGTGTGTGTGTGTGTGTGTGTGTGTGCGCGCGCGTGCGCATGCCTATCTGTGTGTCTGTCTGTATAGGTAACTATGTATATGTGTGCAATGTTCCCATCTGTGAATGTCTCTGTATGTTTGTGTACATGTATGTGTGTGAGTATGAGTATGTGTGTCTGTGTATCTATGTGTCTGTATATGTAACTGTATGTATGTGGAGTATATTTGTCTATGAGTGTGTGTATGTGTGTTTATGTATCTGTGTGTCTCAATATATGTATATATGTGTGAATGAGTGTATATATGTATGTGTCTGTTTGTGTATTTGTATGTGTGTATGTTTGTATCTGTGTGTCTCAGTATATGCATGGGTGAAGTGTATCTATATGCATGTGTATGTACGTGTTTGTGTCTATGTATGTGTGCACTGCACAACGTGGAAGGTGGGATTCAGTAACACATGCTATAGAAGAAAGTGAAATGGAACTCATGCATCTGTGCTTCTTTAGTTTTGATTCAGTCAGCTTCAGATCGAGCTAATAGAACCATTTAGGAGTCTAGAGATGTCGCCACACTTCACTTCAAAGGCCTGTGGCTAAATGTGGTTGTCCTTGGAGCTACAATGCTGTGGCCAGCAATTATTGCCCTTGATCAAAATGATCACACATACCATTTCAAATCAGGGCTTTTTGAAGTACCCAAAAGCCACTGACGGTGTTATCTGGAATTTAACATTTTCTTGGGATTGATGAAGGCTCAGCCATGGCATTAATAAAGTGCCAACACCTCTTCACTTCTGAAGGTGTGGTATTATTTTATGGCAGTAGACTTCGAGATCAAAGGATGCCAGTGGTCTGGTTGTATTGAAGGTGCCTGGTGATGAGCCGTGGCCGTGTCTAGGCACTCTTGGCCTCACAGGAGATTGCCAACATTCTGCAGAATAAGCCTGCAGACCAGGAGAACCTACTTTAACAATTAACAAAGTTTCTGCCTTGGGAACAACCACCAAGCAAATCTAAAATCTGTCTTCTCACAGGCACCTCAATGACAGTGTGAGCGTTGCAGTGTGGTCGTCCAGGAGGGTAGAAGTCACCCTTAGAACGTGACAGGACAAAGGACAAAGAACAAGCAGGCGCATCATGGACCTGATGTCTGAAAAGGACGATCTTGGATACAAGATAATGTGATCACTCCAAAGAAAGAGTGAAAATGTGATTTACCCATGTAAAATAGAAAGACAGAGGAGGGGGGAGTGAGGGTGGGGCCGGCCTAGGTAGCACATGTCCTGGAAGGACTGTGGGAAGCTCGAGCTACCCACCCGGTGTTCATTACAGCTGCTAAGTCCGTCCTCCCCAACTCTATGCTTCCCAGCTCTTTGTCTCCGGCTCCTTTAATCTTCTCGCTCTGGCAGAGAAGCTCATCTTGGCACCGCCATCCCCTCCATCCTTCTTCCTGCTTATTCTCTTTTTTGAGATTTTGCTTTCTGATGCTTCTGTTGCTTTCAATCAACTGAGCTCCAAAAATACGAGGGTGTAAATAATTAATAAGTTTACAACTGTAGACTGTTACTACTAGCATAATGAACTCCCATTCCCTCCCACTCCATGGTGCTCAGGGCAAGCATGCACCATCTAGGCAGCTGTCAGCCGATTCACAGTGTATCTACTGCCTGCTTGTCAGTCACTCAGTAGCCATCTAGATGTGTGGTCAAGCTAATTGAGCCCTTGTGTTCAGGTCAATTTTATCTTACCCCGCCTCTTAAAGCCTGAAATCCATACTGCTGGCAATCCAGGTCTGTAAGGAAACCAGGAAATGCTTTCCCTAAGTGAAAAAGGAACAGGTTCTCTGCGTAATAAACAAAGCCTCACGTGTTTAGCAGTTGCTAAGAGCTACACTGAGAATGTGTCTTTCACCTGTGAAAAGGATAAAGCATTTACACTCGTGCAGATTTCGCTTCTATCACACATCAGCTGCAGACATCATTGCAAAAGCACCTAAATCCTCGGGAAAGATGGAAAAGGCGCCGTGCCATGGGGTGTGTTGCCTGCCGTTTCGGCCGTCCAGTGCAGCTGTTCAACTTGGGTTCTCTGGGGTATTGTAAAGATGGAAAAGGCTCTGTGCTATGGCGTGTGTTGCCTGCCATTTCTGCTGCCCAGTGCTCACTTGGATTATTTGGGGTATTGCTTCAGAAGTTCTTGCTTTTTTCATCACCTTCATGTTTCTTCATCTCCGACCCCCTCCAGGCTATGTGGGAAAACAAGGGAATGGGATGGATGGGTGGAAAGTTACTGAGAGGAGAGGCTGAGTATGGGTATCTGGTTGAGCCAGCTGATTTGGGGTGCTGCTGAAGCCGAGCTGAGTAATCATAGCCAGAGATGGGGAGGAAGGCCTCACATGATCAGATCACCAATGAAAGCCTTGCCCCAAAATGATTATTCTTGTTAAATTGACTTATCAGGTTCCTTGCAAAACTATTTTATTGTTGTTTTTATTTTTTTAAGAAGTGCACACATTGCCAGGGTAAGACACAGGTGGCTGACTGACATTTGGTGAAGCAGAGAGCCTCTGTTGTGTTGAGGATATTGTGGGACTGGGCCATGGGGGATATCCGTTCCAGAAACATTAGAAGGCTTTCTTCGAATACATGAGAAACATCCAAAAAGGCTGAAGGTCTGACAGCCTGTACCACTGCCTTGCTGCCCATACCTTTAGGGGGCCCTTGGTGGCCATATGCTTCTTGTAGCTTTTGCATCAGAAATCCCTCAAGCACGAAGAGTCTAAATCCAGTAACCTTCAGTTCTAAACAAAGGGGGACATCTTGAAGTTCAAGAGAGGCTCCTTACAGAGACACAAACCCCAAGCTTGATTTCCTCCAAAATCCAAAGGTCCTGTGTTGAACATCAGCCTACAGCTGTCAGGGAGACAGTGTGGTTTCGTAGGATAGCCTTTTGCAGTCTTAGTACACAAAACTGTATCAGGGAATTCTGTTTTAGTATCAGAAATTTAGAAGTGTTATCCATTTATTCTTGATAACACCACTGATAGGGCCTGGAGATTTCTAGGTTCCTTTATATTGACTTAGTCAGAAGCTTTGCTCAATTTATCTTCCTAGGAAACATTATTTTTATTTTTTTTACTATTCTTTTAATTCATTTTACATATCAACCAGTTTTGTTTCCCTCTCTTCTCCCGCCCTGCCTTTCAATCCACTCCTCATAGTCAACAAAGTCTGGCATATCAAGTTGAAGCAGGACCAAGCCCCTCTCCCCTGCATCAAGGCTTAGCATGGTGTCCCACCATAGGAAATGAGCTCCAAAAGGCCACAGCTCATGAACCACAGATGAATTCTGGTCCCACTGCAAGGGGCCACACAACTGTCATCCACATTTAGAGGGCTTAGTTTGGTTCCATGCAGGCTCCCCAGCTGTCAGTCCAGAGTCCATGGGCTCCCACTAGCTCAGGTCAGCTGTCTCTGTGGGTATCTCCACCATGATCTTGTTCCCCCTACCTTGCTCCTATGATCCCTCCTCCCTCTCTTTGACTGGACTCCAGGAGCTCAGCCCAGTGCTTGGCTGTGGATCTCTGCATATGCTTCCTTCAGTTCCTGAATGAAGGTTGGTGTTTGTCTGTCTGGACCTGGATTACCCCATTCCGTATGTTTTCTTTCTAGTTCCATCCATTTGCCTTCAAATTTCATGATGTCATTTTTTTTTTACCACTGAGTAATACTCCATTCTGTTAAATGTAGCACATTTTCAAAGAATCTCAAATAGCCAAAAGACATTTAAGAAATTGCTCACCATCCTTAGTCAACAGGGAGATACACATCAAAATGACTCTGAGATACCATCTTACACCAGTCAGCATGGCTAAGATCAAAAACGCTAATGACAGTTTGTGCTGGAGAGGATGTGGAGTAAGGGGAACACTCCTCCACTGCTGATGGATGTGAAAGTTTTATTAAGGAATTTTGAGAAAGCCATTGTTTTGTCCTGAACTCCTGAATGAGGCCTCAACAGACCAAATCTAAAAAAGAAACAGGATCACGCTGGTTCCATGCAATCAAACCAAATTCTGAAATGGACTATGTTCTATAAAAACAATGGATTGAAACCAAGCAGGACCCCCTGTGCCTGGGCTGGCCAGAAGAAGAAATCTCCTGTGTTTTACCCTACAAAGGAATAACTTTGATACAAGCAGTCCACTTTGCGTTCACTTCAGGACCTTTTTCCCTGCAAAGTCAAGCTGCTACATTTATGGCAACTCTTAATAGAGCTGCGCATGGTGGCTCAGACTTATAATCCCAGCACTAGGGAGTCTACAGTGATCTAATGATTGCCCATGAGTATGAAGCCTTGGTAACACGGTGAGTTCACAGGGAGCCCAAGGCCAGGCTGGACTATACTGAGAGCCTATTTTTAAAACAAACAAACTAACAAATGCAGAAACCAAAGAAACAAGAAATAAGAACTCTATGCAGAAACCAAAGAAACAAGAAATAAGAACTCTAGTTGGGAATGAGAGACATTGAAGGCCTCTGTGATAGCCCCTCCCCACTCACCCCCCAAAAAACAGTCCAGACAGGAAGCCTGGAGGCCATTGAAGTTCTTTATAGTTGATTGCTTCTGGCCTGGGGTGAGGTTGGGGGGTGAGGAGGGGGGGCTGACGCTGGATAACAAGGCGCTCACTTGTCTTTAAGGGGTTGATTCTTGGGATTTTGATCACACTCCAATGATTCTATGGCTCTGTGGGCAATTCAAATTGGACTTGATGTATTTTTGTTTGTTTTTCTTCGTTTTGGGGAAGGGTGGGATGGGAGATGGAACCGGAAGGAATGGGAAGCAAGTGGGGTCGGGGTAAATTGTATAGAGTCCCCAAGATAACAATAGAGATAGTACGTTGGAGAGAGAGACACACACATAAACAAATGGAGTTTGAAACGAAGAGCTCTAGCTAATGTAAGGAATCATAGGCATGTTTGGACAGTCCCCCAGGCACTCACTCACCCAGTAAACCTGACGGCCAAGGTTAACCATAACTCATGCCTGCATCCCTTGCCCCTCTCTACACAGCACCCCAAAATGTCCACCGTCAGATAAACCACCTGTACTGAACAGAATGGTGCGAGCTCAGGCAGCTTTCAGCCCGAGCACAAGACTATAAACGCTGAGATTCTAGATTTCCAAAGCCATCGGCCACCACATCAATTGGCTCTTTCCGAAGCCGGTGTGCATTCAGTGGAGGAGAAAGAAAGGAACCTGGACTTGCAGAGTTTCCGCTGTGCGGCACACAGCATGCATGCATTATCTTGGTCAGTCTACAAAGCCAGCGACCCCTAGAAGCACCGGCGTGTTTTCACATCCTCCTCTGGGGTCTCTGGAGGCAGTGTGTGCTCCTCAGGTTTCTTTGGTGGCATGGCAGTGGGCCACTGAATCCTTCAAGCATGGCCAAACACTGTCCGACCTTAGACCATAGTTTCTCCTCACCACTGCATAAATGTTTACTGTGCTGAAGGAAGCAGTGGACTGCCAGAGAATGGCATTCAGAGCGGGTATCTCTCACTCCCCGTGGCTTTCACAAAATCAGTTCCAATTTCCCCTTCTTGGTTCCTGTATTTCCTGGCGTGACATACACTGCATGGACTATCTGTCTCTGTTCAGGGTTCTCATCCCATGCTTGCCCTCCTGCCTCACTCAGCTCATTTCACGGCTCTGATTGCAACGGAAAAGGTCTTCTTCACCCTGCTTTTGCTTTATAAGAATATAGCCACAGAAGATTCTCTGGGCTTTAATTTCAAAGTTAAATTGGTGTTGGTGCTTTTGGAGATCTGGGGTGCCGTCAAAATATGGCTGCAATTTTGGAATGGAGGAAAGATCTCTCCCCCACTTCCCACATTTTAAAGACAACATCAGCGGCTCTCACACACTTTTCTGTCAATGTCTTTAGGAAAAGTGGTACCCAAGTGAAACTGTTATGTGCCTATACATCTCCCTTGCTCTGTCATGGTATAAAATCAGGCATTGGCAGTTCGCTCTTTGAATTATTAAAGACAGTGAAAGTCAGGAGATAACATCTGACTACATCCTGTCACTAAGCTAATTGCAGTTTTGCATATTCCTTCTCTCTATAGAAATAAGCCAGCACACATTCTTCTGAAATCTAGTTGACTGTCCCATACTGTTGTATTCTGGGGTCCACCCTGTCCCATACTCTTGTGTTCTGGGGACCACCCTGACATTACAGCCTTGTTATGTGATTGGCTAGTGATTGTAAGTCCAGGCATGCATTTCTGCCTAGTTTGGTAAGCAACCCAAGTCAGGCTCATAGGGATTAGAACCATCTGTGTGGTCTATGTGTCTTTGAAGGAGCTGTGGCCCAATGCCTTTTTTACTGCCATTACTGTCACTTTGATGAGGAAGATGTGCCTCTGGTCTAGCCTAGAAGAAACCTAGATCACATTTTTTTTTGTGCTTGTTATTTTTCCTTACTATCTCTGCTTGTGAGAAACCTCAGCGGAGAGATGGGGAAGCCCTTCCCCCTGGCTCAGCATTCTGTTGAATAAGGAAAGGGAACATTCAACAGTTATCACACAGTTGGCAGGGCACAGTTGATGTTTCTCAGATCTGGACGTGGAAGTCTGCATCCTTAAGGCAGGCAGTTTTTAGCTGCTGAAGTCAAAGCAAGCCTTGAACAGGATGCTGAGGTTGCTGTCGGGAGAGATGGTGTGAATCCATTGCTGAGTCACCTCTGGAGTCAGGATGGATTGCCTGTCTCAGAGACAGCCTTTGACTGTGCACTTTGTCCTTTTGGTGTCTTAGGTAATTGGAGTTCATTTTGCTAAATGTTTTGAATCCAGATGCAAATTGAGTCTCGTGAAATAATTGTGTTACAGAAAATGAGGGAATCAGATAGGCAGCCTTTGCATTAGGTAAATTTATAAGAGAAGCAGCCCTGGGCAGTGGCAGAAATGTGTGCGTGTGTGTGTGTGGTGTGTGTGTGTGTGTATCTGTATGTGGGGTGTGTATGTGTGTGTGGTGAGTGTGTGTGGTGTATGTGTATGTGGGGTGTGTATGTGTGTGTGGGGTGTGTATGTGTGTGTGTGGGGTGTGTATGTGTGGTGTGTGGTGTGTGTGTATGTATGTATGGTGTGTGTATGTATGTATGGTGTGTGTGTATGTATGTATGGTGTGTGTGTATGTATGTATGGTGTGTGTGTATGGTGTGTGTGTGTGGTGTGTGTGTATGTGTATGTGTATGTATGTATGGTGTGTGTGTGGTGTGTTTTTGTGTGTGTATGGTGTGTATGTGTGGTGTGTGTGTGTGTGTGTGTGTGTGGTGTGTGTGTTAGGGGTGGCTCTCTGTCACATAGAGGAGACAAGGCTGAAGGGTGATTCATCCTGCTCTTATTGCAGATTACATGCAGCCCCCGCCATCCCCAGTGACTATATCTTCACTTCCTTACAAGGAACCCATTATGCGCTCTTTGACCCCGGGCAGCGTGCAGATCCCAGTTTATCTCTTTCTCTAGAGATAGGTCCCACCTAGTGCATGCTGCAAACCAGGTGCACATCAGAATCTTCTAGAAGCAAGTCTTCTCCCTAAGAAACTGTCGGAGCAGACACCTAGACATGGATGTGTTCTGAGGCAGGGACTTTTCCTGGTGCTGGCCAGGAATCTGTGCTGAGATCTGAGGAACCTGAGGCCTAAGCATCTTCTCAGGACCACAGTGGCAGAGGACTTTCCCCTTCTTCTTCATCCTGTCCCCGAGGATCTTAGCTGACTGAGAAACACACACATTCCAGTCTCCTGAAACTGCCACTCTCACTAACCACACAAAACCATAAAATCAGACCACTCCCAGTGGATGGCAGATTTTTTAGATTTTCTCGTAAAAAGAAATACGTCATTTTAAAAACCAACCACCAGTAATTCGACTTAAATTAACATCTCTCTAGAAAGGTAAAGGGTTAAATCTGTCACCACAATGCACCCTATGAATCAATGGATTGTGGCGACATCCTGGGGTTCAGAATACGCCAGCCAAGCAAAGCATGAGGCCAGACTATCATCCAGTCAAAGGGTCTTAATTGACAGTCTAGACTAGATGTCTCTTACTTCTTCACTGCCCCCGATGCGAATGTAGGTTTCCATTTAGCTGGGATTGTTCTGTTTATGTGGTCGCCATCCCCACACTGGTAGCTCCTTCTGCTGTTGGTTCAGTGTATGGCACCTGTACCTGTGCCTAGCTTGTGGGAGGACGTCTTCACTGGGACACGAGGGTCAAGCAAAGGTCCAAAAGATCGGAGACTGGAGAGCAGGGTCTAACTGTCTTCAGGCAGGGTGGTTGCATGCACACGTCACTCATGGAAGTTAAGTCCCGCCCCATTGGATTGAATGCTCTAATGTCCTTGTTGTGACATGAACTTTGGACCACAAAGCTGCGCATCTTTAATTCCATACTCTGGACCCCACCGATGATGTGGGTATCCCTGTTTCAGAGAAATCTCGGCTTGAAAGTGGGTCTTTAGTTTTCACTTCATGTGGGTTATGGCCCATCTTTTCACCATGGTTTGAGTCATTGACACAATGATAGGGTCTATCAGGTCTACTTTGGCATGGTGTTGATTACGCTTATGGAAGGGTCTTGACATTTTTGTCTCAATGCGTAATGGCTGCTCCTTGAAAGAAGAGTTAGTGGGAAGAAGGAACAGCAGGTGTTGGTTGTCTTCCCAGAGAAGAGAGAGTACACAGCGGAACGGGGATTATTTGGGAAAGGGGGAGGGGGAAGGGTCCATGAGGGATTATTTAGTAGAAGGAGATGATGTGGGAATGATTTCTTATTAATAAAGAAACTGCCTAGGCCCATTTCATAGGCCAACCCTTAGGTAGGCGGAGAAAACAGAACAGG
>NC_022023.1:30589386-30592425 GCF_000317375.1 Microtus ochrogaster | reverse complement strand
AAAAAAAAATAGATACTAGTTTTGTGCAAAACAGAGCGATGTTCCTGTCTTTTCTATTTTGTGGGATAGTTTGAGAAGCATTACTATTAATTCTTCTTTGAAGGTTTGGTAAAATTCCCCTGTAAATCCATGGTGGCCTGAGCACATTTTATTTGGAAGATTTTAACTACCTCCCCAGTCTCATGTTTTGTTATAGACCTATTTGAACTGTTTCTTTCCTCTGGTTTCATTTTGATGGGTCATATACATCTAGAATTTCACCTGGTTTTCTTTTTTTTTTTTTGGAATGGATGTCTTCAAGGAAGACCTAAATGTTTTTTTTCTGAATTTCCTTTGGTATCTGTTGTAATGGCTTCTTTTTCATCTCTAATCCTTATTTATTTTGGTCTTTTGTTTTCATTTTGTTAATTTGGCTGATGTTTTGTCAATAATTCTATCTGCTCAAAGAGGCAACTTTTTGTTTCATTAAGTCTTCATTCTGCTTTTGTTTCTACTTCGTGATTTTCCACTTGAACTTGAGGATTTATCCCCATCTCCTGATTTGGAATTTGGCTTGTTCCTGTGTTTCCAGATCTCTAAGGTGTATTGTTGTTATTTGGTATGTCTCGTATTTCATAATGTAGTTACTTAGAGCTTTAAACCTCTCCCTTGGGACTTCTTTGTGTCGCGCTGGTTTTGGTTTGTTGTGTTCTTATTTCCATTTGATTTTCACCATTTTTCTTGTATTTAAGTCCCATTTGTTCTTAAATAGTGTAGTGTTTAACTTCAGTAGTTGATGAATGTTCTAGGGTTTTAAATGTCAGCTTCTCAATATTTGTTCACACTTACTTGCTGTCCTACCACAGCACTATTTTTGTTCCATAGGCTGATGAGAATATATAATTTATTACTTCTGATAAATTATTTCTGTAGCTGTCAGTCGAGGCTACTTAAATGATGTCATTTAATTTGCATATTTATTGCTTGCTTTTGTTGGGAAGACCTGTTATTTAGTGACAGTGGACTATTAACATCCCCAGTTACTCTTACTACAGCTTCAATCTAACTTTGCGTTTCCCAATAGTTGTTTAATAAAATTGGGTGTGCCTCTGCATGGGGCATCATAATATCCTCTTGATGCATTCTTTCCTTAGCCTGTATGAAATGGCCATCTTCATTGTTTTATACTGTTTCACCAGGTATTAAAACAGAGACCCCTGCTTCTTCCCTGGTTCTGCTTGTTTGGAATATCCCTTCCCATCCTAAGTGAGTGTCTGTCTTTTATGGTGAGGTATGGTTATTTGAAGGCAGGAGATAGGTGGCTCTTCCCCTCTTCCTTCTCCTCCTCTTCTCCCCCTCCAGTTTCCTATCCTGTGTCTTTGGATTGGTGATGTGGGAGTGTCATATATTAATCTGTTGATTTCATTGGTTAAGCAATAAAGAAACTGCTTGGCCCTCATAGGTTAAAACATAGGTGGGAGGAATAAACAGAACAGAAGGCTGGGAGAGAGAAGCTGAGTCAGGGAGTCGCCATGATTCTCCCACTCCAGGCAGATGCAGGTTAAGATCATTCCTGGTAAGCCAGCTCGTGGGCTACACAGATAATTAGAAATGGGCTAGTCCAGGTGCGAGAATTAGACTAGAAGAGGCTAGATAGAAATGGGCCAAGCAGTGTTTAAAAGAATACAGTTTCCGTGTAATTATTTCAGGGCATGAGCTAGAGCTAGCCATGTGGGCGGCTGGTTGCCGGGGACGCAGCCCCACCGCTCTTATTACAACAGATTGGGGACACTGAGGTAGTTAGTACTCAGTTACTACTGAAGCTGTGCACTGCTTTCCTTGTTCAATCCTCTTACGTGTCTTTCATTTCTTCCTTATTTCATCCACCTGCTTTTCTGGATGCTCAGCCAGCAGTTTATGTTCTTGGTCACCTTCTTTCAATATCCGTGTAATCATTCTTTGCCATTCTGTCTGTGATTTCAGATAACTCACGATCACTAGATACCATTGCTACCCTGTTAACTTTTAGAGGATTTACACTGTCACAGATTTTTATGTTTCTTATATTACTACATTGGACTTTACAGGTCTGATGTTATATAACACACACACACACACATATATTTCTTACTTTTTATCGGCTGTTACCTTTCAGTTGGGAAATTTGTCATGTAGGACTTGGATGTTGGACAGTTGCATTCCCTACTCCTGGAACTCAGCTGCCTGGTGGGAACAGTGAATTCCTGACACACTTAGCTGAGGTGGAATTCTCAAATCCCTCTGGCTCCACCAGGCTCTGGGTGTCGTACCTTATACAGGAGGGGCAGGTAGGAGCCATTGGTCTCTGTCTCTTGTGTTCTCGGGGTTCTGGCATGTGGAGAAAGGGAGGCTGTCAGTCTTTTCCTGGCAGTCCCCTTGGGTTTCTGCACTACACCATGTCCTCTGCTGGTCCCGCTGTTCCAGTGTGTATGGGGAGAGCAGCTGTTCCTTACAGTTTCTGCTCTTCTTTACTTTGCAGCTTGATTAGGAAGCCAGGCCACCAAGCCCTGGAGAGCGCTTCCAGCTGGGCAGTGGTTCCCAGCTTTCCTGGCTGCTCCCGGGTTTAATAAGCTTCTTTACAGACCTTGTCTCTTGGAAGTTAAGAGCTTAATGTGTGTTATTTTCAAGTAGAGCCTTTTGAGATGTAATTCAGTCATCAGAGTGGAGCCCTTGTGAATAGGGTTAGTGCCCTTATGATAGAGACTGGAGAGAAATGTGTAGCCACAACAATAGATTGAAGTGTAGAGATAAAGTGGGTAAATTATCTTTGGGGGGAAACATACATTGCAAAACTTGAATCAAGAGGAGAGAGGAATGGCAATATCGGGGAATGTATAAAAGACAAAAGAGAGAATCCCCCATCAAAATTAATAACTTTCAGATCTCTCCTTGGACCCATAGTCTTTGGGCAATGAAGTGTGATGGGGGTACTGTAGAGGGATGTAGACACCCCTGTCCAAACTGTGGCTGTGGGCCCTGTAGAGGGATGTAGACACTCCTGTCCAAACTATGGCTGTGGGC
>NC_022023.1:30569049-30589198 GCF_000317375.1 Microtus ochrogaster | reverse complement strand
AAACTGTGGCTGTGGGCATTGTAGAGGGATGTAGACACCCCTGTCCCAACTGTAGCTATGGGCACTGTAGAGTGGTGTAGACACCCCTGTCCAAACTGTGGCTGTGACCTAATCGGGGTCTGTGAGAACACACGAACACATAGTTGTGTTTCATTGACTAGGGTGAACACAAGGCAAGGTCTTTGCAAAAAAAAAAAAAAAAGCCTATGGTCTGTCTATCACAAGGTTGATTGGTGGGTTCTAGGGCCTTTGTAATGTTGTGGTGTGCATGTGTGCAGAGAGTAAAGGAGCATCTCTGCCCACATCAGGGCTGTGGGACTGATTCTAACACCCTAAACTGTGACCTTTATTTTGTATCCTGATGAACTATACTCAGGGGTCCCCATGAAACCAAGGACAGGCTTTATATTTTAGGGTGCTCTGCCACTTCAGGGTAATTCTTACATTTTTGAAGGAACAAGAGTACAAGTAATCTCCTGCACAATATAGACACACACATGACAAAGTATGTTTGGCAAAGTACTCTGTGTTTGCTCTCTAGCCTGTGGTGGTTTAAATGGGCAGTGTCCCCACACGATCATGTCTGTGAACGTGAGGACCCCTAATGGGGTTGTTTCTAAAGGTTAATGACCTTTGCTGCAGGAAGTGTGTCACTGGGAGTGGGCTTGAGGTTTTAGAGGTGTCCCCCCATGCTTTTTGTTTTCTCAGTTTCCATTGTGGATGCTCTGTGCTGAGAGCACACCTTGCTCTTGCTTCCCCATCTTCTTTGTCTGTTGTCATGCCGACCTGCCCCATGGACCAGATCCTTATTGGAGCTGTGAGTCTGAACAAGCCCTTTCTCCCTTAAGTTGCGTTTGTTAGGGTATATGTTTCCATAGCAACAGGAAAGTAGCTAACACACGGCCCTTTGTAGGATATTGTTTCCTAATGCCTGCTCAGGTGGCTCCACCAGCTTTTTCCCATCTTCTGTTTAAATGTGGAATGCATTAGAGGATGCATAAGGTGGAGGAAATTAGGTCTAAAATTTGCGTTATTTACTATGCAATTATATATTTAGGAAACCAGAGGAAGCAATTATATATTTAAGAAACCAGAGGAAGTAGAAGGCTTAGATAATGATATGGATGATCAGAATTTAAGAATAAAGTAGGGGTCTGTGAAAGACAAAGGGAAGAGAAAGAAGTTGAAAGAAAAGACACCATTGCCAAAGTAATGAGAAGGAAATAAACTTTAAAAACCCCCAAGAAAAGAATGACAAATATTAAACAAATCCAGGGATTTGTGCCAAAATTGGCCATGTAGAAAAGTCGCCCATTTGGAACATATATATGTAAGAATGCTGCCCTGGTTCAGACACAGTTCTGATTACTGAAACTAAAATTTGAGTCTGGGAAATGGCAAAGATGTGATGGCAGTCATGCCACAGCATGGAAAGGGTTATTTTTTTCCCTGGGAGAGGAGGCAGCGGAGGGTACCTGGCCTTGGGAAGCCCTTGCCAGGGACAGCTTAGACCCTGCCCGTTGTCTTGTACTGTCGGGGTACATAGGAAGTCATCCAACATGGACAGAAAACTAGCAACACTCAGACCAGGAGAGCGAGGGTAAGATATTTCATTAGAGGTACCTTCTGTTCTTCAATAAATGACCTTCCCCTGGGTGGGTCTAGTGGGTTTACAAAGTGCCCCTGAGGTCCTAAAGATTAGCCACGTAGCATGCGTGGCATGTACAGAGCTCTGTAAAGGCACACGCTAGAAGAATGCTGCCAGTTCCTCCCCCTTTCCAGCCCGTCCTCTCTCCTCCCCACTGATGTCAGTGGCTACACAGAGGTCCTGTCAAGCAAAGCTGTAATCTGGAAACACCCACCCCCCCAGCAAGGGAAAGGGAGCTCTAGCCTCAGAATCTGCCTAAAGCATGCAGGACCTGATTCTATTGATTCTATTGACGTTGACAGGGTATGGGACCCAAGGCCGCCTCCGTGCTGGTCAAGTGCTTTGCCCTGAGCCATACGCACAGTACAGTTACCAGATTTCTAGTTCTACCTCAACCAGATCTTGAAGTTTTCTGTTCTGGTGGTCAACAACTTCAATAAAGATATTTACTAACTAGGCCTTGACTTAGGTCACAAGTGTCATCAGACACATGGTTTTTGTGAAAAGAAAACACTGTTTCTGAAGTCCCAGGAGACATTGTTGAGTTTGTTTGCTTGTTTCTGCCAATTAACACAAAGTCTTCGTCAATATTTTTTTTTTTTGTAAACTGCTTTCTATCTTTAGGAGAAAGTTGCAAATGAAAATCTGTAGGATGTATAACATTTATTAAAACAAAAGTTCAAAAGAATGTACCATTGGAGGCTTGCTCAGCTCCCATACATTACACATCAACAGAGCTACACATCCCTAAGTAATGAGGCCCTGTAGACCGGAGAATGACAGATATGGGGATATGTTTTCCTCCTGAGTCATCTCTGGTCTCCCTTGGTGCAGGACTTCCAGAACTACTGTTTGCGAGGGATGAGCCAAGCCTCCCATTTCATATGTTGAGCTCAGGAACCTGAGGGAAGAGGGTAATAAGTTCAAGGCCTGTCTGGGCTATGGGAGGAAGTTAAATGTCAACTTGGGTAGCTTCATGTGATCCTCTTTGAATAGAAGAGTAAAGAGAGGCCTTGGGCTATGGCTCCGTGGTAGAACATTTGGTTCATATGTGTGAGGCCTGAGTTCAGCTGCCAGGGAAGCACCACCACCATCGTGAAGTCTGTTGCTTGGACGTCACATTTCCATCCGTCACTGACAACGTCCAGTAGTAGTAGATGATGCAACAGCAGGAGTACGTTTCAGGGTGTTTGGCATTTGCTCTAAACCTAGCACTGCCTGGTTTAGTTGCCTACAACCCCTAGTGCAAAGGAAGTAAGTTTCCGTGGCTAGGCAGAGTGCAGGGCATTGCATTCTGCGTCATTGGGATACCAAGAAGGCGTGTGTGCTGTTGTCCCCAGAAGGCTCGCTTCATGAGGTGAGAGTGTTAGGCTGGCTGGCGAGTGGCACCCTCTCATCCCTCCTTGATGGTCACCGTGGCTCTAAAGAGGCACTTCTCGACTCTGAAGAAGCATGTGGCTTTTTTTTATCAACATTTGGATGACAGACCATGTGAATCTACTCAGTCTGGAAAGGCACAATTGAATCTTAAGCCTGGAAAGGTCCCCTTGTTCCTCGGGATGACTCCCACTGATAATGTATCCCAGCGCCTGGATCCTCAGTCCTGAGTTCCTCCAGCTGCTGAGGACAGGAATTCATGGCCAGAATTCTGCAGCACTGTGCTTGCTTGCGGTTGTATTGTAGATGGCAGTTTGAATCTGATTAAGTATTATAGGACAATGGTAACAATTTTTTGAGTATACTTGATTTTCGGTTCTTAAACAATGGGTGAAAAGCTCGGTAGAAGCCTGAATCACACACTTTTCAGTTCGAACGAACTCAGAGAAACCTACTGAACAGGAACTGAGTTATGTTACATTTACCCCCCAAAATACAGCATCTCTAGAGTCTGCAAATCTAATTTATGAACCCTCATATCCCTACTCACTTATCATTGTGTTGGCCTATGGCAATCTCTCTCTCTCTTTTTATTGTTTTTAATGAGCTATACATTTTTTCCATTCCCTTTCCTTTCTCCCTTCTCCCCTTCTACTCTCCCCCCTGCCCCCTTCACTTGCAATTTACTCAAAAGATCTTGTCCTTTTCTCTCTCCTAACGGGATCCTAAAGGACCCTAAAGGATCTTAGGGTCCTTTGTGTTGTCTAGATTCTTTGGGGTTGTGGACTCTGGCTTGTTATCCTTTACTTTAGGTCTAATATTTATTTATGAATGAGTACATACTATATTTGTCTTTCTGGGTCTGAGTTACATCACTATGTTTATTTCTGGTTCTGTTCATTTGCTCCTGAATTTCAAGATGTCATTTTTTTTTTACTGCTGTATAGTACTCCATTGTGTAAATGGGCCACATTTTCCTTATCCATTCTTCAGTTGAGGGGCCTCTAGATTGCTTCCAGGTTCTGGTTATTATGAATAACTGGATATCAAAATACCAAATAATCCAACTGAAAAATGGAGAGCTAAACAGAGAACTCTGAACAGATGAATCTCAAATGGCTGAAAGATGCTTCAGGAAATGCTCAAGTTCCTTAAGTCCTCAGCAGAGAAATGCAAATCAAAACAACTCTGAGATACCGTCTCATACCTGTCAGAATGGACAAGATCAAAAACACTGATGACAGCTTATGCTGGAGAGGATATGGAGTAAGGGGAACACTCCTCCATTGCTGGTGGGAGTATAAGCTGGTACAGCCATTTTGGAAATCAGTATGGCAGTTTCTCAGAAAATTAGAAATCAGTCTTCCTCAAGACCCAGCAATACCACCTTTGGGCATATACCCAAAGGATACTCAATCATACCACAAGGACACTTGCTTAACTATGTTCATAGTGGCACTGTGGCAGTCTCTTAGAGCCATTTGTACCTAAATCATTTGAAACCAGTATGCTAAAAGGCAAATGTTTTCCCACAGCTCTTGCCAAGACAGGGATTTAATGCTATTTTCCATCAGCTGATGAATGCATAAAAATCTATCCTGAAAATGCACTATGTGATACCATTTATCCCTAAGAATGATACAATTTTGTGGTTTGTAACCTGGATAAGCCTGGGGGACATATTAAGCAAGCCAAACTAAGCCCAGAAAGATAAATATAGCATGTTTTCACGTACACTGAGCTTTTAAAACTTGATTTCACAGAAGTTCCAAGGGGCAGGTAACAGGAGGTTAGGAGTGTGTTAGCCTGCGTGGGCTGCATCATGTTGTAGCTAGACATGGAAATTAGCTCCGGTGTGACATTGCACGGTTGAGTGAACATAGGCGGAAATAATGTACAATCGTGGTAATTCATGTTTTTTTTTTTTTCTCAGAGTCTAGAAGGCTACATAGGATCCCAGGGTCTGAGGCACCAAGTGGATATAGCCATAGTAGAATTCTTCCTTAGCATGGTCAAGGCCCTGGGTCTGATCTTTAGTACATAAAAACAATAACAGTAAACCAGCAAATGTACACTATTTCTCTATGTAGCTAGAAAGCCTTATAAAATGTAAAAGTTTAGGGCAAGTGATGGATATTTTAATTCTTTGGTCATTATACAATGTATACATATATTGAAACATAGTATTGTACCCTATAAATAGACACTATTGGTATGTGCCAGTCAAAAGATGAAAGTAAATGAAAATTTAAATCATCCTATTCAATGCTCTGATGGTTTATATTAATTGTCAACTTGGCTGGCTCCAGAGTCACGTAGGAAACAAGCCTCTGGCATGCCTGTGATGTGTTATCTAGACTAAGTTAGCCTTTTGACGTATATGTAGGGGTCCCTGTATTAGAGTAATAGATATGGGAAGAAGACTCACCCTCAATACGAGTCGCACAGTGACATGGGCTGTGGTCTTGGACTGGATAAAAGGAGAAAGGGAACTGAGTACCGACATTCATCTCTCTGCGTGCCCCGACTATGGATGCAGTTGATTGGCTGCCTCACTTGGGCTGCACAGTCCTGAATGGTCACTGTGCTCATCAAACTTGGCAGGTGACTTTGATGTGGCAGTTAGTGCCCATTAGCATAGCCCTTGAGAGGCCAAGGAAATACTGATGTGAGTTAGAGGCCAGCACATGTTACGTAATGAGTTCTAGGCCACCTTGGGGGTATAGAGTAAGACCCTATCTCAAAAGACAAACACAAAGCAAACATACAAACAAGCCCTCCAGCAAACCTGGTAGGCGATGCGTGCAGTGTAACAGCCATTCTAGGGGAAGTAGATCTATTTTTAAATTGTTGCCCCTGCTACAGTAGGTGCACATATATATGTATGTATATCCATTTGTGCATGGTGCATATTGATAGCGTGTGTGACTTCCTATGGAGACCAGATGTCAATGTCAGGTAACTTCTTGGATTGTTCACTCACTCGTTTTTAGAGAAAGTATCTCATTGAATCTGGAGTTCCCTGACTGGCTTTAGTTGCTGGCCAGTGAGCTACAGGGGTCACAGACTTAGGTCTCACTTTCCATGTGGGTGTTGGGGATCTGGACGAAGGCCTGCAAACACTTTGCTGACCAAGCCACTACCCAGCTCATGCGTCGTTTTGTTTGTTTGTTTTTGACGTCTTAGACTGCATGCAACCATTAACACAATGAACATATTCATGAAGCCTACACACCAATGAAATTTGGACCCTGTGCTCATTCCCAAAATAATGTTGGACCCTGATTGGCCAGGGGAATGTTAAGCTGCAGTAATGAACAGGAGACTCAAGGTAATTAAATCATCTAAGGAGTATAGAAAGTCTTCACGTCAGAATCCCCACATGGGCACTTCTGTCTGGTAACTTCTGTCATGTAGACTCCTTGACCTCCAATGTGAGGAAAGTTCTCTTTCCAGCCATCAGAAGCCCTACAAGCATCGTATCCTGTCCCAGACTTGGAGGGAAAATCCTCAGGGAAACCTAGGGTGGGGTCACAGCCTCCTGCTATGAGTCTAGGAATTGAGATTTCTGTCTGGAAGACAGGCTACTACTATAGAAAACAAGGACATGAGTTTTGGTGGACTGTTTTATGGGTTAAATCCAAATGATAAGAAAGCTATTTAGCCTGTAATTTATAAATTGATACAGACAACTGAGATAACTTTGGCTTTCATTCAACTTGAAATTTAAGAGAATAAATATGGAGTTGGATGTTTGCTTCCAAATCAGTCTTCCTTCCTATTGAAATGGTTTCTAAGCCCAAGGTGCCCTCATGTTCTACACCCAGCTAATGTTGTCCTCAGCCGTACCTAGGGGACCATCTCATCTGGCAGGCTAAATCCCTTCCTGGAAGTGTGCACCCAGATTTACAAATATGTGAAGCCATTGTTACAAAAATATTACATTTGGATGCAGATGACCTAATTCTTTCTAGTCTCTGGCTCTTCAGTTGGATGTTCATCCTGAGGACAAACAGGCAGAGAAGACAGAGTGGCACCAACGATCCCTTCGGGAACTCTGAAGATATCTGGCGCTCTGTTTTGTGGTGAGCCTTATATGTCAAGAGGACACTCGTGTTCCCAAGTCTTATTTTTTTCCACTCCATTTTTGGTGGTGCTGGGATTGAATCCATGGCCTCAGTGCACGCGAGACAAGCGCCCCACCACAGGAGCTATAGACCCATATGCAAAGCACTTCATAAAATGTAGTAAAATGACTTTATCACTAGGTGGCGTCACAAAGAACATGAACTTGGTCTTCAATCATTATCTGTTTGCCAAGTTTTTCTCTTGCTTAAGCATTGCTATTTCATAATATCAAAACTTGGTCATTGCTAGTCTCTCTCTGTGATCAGAAAGGAGTAAATATATCATCACTCTACCGTTTTAGGTCTTTCTATTCAAGTATGCATGAACAGACATTATCATATTGATTGCCGCCTTTTAGCAATTCTATAAAATGGAATTGACAACAATGAGGCTATAATCTAAGAAGCGATGTTAAATGGCAACCATATTACTTGGAAGAGAAACTGTGCAGGCCTGCTAGCCATGTTCTATAAACAAGGCTGCCATTGCCGCTAGAAGGGTAGTCTGTCACTTTCGGGCCTGCACCTTGGTCAGCCCTTGGGACCTGCGTTGACTGCCTTGCCTCAGCAGGGTGGAAAGTTGCCCGCTACTATGTGCTGGGGAAACTACTCTTAGAGAAACAGCTGGCCACCCTGTGGCCTCTTAGAATCAGATTGCTTTGCTGTGGGTTGCAAAGTAATCCCTGCCCAGAAGGACTTGAGGCCACCTCAGAAGGTACCGAAATCTTTGGGAATGCCCAAGAATGTATGTTTCAGATTGGCCCTGCGTTGTGTCAGGTAGAATGAGCATAAGACTTTCCGTCGTCAGTCTGAGTCCCCGGAGTAGGATCAGTTCTGGGGCAGCAGGAACCATGGCTGAGCAGTCCAGGGAGGGGCCTCTGAGGCCAGCAGGAAGAATAGACTGTCTTTTCTTGCCAACTCTGCTCCCGAGTTGCTAAGCGTCGCTCATGGCTGGGAAGGGGTGCAGGGCTCCCACTGTTAAGTCTGAATTTTCACACCCCTCCCGGCTCTCCTGTGTCCTTCTAGCTTCATTTCTGATTATAGCTTCATGTCTTTTTTTCCTTCCGGTCTTCCATGATTCTAACAAGAGTTCGAGTTTCTAGGGAAACCACTAAATATCATCTGCCATAAAATACTCTGGGGGTTTTCCGGTAAGGCATCAGCCAGTGCTTCCATGCAGTGCAGGGACTAAAGTCTTAGAATGTTTGGATTCTGGTTAGAGGAGCAGGTATAATACAACAGGATTGTTAGGAGTTAGCCAACTTCCACAGGTCTTCTGTGTTTATCTCTCTGCGTGGGATAAACGTATATACATTTGTATACAGACAAATGTTTCTATCATGGCAAGAAATGAAAGGCCAAGCTTTGAGGCCATATTATACAATATCGACGGTAACAAGAACTTTTAGGGAACATGCACTGGGTTCATTTGTACAATACAGGCATATCCTCACTCCCTCAGGGAAGGCTCACATAGCCAGTCGCGTAGCCAGTGGCGGCAGAGAATCATTCACCAATGGTTAGTCTGACACGGGCTGGATGGGTTCTGAACTCTGATCATCTAACAAATTAGCCTAGTGTAGCAAAACTGTGCCTTTGAGGTAATGGTTCTCTTTTGTTTATAGGGGGTAATTTAGATACTAGATTTTACAATTTAATGAAAAACAAGTTATGTGCTGTTGTAGTACTTTTCATATGATGACCACAGCTCCCTGGTGGTGATATTCTTGCACCCTGGGCAGCAGAAGGGAAAGGCTGTAATCCGTGGAAAATGCTCGTCTTGATGTGCGAGCGTGTCTGCCTTCTCTCATGACACTCCTCCCTCTCAAAAGGGAGCATGCCTGTGTCCTCAGCAGCTGAACGCTAGCTCTGTCTTGGCGTAATTTGTAACCTGTAGTGTACTGAACCAGGCAGCCAACGAGCTTCCAAAGGGCTCAGCATCCCCTTCTCCTTGCTGAATCCACCAATGCTTTAGTCCTGGGTACCCTGCCCTGTCTCAGCTTCTGAGCCTAGTGGGAAAACCTGGTCCTCAGCTCTGTACCTTTCCCTGAACATATATGCATGAGTTGGCCAAATAAATAAATGAGTAAGTGGAACTCAGTGAAGAGATGGTGTATATTCGGCTCTATTCAATTCCCTTTAAAAATTGCATTTTTATTGTGTTATGTAAAAGCACATACAAACATGAGTATATACCACACACACACACACACACACACACACACACACACAAAATGCACTTATACACCATAGCACTCCTGTGGCAGTCAGAGGACAGTTTGTAAGAGTGAGATCTCCTTGTTTACCATGTTGGTCCTGGGGATCAAACTCAGTCTTCAGCTGGGTAGCAAGGACTCTACCTCCAGAGCCACCTCATTAGCCATTAGCCTACTTCTTCTTTTTCTTATTTGCCCAACTACTTTCTTCATGCTACTAAATATGGATTCTGGATGGAACATGTAGGTGATACGGAGTGGAGATGGGCTTAATCAGAAACCTCGTTCAACATGGAATTATATCTGTGAAAACCTAAAATGATGGGACATTGTTAAACTATCCTGGCAAGAATTGAAGGTACAGTTTGAGGGTGTGTGTCTTTCCTGTGGTCAGTAAGCAATGTTTGGTAGGTAAGTGCTATAGATCCAAGACCGGTTTTTCTCTCCCCTTCCTCTGGGTCCCCTGAAAAGCCGTTTTCAAGTCTCTGCTCATTCCAGGGTGTCATCCCAAGAGTGACAATCCACTTTCCATTGTGTGGAGAGATGTGCAACGTGAGCTTTTCATTTTCAAAAGGAGGAAGCCGTCAAGAGAACAGTGCAGAGCAGAATTCAGCTGCTCACCGAGGGACGCTCTGGCCAGCCTTGGGGCCCCCATGACACTGTCAACCCGGACGGCTCTGATGGACCATGACACTTTGCTCTTTCAGTGACAATGGTAGAAAAGCAACTCTAGTGTTCCCTTGTCCCTCCTTCCACTGCAGCCCTCTGCAGGGGATTTTACTCAACAGCCACAACACTGAGCAAATTCTAGTTCTCCTGAAGAAAACACTGCTCCATTTAGACCAGCCTGCTTGCATTCAAACTGCAAAGGGGAAAACAGTCTCTGCAGGAAGGTGGTGTGTACTTCCTCCTCCCGGGAATGATGGGTTTTGATCCCTTGTACCTGGCAGGCAGTACCGTTCAGTGAGAGTCAGAATGAAAGAGCCGTGGTGTCTTAGCCCAGTTAGCTTGGATTAAAAACTGGGCTTCTGGGAAATATCCCTAGCATATTTATATATCCCTATATCTATTTTTCTAACTCATTCTAGAGCTAGCAGTCCTTATGCGAGCAGTTATGTTTATATAAACCTTGCTCACTGATGACCGCGTGTCTATGGAATCAAAGAATCGTTTCCGCTGTTCTCTCCCTGTCTGAGTGTTCACCAGCCAAGATGACCTTTCATCGCTGGCTGTCGGAGTCTGGGTGAGTCTCAAGCGTTGCTGCTGACTGATCTGGAAGAACAGCTGGCCCATACACAAACAAGCCGGCGTCTACGAATACTTGGAACAGTTGAGGCCACTTTTGATGGGATGCTAATGCATGTTTTATGACACAGCTTAAATGTTCCTAAAATAGGGAAAAGATCGACCCATCCAAACAGACACATTTAAAATCACCCTCTGGAGCCCCTGGCATCAATAAAAGACATAGGGGTCTGTGATCACCTTTTGATGTCAGAGTCAGCAATTCTGTGCTGCTGCCACCACAGGGAGGCAGATGAGTTTAAAAAAAAAAATGCGCTCCACGTGAGCCAGGAGCCACACACAAGGCCACATTTTCTGCAGCCCTGCTCGGCTCTGCCCTCTGGAAAGGCAGCATTTTCATCTGTGTCTTTCCTTATCTCTTTCTTGTTTTATCTTTTAAATTCCTCAGGTTGTAGGAGTGAAGAAAGATGTATCTATTTAAGATCTCCGAGGGCTGGGGAATGCAGCTCAGTATGCAATAGTTCCCTACCATGTGCGCAGGCTCAGCTTCCCTCCTCTGTAGTACAAATGGAAATCTTGAGTGTAGCTCCTCTCATACCATGTCAACAAATGTATGTGCGTCATGGCATGGGTTATTGAGACCCATGAATTCCCAAACAAGCACTGGATGCAAACCTCTTCAACACAGTCTGGCTGTGAGCATGCTGGGACTTACTTGATGAGCTTCTTCTTTCTGACCACACACACAAAATAAGTGTCCTCATGGGGCACGTGCCAACTGATGGACAGATGAACAAATGTCACCTAGAGTTCCGCTTACATGAGCACATCAGCATGCATCACTACCCCAGCTCAATCCCCCACTGCAGCTGTGTCCTTTCTGATCCAAGCAGAGTGCTGTTCTCTGCATCCAGCAACTATGAGGTTCGCTAAAGTGGTTCTGGACGCAAGGTGGACCTGAGCCAGCTAGACCCGATGAGCAAGGAGGAAGAAGGCTGGATAACCAGTGTTCCCAGAGGGGAGTCAGCACCCAGGAGAGGAAGATGTCTCTGGCTGGTTCCTCCTCAGCTGGTACAAAGGTGTGCCTCCAGCTAGGCAATGTGTAAAGAATGTGTTTGTTCATCTCATCCTTTGGGAGACCAGGAAGACCAAGAGCATAGTACTAGCCTACAGAGAGGGCTTTTTTAAAAATATACATGAGATAGGCTATCACATGGGGACACAGGGCTAGGAATTCTCTTCTTCCCATGAGAACATCACTGCTATCACTGAGGCTCTGCCTTCTGCCTTTTTCCTGTCTGGATCACCTCCTCTGTATCTTATTTCCTGGTGCCATCAGGGAGGTTAAGTTTTCAGCTCCTGAATTTTTAGGAAACACATTTAAATCATTAGCAGAGAAAATGTCAAATTTCCACCAATATCACCTTCTGATGTCCTAAACAAAGTCCCCATTTTTCTGTGTGGTTTCCAGGATTGTATAAAGACAATGAAAGCTTCCTAATGGTACAAGTACAGGTGGCATCACACAGGGCTGTTCCCAGAGCACAGGCATTATGACCTGTCAGGTTAGATTTTGTCATCCACCGTGACTGTGGCCACATGGGATATTGAAACTCCTTTATACAGTCAGGCCACGTGGTGCCATCCGAGTAAAGCCATTTTATTTTCAGTGAGCATGTGCAAAAGACATTATTAAGGTAAATGATCTTTTTAAGGAACCAGTAAGCTTATAAATTGGTTCGAAGGACCGTCAGGTATGCAGACAGCAGCCAGGAACATGAAATGAACATGCAAAACTGGGGTGTAGGGATGAGGTGAGCAGGCCTGGTTTTCATCCCGCCCGACTCCCGCACAGCTAACTTTACACCCGAAATAACAACACGGAAACTGTATTCTTTTAAACACTGCCTGGCCCATTATATCTAGCCTCTTCTTGGCTAACTCTCACATTTTGACTAACCCATTTCTAATAATCTGTGTAGCACCATGAAGTGGTGGCTTACTGAGAAGGATTAAGCATGTCTGACCTGGCAGCTGACTCCATTGCATCTGACCTGGAGAGGAGAGGCATGGCAATTGCCTAACTTCCCTTCTTCCCAGCATTCTGTTCTGTCTACTCCACCCACCTAAGGGCTGGCCTATCAAATGGCCAAGGCAGTTTCTTTATTAACCAAAGAAATCAACACATAATAGAAGACCTCCCACATCACTGTGGTGAGGTCATTGATGGCCATGGCAGTGGTAGCCATTCCTGCCAGGCTCACATTGCATGACAACACGCAGACACACAGCAAAGCTGGCTGGAAGCACATGTCGGTCAGAGGTCACGATGCCCCTTCATTCCTTGTTTCAGTACTGATCATGAATTTACTCATTCAGATTATTTTCAGACTCCAAAGGCTCACTAAGTCTACAAAAGCCACTGCCTTTGCTGTGCTTCTCATCCTTATTGAGCAGAAATTATAAAATCAAGTTGGATTTCTATTGTGGAAAAAAACTAGAAAACTAATGTTCATAAAGAAAAGACATAGTTATTTTCAGGAACATATAAAATGTTCCCGCAAGGTGGATATGTACAGATACAAAACATTTGCTGTAGACACGTTCAGAGACCAGAGAGAGCAATGGTGGGCCTCTGCGGAGAGGGCCAGGAGATTACTGAGCCATGAGGTTGCCTCTAAGGCCTGTGAACTAGGAGAACTGTTCATAGTGCTCTCCCATTAAAAGGGCCTTTTGCCTCTCAGCTTGTAAGGAGGAGAGAAGGGCCACCCCATCAGTGGGTGTTAGAATGCTAAAGTTAATGTAAGAGAGAAGCAGTGTGTGATGCATATGCTTTTATACACACAGATATGCACACGCAAAGATGCATTCATATATGCATATGTAGTTTACAATTTTTTTCAGGAAAAAAGACTAGAGCAACAAAAAGGCGCATTTTCTATCTCCTTTGATCTTGGAAAAGTACATGCCTGTGCATGCATATTCATTCATGTGCAAGCAATGCCCTCCTGCATGTTTGTATGACAGCATATGTATGTATACATATGTATTCCTTTTATTTGCTTTATGTGGATGGCAACGCCCTGTCATGAGTGACTTCTATGCTAAGCGGGCCAAGCCACCAGAGGATGGAAAGTCTGCTCACAGAGTTACAGGGATGGTGTGGAGTGTGGTTTGGGGTCATAGGAGCCCCTCACCATTTCCGGCGGGTGCAGGGAATCTAGCTGTCTCGGAATTTTGGGTGTCACAAGTTCCAAGAAGCATGGGGGAATCTTATTCTCATTGGAAATCAGACAGCTCACATAGATCAGCAGTCCTGTGGCGAATTCAGTACCGCAGTGGCCTTTCCCGTCAGGCCTCAGTTCAGATTGGCACAAGACACCATGACCACCAGCTGCCGGGGCAGCCTGCGCTCCACTGGGAGCATCTGCAAAGGTATGGGATTTTTTTTTTCTGGGGCAGGAGGAAGCAAGGACCTCTTGGAACTGGCAGAAAATATGTCGGGGCTGGACCTGTTAGCACATTTCACTCTGGTATCCTTCCCAGCGCGGTCTGCTTACCAAAATGAAGAAGCCCTTCTATCTACTTGCCTTTCTTTTTTTTAAACTTGGGATAAAATATAATTACAACATTTCTCCATGCTCTTTCCTCCCTCCAAACTCTCACAAGTATCCTTCCTTGCTCTCTTTCAAATTCATAACCTCTTTTTTACATTACGTGTTATGGTGTGCATATGTGTATATATGTATGCGTGTATTATGTATGTGTGTGTGTGTGTGTATTCCTAAGTGTGGAATTTTACATTTTCTGGACTGACCATCTGGCATTGGATAACCAATTGTTGTGCTCTTCCCTGAGGAAGACTGTTTCTCTCAGTTCCAGGATTCCTGAGTTATCTGTCCTGCACCTAAGTAAGGTTCAGGAAACACTGGGAAGGAGTGGAGCAGAAAGATTACAGGAATCAGAAGATCAGGGAGTGTGCTGTGAGACTGAACCCCCTAGTCATGTCAGAAACCACTTCCATAAAATCTCACCGTCCTGACTGCCCCAATGAGAGCCAAGCAAAGATGGCACTAATAGACTTGCCTAAGTGGACAGGACTAGGGCCTCATCCCTACACAAAGGGCTACAGGCCTGCCTTTATTTCAGAAGGTCGAAACACTGTCCTGTGGGTAAAACAAAGGCTTTTTAGGTTTCCCTGGGTGGAGCATCAGGTTTTTAGCCCTCTGCCTAAATGCAACAGGAGAAGCCTGCTTCAATGTTGCCTGGCTTTCCTCCTGGAACATGGAAGTTCCGTGCTCTCTTAAGACTTGAATCATTTCCAGGGTCTCTTCCCTAATTGTCATGGAATTGACATTAGATGTGTGTTTTTCTCCATGGCGATCGCACGGCTCTTGAGACACTCCTGAACATGGCTGTTGTGTATCTGGAATCGTTCCTTCCCATCGAACACGGGATGGCTCACCTGCAGCATGCGGGTGGCACCCTAGCGCAGTAGTGCTATCTTGTCAGCCTAGGGAAAGGGCAAAATACGTGTGTGTGTGGGGGTGTTGAGTCACGCCATGTGTGCCCCCCCTAAACATGTTTTCACACTATAAATGTAGGTTCTACATGAATGACATTTCTTCTCCTGTACCTTGGGGGCGTGGAATCATGCGTGCCCCTCACATGCCTTAGGAGTGCTCGGTCAGTTTCATGGTTCTTTCCAGTTTAGGCTTAATGGTGTTCAGACATCAAACACATCCTCATGGAATCCACAGTATGTCTAACTGCGTGTGGTCCTGTATTGTTTACTACCTACTGATACCAAAGCCAATGCCCAGCGTGTACGGTGGCAGGATGCGCTCAAGGCCTGTGTCAGATTGCTCTTGGTTAAGCAGTGCGCGAGCATCCAGGAGCAAAGCACAAACACTCTTTCTGTTTGTCTTTCAGGGAGGTGCAGCTGTAGAGGACTCTGGGGAGCCACAGATGAATCAGACTGATAGGATGCATTCATTTAATAACTAAGACTCTTGGGGAGAAGTCAGAAGAATCAATGTCTGAATGATAGGTGACCCCATTTATCCTTAGATTAGAGAAAGGCAACTACCTGATTACCTTAACTGTGTTCAAATGTGTTTCCTCCTAGCCCCTGACTTGGTAGGCCTCCTCCTCTCTGTTTGGGTCTTTGCAGCAGGGGAGGCCTGGCTTGGTGCTGCGCTGCAACTCCTCCTCCAACTATTGTGGAAGAGTCTTATCATGTATTCACAGTACACACTGGGTCTAAAAAATCTGGGCTGCCTTGTATCCTAGGCAACCATGGGAACAGACATTCCGGAGTGACTTTGTCTCCACCATGTTTATGTCACTAACCCTAGTTCCCAGTTTTGACTCTCTGGAACCAAAGTTGCCGGTCATGATGAATGTTTTGTAGATCTGTGTTGTGCCGAGAGCACGGGAGGGTTGTGCCATGTACATTTCATACGGTACATTGTATTCAGGGGTCAGGTATCTGGTGAACTGTGCTGATTGAAATAGCCAGGATGATAGACCAACTTCATGAGCCCTGCCGGAGACCAGGCCTCAGTTTTGGTTTACTGGAACTGAACAAGAAGCTCTTGGAAAGACCACAACTCAGGGGCTACCAATCAGCAGGTGCCCCACAGCCTTCTGCTAGTTCAAGATAGCTTTCCCCACCCTGCTTCTGGAAAATCCCTAACCACTAAAGACACCTACCAATCCTATAACAACCCGTAAGCTTGTTGTTTAAACCAATCAGTCCCCAGCCTAACCTCCCCTTTCTGGAATTCCCCTAATCTAGCTTAGAAGGAGCCTGCGAGCTTCTCTTGGGGTCACCATTTTGCCATTTTGTCAGATGGTTTGGCCCCTGTGTGCTGGAGTTTTTGCTCTCGAGAACTTCGTTCTTGGTGGTTGCATACGTGTCTGGTTATCTTTTATGGGACTTCTTGTAAACCCTTACAGTGATTTTCCTCTTTGGCAGCTGTGAGATTAAGGAAGAGACGTTTTGATAGCCACGATGTCTGTCCAGACTGTATGATCCCTACAAATCAACCTTTTCTGTCCAGCTGTCAGTGTTGAGATAGGATAGCCAGTCTTGTCCCGTCAGATCAGGATGTGTTTCAGCCTGCACAGAGCTGGGCCTTAGTCAGGATAGCATTGTGAACCTAACATCCTGCTTCTCTAGAGCCTGTCAAGTCACCTGTCTCCGTGCCTGCCATCTGCAGTGTAATCCTCCACTCCTGGTAGGGGTCCCCAGGGTGAAAAACTTTCACAAGCCTTTACAGACCCTGAAAACTCAGAGTCACAGTATTGCTTGTCCATCTCATAAATGGTTTTCTTTCTTAGGTGGACCTTTGTAACTCTATGACACAGACAAGGTTGTCTTTAGAACGTTTCTGCCTTACTTTCTTATTCTTGGGAATGCATCCCTAGCCACTCTGACATTCACCTTTGTCAGGACTTGTGGAGCACTCCAAATAGCTTAAAATACCGCAGTCAGATTGTTTTTTCGTTTTGTGACTATTGACCTTTAAGGTTGATTTTAATTAGTATGGTGGTGTGAAAGAAAATACCCCCAAAGGGACTGGCACTAAGAGGAAGTGTGACCTTGTTGGAGTAGATGTGAGCTTGTTGGAGGAAAATGTGTCACTATGGAGGCTGGCTTTGAGGTCTCATATATGCTCAAGCCACAGACGCAGTGAGATCACTTCCTGTTGCCTGCGCAAGCTGTAGGACTCTAAACTCCAATGCCATGTCTGCCTGCATGTGGCCATGTCCCACCATGGTGATAATGGACTAAACCTCTGAAACTGTAAGCCACCCCATTAAATGCTTTCCATTATAAGAGTTGCCTGGTCATGGTGTCTCTTCACAGCAATTAAAATTCTAACTAAGACGATTAGCAATTACTGATTGCTCAAATAAAACAGACCCCAAAGCATGCATTGGCCCAAACATCAGAAATCTGCTTCTTGATTATGTGACACTCAATCTCATCACTGGAAGCGGGTGGCAGACGCCATCCACACACAGGGACACAGGTCGGATGAATCAGTATCTAGGATGGCAGGGCTTCGGATTTCATATACAGTGTGACACCTTTGGCAGTGTGTTAGTTTAGCTATGTTTGCATCTCGTGTGGGGACTGAGGGAGGAACCAAGATGCTTTCAAGGCTCCTGGATAAACTGCTGTGCCTGGGGAACTAAGAACGTCCACCATCCCTGCTGACCATTAGGGGCTGGTCATAGTGAACCTTTCACCTATAATCATGAGCCCAAAGCAGTCACTTGGAAACTTCGCGTGGGCCAGCATTGGCTTCTTGGGTCAGGGTGCTTACAGCCAAGCCTAGCAATCCATGTTTGATTCTTGCAAGTCATACGTTAGAAGGTGATAAATGTCTTCTGGGGGTTGTTCTCTGGAGAGCATATGTACACATACACAAATATATGATAAAATGTGATAGAATAAAATTTCTTGCTTGTGTATTGTTCATTGCTTCTTGCTTTAGGGAGTAATGAGCCTATTAATAACGTTTGTGGTTATATGAAATTTACTTTAACAGAGAGTTTTTCCTCTGCCGAGAAAAACCACTTGCCACTCTTAGTGGGAGAGGTCTTATCAATTTGGGGACATATTAAAACCTTTAAAGCAATTTGATTTACTTGGTAAAGGAAAAGGGGTGTGTGTCGCCAGTTCTTGAGGAATGAGATCCAGTCTTGCTGGCTTTGAGTCACCCCGCACAGCATCAGGTCTCACTCACATCCGCGGTCCAGCACAGAAGCACGGGCCAGCTCCAGAGCCGAAAGCTATGAGCAGCCGCAGACAACACTGTGGTGTCTACGTAAGACATCTATTCCCCCTCCGAACACTTGGTAGCTCTTAAAGAACCCCATGACATGGAAGGCAAGCTAGAAAGATGCTGAACGTTATACAATTAAAAGCAGTTTTGAAAAGTTATGTGAGGGAAAACGCTAAAAGGGCCTCCAGCTTAACTTTCTGTGAGAGCCACATTTTCTGTGCCAGGGCAGTTTGGCTTTCTGCAAGAGAGGACATCTGAGCTTGAAGAACAAGTCCTTATCAGTGGGCAGCAGGTGTCGGAGACTCACCAAAGCATGAAGGTCCTGACATGGCCCAGATGTGCCTGTCCGGCTCCCCATCTGTTTGCCCTCCAGCGAGGAAGTGAGCTCACAGAGCAGAGGTTCTCTCAGGAGTTTGCCCAGCATGCGGTTGTCACGTGGCCTCGTTCTGTGTGCTGTGGTTATTTCTGTCTGCGAGGAACCCTTTGCAGTCTTAAGCTGGCTGGACTTTAGCTCTGGGCTTTTCCTGCAGCTCTGCTCTTCTTGGTTGCAGCGAGAGCACCCATGACCTTGCCTGTGCTCACTCACAGGATGTCAGAACCCAGACCTTGTAGACCTCTCACATGGGGACCTGAGAGGCTCCACTGTCTCCCCAGGAGCCACAGATCCCTGGAAACATGGGACGCTGATTTGCTTATGAAAAGCTTCTTGACTTTGGGCTAAGATGCTGTCTTGAGTCTCCCTTGGGTATCTTCTGAGTCCTATGGTGGCAGGTAAAAAGATGGAGATTTGAGGTCACCAGAAAAGGAAAAGATGGAGAACTTAGGGTGGTGTGGCCACAAGCCAAGGGATATCAGGAGCCATTGGAAGCTAGGAGAGAAAAGAAAGACTGTCCGGGCACCTTTGAAGAGTGTGACTCTGCAGACATCATGCTTGAGGGCTTCTCTTTCCCAGAACTATGAGAGAGGGAAGCTATTGCCTTTAGTAGCTCACCGAGCTCATGATATTGTGTGTGTGTGTGCGTGCGTGTGTGTGTGTGTGTGCATGCCTATGTGCATGCGTGTGTGTATATGCATGTGTGTGTATGTGCATGTGTGTGTTATGTCTATGTCTGTTGTATGTGTCTATATGTTTGTGTGTATATGCATGTGTGTGTATGTGCATGTGTGTTATGTCTATGTCTGTTGCATGTGTCTATGTCTGTCCTGTGTGCATATGTGTGTGTGGCGTGTGTGTAGTACCCATGGGTACTAATGTAAGTTTCTTACCCAGGAGCAGAGCTTTCCTCTCAGAGAACTGTAGTGACCTGCCTGGACCTCTAGAAAGCTACTAGACTGGATTCTGGCCATAGAAAGTCTGCTGTTCTATTTTGAAGCCCCATGGCTGCCTAGGTTACCTCCCTTTCCAGCCTTCCAGAACAGGTCTACCACTGGGTCCCAGTGATGGGCATGCTTGCAAGTAGAGACCAAATGGCTATAGAGCAGCAGGGAAGGGACCCAAATCCCCCAAGTACCTCTGCCTTTGGCCTCACAGTACAGTTGCTGTTTGGTCGCTGAGTTTGGGATGTACAGTGGTGAGTGAGGGACTCTAGTGGGGTAAGTGTCTGTGTCCTGAAGGCTTTTTTCTGATACCAAATAGGACTAATTAGGCCCCTGCACCCAGGGACTTAGAGAACCTTTTTAGGACCCTTCCTGCATAACTCATTTTGCAGATCAACTGATCTTCTTCCCTCCCTCCCT
>NC_022023.1:30564783-30567924 GCF_000317375.1 Microtus ochrogaster | reverse complement strand
ACAGAGAAACCCTGTCTCGAAAAACCAAAAAAAAAAAATCTATTATTTAATAAATAATCAGTGTTAGTTAGGATCTTGAAGAATGGCACTCAAGGTTGACCTCTGGCCTCCACAATTCTATGCATGTCAGTACATATGTGCACCCATGGAAGCATGCACCCAAGACACACAGAAACACATGTATTTGCACATACATCTATATACATATGCCAAAAAGAATGAGCCCCTTAGGAAATGGTGAGGGTGGTTCCTGGTGCCTACAGCACAGCTTGCCCTGGTGACATGAAAAGGGAGAATGCTTTTTGTATGGAATTGAAGTACTTTGGTATCAAAATGATACTTGGAAAAGTGAGATGAGCAAGGTAAGGAGAATGGAGGGGGTGGAGAGGTGAAGCATTAAGTTGGGGTCTGGAGGACAGCAATCTGAAACAGGGACTCAGATGGGTATGGAGAGGTGAACTTAAGCAGAGGAGGGTTGTCTAGCAGGGCATCTAAGAGACAAGAGTGGGTTCAGGGGAGCAGAGAATCAGGGGAGACAAGAGTAGGTCAGGGGAGCAGGGAGAAGACGTAGCTTGCAGAGAGGAGGTACACCTTGGTAAGGCCTTCAAACACGATGTTGAGAGTTCAGAAGATGACGGGGGGTTGTGTGTGCACACAGTTTTACTAAACAATTGATTTACAACTCGATGAGCGCCCAGGACCATTATAGGATGGGTGAAAGGGACAAAGGGGCAGGAGGGCTCCTTCATGAAAGAGCCTTGTGGGATTTTGGCAGCACACGACTTTCTCAGTAGTAAGGTCTTCCTCGGGGCTTGCTGTCTGTCCCTAGATTACTAAAAGCAAACATAGCTGTGCATCAAGGGAGGCAGAAAACACAGCCTGCAACCCATCTCCAAGCAGCTGGAGCACAGCTCGTTGACAGCTTCATAGTCAAGAGAAACTTCGTGGTCAAGGCAATGCTGCTGGGGAAAAACAAAACAAACAAAAACTGAAAGGCATTCTTGCCTCTCTGGTTGCTCTCCTCTTGGCCCTTTCCCTGGAAGAAAGGCAGCCTCAGAAGATAATTGCTGGCTCACTGGCCAAGTTTGAGGTTGACTTCATAGGGCTGGACTTCAGGCTAAGCATAGTCTCTGGATGTGGGGAGCTGCCTGAGATTCTATCTGCATTTCAAAGGGTTCCCCTCCTTCGGAAGACAGTGCTCTCCCTAGAGCACAAGCCTCTGTGGCTCAGTTGTCCCAAGGGCTGCAAACTTAGGAGCAGGCCTGCAGCGTGGGGCCGGGCGGTGGTGGCGCACGCCTTTAATCCCATCACTCGGGAGGCAGAGGCAGGCGGATCTCTGTGAGTTCAGGGCCAGCCTGGTCTACAAGAGCTAGTTCCAGGGCAGGAACCAAAAAGCTACGGAGAAACCCTTTCTCGAAAAAAAAAAAAAAAAAAAAAAGAAAGAAAGAAAGAAAGAAAGAAAGAAAGAAAGAAAGAAAGAAAGAATGCAGCGTGGGGCTCATCAGCATTGTTTCAAGTGTGTTCACCTTTAAACATTGTTCATTTCTTGACCCCTTTGTTCATCAAGACCATGATGGGGAAGCACACAGAAAAAGCTGACCCGAACTAGTGAGAGCTCACTGATTCTGGACTGACAACCTGGAAACCTGCCTAAGACTGATCTAATCCCCCTGAAAGCAGATGGTAGTGGGTGGCCCCGGGCAGTTTATGGGGACACTGGCCGTGGGAACAGGAGCAATCTGTAATGAATGATCTGGCATTTTGGAGCCCATTTCCTAGGAAGAAAAACCTATTCTGCCTAGACACGAGGGGGAGGGCTTTGGCCCTGTTTCAACATGGTGGTGTGACAGAATTTGTTGACTCCCCATGGGAACCCTTACCCTCTCTGAGGGGTAGATAGCGGGGTAGGGTGCAGGGAAGGTAGGGAAAGCATGAGGGGAAGGAGGGGAAACTGGTGTTAGTATATAAAAAAAAAATTATAAAAGAATTTTAAAAAATTGTTCACTTCCTTTGTTTATATTGAACAATGCTTTCCTGCATTTTATTGGCTGCTCTGGAGGCTTCCATATCTATAAGACTAGCTTCAGACTCACGGTCCTCCTGCCTTAGCTTCCTGCGTGCAGATGTGCTCCAACACCTAAGGAAAATTTTCTTTATCTTTTGGTTGGCCCTCTGCGGTGGATTGAGTGAGAATAGCTCTCGTCGTCTCCTCCACGTTTGAATGAGTGATCCCTAGTTAATGGGACCATTAGGAAAGAATTAAGAGATGTGGTCTTGCTGGGGGAGGTGCATCACTGGCAATGGACTTTGGAGTTTCAAAGGCCCAAGCCTGACCCAGACCCAGTGTGCTGTCTGTCTGTCTGTCTGTCTGTCTCTGTGCCTCTCTCCCTGAGGATCAGGAGGTAAAGCTTTCAGCTACTGCTCCAGCATCATGCCTGTCTGCTTCCCACCATGATGATCATGGTCTAACCCTCTGAAACTGTAAGCCAATCCCCAATCAACTCTTTCTTTTAGAAGAGTTCCCTTGGCCATGGTGTCCCTTCATGGATAGAACACTAAGACACACGATATTTAGAAAAAAGTAACTTGATATAAATGCAACATGTCGTGATTAAATCAGGCTTAGTACTATTGCAATCTTTTCAGATGCTGAGATCATTGCTTTGTGGGTTGGGGACTAGATGTATCCCTCTGGGTGTGAGTGTGTGTGTTCTTGTGAGTGTATGTCTGTGACTGTTCAAGGTCAACAAGGGGCATTGTTTCTCAGGATCTGCTCACCTATTTATTTTTTAAATAAGATTTCCCACAACACTGGAGATTGTGACTTCATTAATATCATCTGGCCAGTGAGCCCCAAGAATCTGCCTTTTCCCTTCCCCATCACTAGGATTGCAAGCATGTACCACCATGCCCTGCGTTTGACCTGGATGCTAGGTTCAAGCTTGGGAACTTTTGGCTGGATGCAGACATTTGACAAAAGGGGTGGATGTCATCTCCCCAGCCTTTCATATCTTCGTAGTGGAAGACTTTCAACATGGGTCTTCCTATTTCCCTTTTAAACTATGTGGTGCAGTAGGATCAAAAGCCCATTGCCATTGTTCTTGAGTTCTCAGTAGTCCTCATTGTCCACTACGTAAGTCC
>NC_022023.1:30558627-30564349 GCF_000317375.1 Microtus ochrogaster | reverse complement strand
GCCACTCTAGTGCTCATTGTAGCCTGATGACACTAATTGGTACCCACGAGACCACCTCCCCCCTTCCCTCCCTCCTCTCTTCCCAGTCTTTGATGACACCTGTTCCATTCTGTTCCTCTTTGGAGTCAAGTTGGCTGTTAGAAAGCCTGGGTGTCATACAGTGTTTGCCCTTCTGTGTCCGGCTTTGTTTAAGGTTGTCTAGTAATATCCACCTTGGCCAAAACGATGATATTCCATTCTTTGTATGCAAAATAATATTACATTGTGTGCATGGCCCAAATTTTCTTTGTTCATTCAAAACAATGTCATTTTGAACTTCAAAAGATGCCAACAGAAGCAAAAGAAAGAGTTAATCCTTACCCCAAACCAAGCTTGGGAGGTAAGAAGCCACGTGGCTTCTCAGACTTACTCAGAACTATCTTCAGCGTCCTGGAGGTGCCTAAAAGACCATATGGCACAGAGCAGACATGTCTAAGGCCACATTAGGTGAGAAGTCTCTGGAGGAGAGGGCTAATGGGTTATTGTTCCTTCCAAACCCATAGGAAGAGCATAGCCAGAGTGGTTTCCTCCAAGATGAGCAGTAACCTTGCTATTTAATCCTCCTAACTGTGGTTACCATGGATACTCACAGGTACGGATGCAGTCTCCTCGCTTGTTTGTAAACTAGCAAACCAAGGACCAGTCTATGGATACAGGACACATAGTGATAGAACCAGGATGTGAATTCTGATGTGTGGACGATAGCTTTTCCTGCCCTATCGGGCTGTATTGGGTTGGGAAACTGACGAATTACACAGTTCTTGGAGAACTAGGGATTTCTTTAGTTATTGGAATTTCACCGAGAATTCATTGTGGCTAAGGGTATTGCTCAGCTGTAGAGCTTTCCTGGTATGTGGGAGACTTTGAATTTGATCCTTAGTACCTTGCTCCTCTCTTCCAATATTGTTTTAAATTAACTCTTTTATTGCTTCTAGATAAAAGGTCAAAGTACATTCAATGACTAAGAGCATCTCCACTGACATCTGTGGCAATGTGGGCAGGGTAGAGTAGCAGGTGTGACTGAGCCTCCACCAGCTTAGACCTGAAGCCTGGGCATTGCTTACTGCTCAACAGAAGGGAGACTTCTTTCATATGGTCATGGATTTGCCACGTGGATACTTATGTTATCTTTCCCATGGTTTTGCTGGTGCAGTAGTGCCCACGGGAACTGTTAAATGTACATTTCAGTGGACTATGTATTAATCCTCAACAGGAATTCTCTCAGGGATGGGAGCAGTTAGTGTAGCAGGTGCTCACACTACAATCTCGAGCTGAACACAATCTGGAGAGTTTTAGCAGTTAGGCATGGCAAGCTGTCTGCCTGCATACCAGCAACAGATGTAACTGTTCTCAAGTGCATCTCCCTCTGGCCTTCTGATTTTGATGTCTTCCTGAATTCCATCTTGGCTGAGGTGACCCTTGTTCAAGTCTTCCTTCCCCTGATGAAATAGCCTCTTCATAGGAAGCATGGCATCACGCACACAAACAGTTTAAGAAAATGCCGGAGGATGTTTGACTTTGCCCTTAAAAAGCCGCTGAATCAGCAAACAGCGTTGAAGGCGGCACACTGATTTCAGTGAGGGGCTGTGACAGCATAGAATAGAGAAGCAGGCTGCGGAGGTGCATAGACTTTCGTGTTTAATGAATAATACCTGAGCATCAGCCTTCGTAATCAAATTTCATAGATAAAAAACCAAAACTGTGCATGCACAATTTCAGATCAGATTCATTTTCAGGAGACTCATGATGGACAGGCTCTCTGTATTAATCAGGGGTTTATTCAAAGCTACGTGCCCAGCACCACAACTGAAGAAGCTTGTCCTAGACAATTCACCTTCCAGTCTGATCAACAGTCACTGAGTTGTGGGCAGAAAATGCTATGTCCTTGGAGAAGACCAAGAAGGAAAGCTTGATTAGATTATCTGCAATACATAGACATGCATGTGCAGACACCTATGTGCAAAAAGACAAGAGACCCCAGATGCCCATGAGAATGTAGGGAGAGGGGCAGAAGTCACTGCCGGTGCAAGTGTAGTGAACAGAGTTTTGGAAATCACTCTGAAGGAGTCTCAGAAACTTAAAAGTAGGATTACCATATGACCCGGGCACAACACTTCTTAGCATATACCTACCCACACAATGCCTGCCCTATGACCTAGCCAACCGCATCTGAGCATATGCCTACCCATACCATGGCTACCATATGACCTGCCAACCACTCTTGGGCATAGGCCTAGCAGAGTTATATTCTACAAAGATATTTGCACAAGCTTTAGGGGTTCCATCTTTGTGGCAAATTCTCATTAAATAATGTTTATTAAAATGTTATGTATTTTGTCCTCCCAATGAAGATTTTACTTCAATATTTTTAGTCATTCTAAAAGTTCTTAATTGTTAAATTAAACTATTCAGGTATTTATAGAGTGCTCATTGTACATAAAGATTGGTTGTGATCCATGCTTTTGAAGTTCCCTGCCAGAAGAGCTGTGGTAGACCTGGGCTGCAGGAGGAAGGAGCCACACCAATGGTGAGGTGTGGGAGAACTTCCAGAGAGTGTTCTCTTATATGTTTTGTATTTTATAAATCCTCTAAGATCCCTGTATTAGCATTTTATGGGGCAAGGGGGAGTGAGGTGGTGTTCAGACATTATAGCGTCTTCAGTTTTATGGAGAATCAGGAAAAGAGTCAACCATCCTGAATGCTGTAATTTCCAAGTTTCTGAGGGTAACTTCACAGGACTTGCTAGTATTCTTTAAGCCAACCAGGAAAGCATCAGAGTTTTATTAGGAAGACTGTACATTCAGGAGAGTAAATCGTCCTCACTGTTAGAAGGCTGAGGCCACTTTCCCCTGACTTGAGGCACTTTGCAAAGCACACTGGCAGCCCTCTGAACTGCTGGATGGTAGACCAGGGTCGTTGACTGTCTTTTAAGAACTGTGCCTTACTCGCACACATGTAAAGCTAGACAAAAGACCAACAAGTGTGCACACGTAAGGATGTCAGAGTCTGCAAACAGACTTTTCTCGGATGCCATCTCAAAGTTGTACCCCATCTGCAGCTCGGCTTTCCCATCTATGTTTAGTCTTGTGCTCTGGGGGCCCAAGGACAGCAGTAAAGTCGACTATATTTATCACACGTGTATTGTGCCTACTTTTATTGAAAAGCTTTTTTTATGGCACAGAGGTAAGTAGATCGCTAGCTCCCCGCCTATATAATCACCACCCATTTACAGGTTGATACCTCGTTTTCAAAATCCTTAGGGAGTTGAAGTGTTTGGAGTTTTGGATCGCCTTCAATTTAGAATAGTTCAGTCTATCTAAAATGAGCTATCTTTAGTATAAGTCCCATGTGCAAACATGAAATTAATTTTTGTTTTCAGGATATCATATAGTGTGAAGTGTAATTTTGTGCGCTATTTTTAACAGTTTTGCGCAGGAAATGAACTTCCATGTCATGTCATTTTCCCCTTACAGATCTATATTAGCTATTTTTCTATCGCTGTGATGAAACACTATGACCAATACTACTTATGAAAGAAAGCACCCTAATAGGGCATATGGTTCCAGCCCTATTAGAGTTCATGATAGCAAGGGGAAGGCACAGTGGCAGGAATAGCTGAGAGCTTATATCTTGATCTATAAGCAGGAGGCACAGAGCCCCGGGATGGCAGGAGGGTTTTGAAACCCCAGAGCCTAGCTCCCAGTAACACACTTCCTCTATCAGAGTTTTACCTCCAAATCCTTTCCAATCAGTTCTATCAGCTAGGATCATGGGTTCCAATAGATGAGCCTGTGGGGGCTATTCTCCTTCAGATCACCACAGGATGCTATCGGCAACCTAAGTTTCACACTAGAGAGCACTCAAATTTATGGCATTCAGAGCAGGGTGTACCAGCACCCTGTCCATAGCAGCCTGTAAGGAGGAGCAGTAGAGAGATCTGGTTAACCCATCCCATCCCCAGGACTCTGGGCCATAGGAGGGCCACAGTTTTTCTACCAAGTTCATGGTAGAAAAACCAAGCATGCTGCTCATATTCTCTCTTCCACTTGGAAACCTGTCTAAACAAACAGAGGCTTCTTGAGGTGATGTTTGACTAGGTCTACAGTCAAATGCTGTTCTTTTCTGTGCCTCTATGGATTGGCCTTCTTCTTCTGGAACTCCCACCATGGATAGTCTTTCTTAGAGCTTTGGTTGCATTCTTTGTCACAGTTTCTGAAGTATATTTCTCACTGTGTACATAGGAGTAAATTATTGATGCCTGTGTTTTTGCTGCACCCCACAGAGTGTGACATATAGTTTTCCCAAATGAATCTGTTTCACCCTTATCCTGCTTGGGTGATATAGATGGAGACTTCTCTCCTACAGTGTCCCAGAGTTGGTCGGTCCCAAAGAAATATACAGAGGCTTATGTTAATTATAAAATGTTTGGTCTATTAGTTAGGCTTATTATTAACTTCCTCTGCATCTGACTTGACTGCCTTTCCTCTTCCCATAATTCTCCTAGTCTGATTGCCCCACCTATAATTTCTGCCTGGCTACTGACCAATCAGTATTTTATTGAACCAATATGAGTGACAAATCTTTACAGTGTCCTAGAGCATTATCCCACAGGATTTCCCCCTTTTTACTTTTCAAAGCAAGAACCCTGAACCTATCTCCTTTGTTTAGCTTTTTTCCTGACCATTATCTGTAACAAATTGTAAACAACATGCTAAACAAAGAGAAACATCAATAATCCATTTTTCGGGAAAATGTGTGCATAGTTTTCTAGGATACTTCCTACTGATTGGAGGTGCTGATTTTCTTAAGGGGAACCAAAGAAAATTTAGGATTATAGTCAAGTCCTGACTGGGGTATTCTATGAAGCTGGATCATCTCAGCCAGAAGCCTTGAAGCTGTTCTGGATGCAGAACTCAGAGGAAACTGCAATAGAGGTGCTCTAAAACATTAGATAATTAGGGCTATCTGTTCCTATTGGAGATTTTTTCAGGGGGGGGGGTCTAGCTTAATCAAACCTTGTTTTTCTTAACACAGAATGAATCTATAGCCTCTCATTTTCTGTAGAAATGAAATCAAAACCTCCTTTCCAAAGTAACATGTCTTTTGACTTAAATTTTGAAGTCAAGTCATTTACAAAATACATAGGTTATGTTAATCTAGCAGCACTTATAATCAAATATCTTTTAGCAGCTGTTGTTCCTTCCTCAGCAATCAAACAATTCAAAGACAACACAAAAACATACAGTATCCAGATTCTCTGTGTATTTTCCATTTTTATACGGAAGTTAAGCAGAGTGGATGAGAGCTAGGGGCACTAGTGCTTCCCCCGAATCTGGGTATTTGGGTTTGGGTTCCAGTTCTTAGAGCTGGAATTCCAGTCCCGGCTCTGACCTAGAATAGTGGCTAAAAAACCTCAGGCAAACAGATTATTTTTATAAATATGCACCCCAAAAGTTGGGCACCAAATGAAGCATGATTAATAGAAACTCAGAGATGGATAGTGAGGACCAGCCTGAAGACCAGAAAAACAAAGCAGCCAGCCCCTGGCTCTTATCTTGACCTCAGTCTGAAATGGCGATCCGCCTCCAGGAATCTCACAATGAGACTGAGACTGAGAGCTGTCTCCTCCCATTTTTTTATTATTATATTTATTTATTTATTAAAGATTTCTGCCTCCTCCCCG
>NC_022023.1:30553273-30558192 GCF_000317375.1 Microtus ochrogaster | reverse complement strand
CTGTCTCTGTCTCCTTTCATCGCCTGATGAAGGTTAATATTCAGGAGGATGCCTATATGTTTGTCTTTGGGTTCACCTTATTTAGCTTCTCTAGGATCGCGAATTATAGGCTCAATGTCCTTCTCCTCCCATTTTATAATCCTCTCTAGTTCTGGGATTAAAGGTGTGCACCACTACCGCCTGGTTACTATGGCAAGCTAGTGTGGCTACTGGGATTAAAGGTGTGTGCCATTGCTGCCTGGTCTGTAAGGCTGCCCAGTGTGGTTGTTTTTACTTTTCTGATCTTCAGGCTGGCTTTATTTATTAAAATACAAATGAAATGCCACTATAGGGTGGAGCTGCTGTACAGTAGACTTTGCCTTGGCTTTGAGTGGAAGAAACTTGTAGTGAAGAACAACAGACCTGTGAGAGAACAGGGCTCCCACGCCATGGCGTTGGTACTGTAAGGGAAAGCAAAGCTTAAGTTTTGCCCAAGAAATAGTTAGTGCTCAATATTTTATTACTGGTTTTAGATCACAGAGACCAACTGCAGGTGCTCCTTGAATGTAAATTAGAAATACTGTAATTTGAAAATGTGCTTAGTCTATGTAACCCCTTGAAAGTCTTAGCTTAGCAAACTGGCTCACAGGGTGTAGGTTGGTTGTCCTGGAATTGGTATAGCTGACTCTTTGCCTCAGGTCACAGAAACTACCCAGTATCTAGAGAGCATTTGAGGCCACATATAACAGGCCAGAGAAAAGACTAATGTTTGGAATTCAGAGATTGGCTCCTACTGAATGCTTCTGGGGTTCTGCTTGTGCACCATTGAAATGCTGAAAAGTAAGCAAAATGAAACCAAACTAGCTGTAAGTTTGGGACCTGTAGAGCGGACAGATGTGAGTTAGTTGTAAACAAGGAACTCCCGGTCAGAAGTGCTGAGTGAGTTGTAACTCTGGTGTACAAAGCCCTTATACAAAGCCCAGCCCAGGGAGCAGGGGTGTCCACTCTAGAGAGCTGTGTCCTGACTTCCTGAGAAGCCTGACTGTCATGAAACATAGTTCTTTCTTACTTTGGAGATGGTGCTTCTAAATTGTCTGTTTGATCTCTCGGCCCTGGGAACCTCTTCAGACTCAGTAACTTTTATATTTGAAAGGCCTTTAATCTCAGCAATTTATAGAGGTGTTGGTAGTGGTGGTGGTGTTTTTGCAGAAATTTACAAGAACTGCTTCAAACTTCCGTTGTCCTCAGCAAGCGCTGTTTTGAAGGCGAGCAGGTCACAGGCCAGGGAAGGGCTCATTCGAGCTGGTTTGAGTGAGCAACACCATGCTCCTTTGGGAATCTAGGAAACTGGACAGTCACTGTGGGAACCCAGGAAGCTGTGCTGGCCCACACATCTCTGCTTGGAAGTTTGTTGCCTGTAAGTTTGTTTTCATTAAACAATTAAGGCCCATGTACTTCTAAAAATAATCCATCATTTTACATATAAAATAGTAGGTTTGCCCTTATATTCAATTGATAAAAATCTATAGGCATGTGGAATAATTTTTCTAAGATCTCTGCCTTGAAATGAAACTGTATTTTCAAGATGTGTACATTAGAATTCACTTGGTTATGGTCAAACTTTGTTAGAAAAGATTAAAAGCTGCTCTCAAACTGCCTGCCACCCCTACCAGCAGCATAGGTATTCGTGATTGCCGAGGTCACTGCTAATCCAGTGATCCCTGATAATTCTCCTTTTCTTGATTATGACACTCAATAGGGCAATGGGGAGTGAGGTAACATATACCTGCGTATTTTGTTCATTTCACTTAAAGCATTATAATATTCAGTTTAAAATGTAATAAAATTGTTCGCTTATTTTTATACCAGCCATATTATTTTTAATACATTGTGTGACTGTCATATGATCTGAAAGTTTCCCATTTTGCTCTACTTTGTTGGATGTCAGAGGCCACACTGTATGGTGCTCACTACACTCAGGGAACTTTCAACATCACTCAGCAGATCCAGCTCTCTAGTACTAGGGACAGGCTCCGCTGTGACGTGGCCTGAGATGCTTCATGACTGTTCCTCAGAAATACTAGGTGTTAGGAAAATGGTATCTGTACTGAACAAGTGCAGCATGCCCCTTGTCCTCAGACCACCTAGAACAACTGGCCGTGCTGTTATGTCCTCAGCCCTTCACGTGTTATATCATGTCTAGCAAGGATGTAAGGTGCACAGACGGATGAGCATGGGGACCCAGAAAGCACAGGCAGCGAGAAGTTGCTTTGCTTTGAGCAACTGGAGTCTTCTTATTGCTCACCTGCACTGGTTGCCCTCTGCTTACTCTGTGCTCAAGAAACAATTGCTTCAGAAATGTGTCATGCTGGTTTTTTTCTGGCCACAAAAGTAACAGATGCTTATTGTTGAAGTCTGGGGAACAGAGAACATAAAGCTTCCTATCTGTCACCATTTACATCTTAGGACGTGCATTTCAATATGTTTATTGACAAAACAAACCTGGTGTACCCTGAAGGCAGCGCTTACCAGCCGGCATCTTTTCACAGAATGTATCGCAAGTGTTCCAAGAGATCTCCAGTTTGCTCCTTGTCACCCCAGCACAGCCTCACTTCTTGGGCTCTAGAAATGTCTAGATGGACATCATAGAAGAGTGAGCACTTGGGAATTTAACTGTAATAAGCAAGAGAGCAAGAAGACGTCCTAGAAGAAATAGAAGGCTGAACTGAGCCGCAACAGCCCCAGTTTTATCTGCACAGAGCCATGTCTCTCTCCCATGCATTCCCCTGTACCTCCTGTATGGCTACACATCAGGAAAGGTCATGCCTCTTTGGAAGGACGCTTTACCCAGAATTCAGTCTGCTGCAGATAGATGTACAAGATTCAAGTATGTCTGCAGTCTCTGCCTGTACAGATTAGCCCTGAAATTGAAAAAGACTGCAGGAGAAAGGTTGCTGAGTCTCTGCACGTGCTTCTCTGCCAGTGATGTCCATCGAGCCGGCGAAGCGGGCTCTGAACGAGTGAACCCTTGCCATCTCTTGCTCTTGATGTCTTGTTTTAAGGTCAGAAGGTGGCCCAGTGCGCGAGTCAGCAACCACTTCCGGTTGTTTATGTCCTGCTTTGGGGCAACCACAGGTCAGTCTGTGTCAGAGCTAATCTCTGCTTAACTTAAGTGCCATGGCAGGAATAAATTACTCAGTACCCTGCATTTTGTTTTCCTTCTTTTTCCTTTTAAAAATGTGTACCAAAGCTCTGGCCTCCCTGTATTACCCAGCTCAGTCTCCATATTCTAATCAACAGAAATCTGCAGACAAACAGTCCAGCTTTTCCATCTCCATCACAGTTTTGTCTCTCTCTGTCATTTTTTTTAAAAAAAAAATCACATATCATTTTTAACGTTTGTAATACCTTACAATACTGATGGGCCCAGCACTCAGTACTTCTGTTACTTTACAAAGAGATTAGTAGGGTGATTTGGGCTCATAGGCATGAGTTTTAGAAATACTCTGTAGTATGGTGTGGTGGTTTAAATAGGGATGGCTCCCATAGGCTCATATATTTGTTCTTTAGGGAGTGGCACTAAAGGCCCAGTGTGTCTCTCTTCTTGCTACCTTCTGCAGCACTGTGTCTGCGGGTGTGCTGCTGTGCTGGAAAGGGATGAAACTCTCAGTGTAAGACCTGATTAGGAGGCTTTCCTTCATAAGAGTTGTGTGGTCATGGTGTCTCTTCACAGCAGTGTAACACTGACTACCACAAATGGCTTTGGTGTCTACCTAGTCCAAAAGTTAAAAATTAGAATGCTGAACCGTTTCCAAACCAGAAATGTTTTAAGCATCGTTTCTAATAATCTATGCAGAAAATCCCATATGTAACTCAACCACCAATAATAGCCTAAAAGATCTGCTAATGTTCGTGTATAAAATTGCCTTCCAGGCCATGTGTATGAGTCGTAAGTGAGTTCTGCTTGTCGATAAGCAGTGGTCACTGAGTCTGGAAGACCCTGAAATGTTTCTCATCCCGAGCACTTCATATAAGGATTGCATGTGTGAACTAGTAAGAGGTGTCAGACACGGGTGCATGTAGACATGTTCTTCTCCATGAGCACAGAGCAGGTCTTGGGACATCAAGCCCAGCAGACCATACCTGACATCAGCCTCAACAGCTGTCGGTGACTTTTTATCTTATTATTATTATGATTGTTTTGGTAGCTGATGTTGGAAATATAAACTTCTCAATGTGGAATTATGTCCTTGGCAGCTATCCTGGGATAGAGCGAGTACCGCAGTGGCTGACCTTGCCTCCGGTCTCACACATTTCATCATTCATAAGACCTCCACGTAATTCTCTTCACCATAATTTTACCCCATATTCTCTAGGAGCAGCACCAACCAGGACTCGAGGCTCAGCCCCTCCCTTCCCTTGCTAAATGAGGAATTTCCCCTACAGACGCTGTGGTTCATGGAGTAAGCATTTTTCTGAAGAGCCTCCACCCTTTAGTGGACAGGAGGCAACCCTGCCCCTTCAACATAGCCTGCCTGCCCTTTGCTTCCTGGATGTCTCTTCTGTCCCCCCTTTTTAATACCTATTCTTACTTTCAGATATGAGTATGTAGTGCCTCTCTGTGTCAAAGCCAGAGCCCAGTCTGACTTCGGGGGGTCTCCCCAAAGGGCCACCTCCCTCCCTTTTCCAATGGCACAGCAGCCCATTCCTTGCAGCGCTTCTTCAATGCATGTGGTAAACAACCACCATATGGCCAGCCTGGCAACCTATGGGTCCTTGTATTCAGAAATGCGTTAGTTCATCATGTATAGTTCCCAGCAGAGTACAGACCATTTGCTTCTCCTAAATCATAACAAGATGTTCCCTCATATGAGCACAGCAGACACTACCTTACAAGCACATAGAACTAGGGTCCTGGCTCCATATGCCTTTCCCTGCAT
>NC_022023.1:30533884-30552779 GCF_000317375.1 Microtus ochrogaster | reverse complement strand
AGGACTTTCTCCCTTCAGCTATACCTCAACAGGAAAGGGAGTGAAAGGTACTTGCATGCATGCAGTAGACAGGATCACTCACTCACTCTCTGCTCAGGAGATCTGAAATCATTGGTTCTTTAGGGGCAGGCATTTGGGGATTGACTGGTGCAAGGACTGAGCACCACGGATATTGATGGAAGGACAGCGGGGCTGGAGCACAAATGTTTTTTAAGATGCAGACTCTGTAGAAGCATATTTGAAGAGGTGAAAGAAGTGAGGAGCAGGCTGAGGTGGGTGGCTTCGTTCTTACACAGAGCTGCTGTGATGTCTGGGCCTGGGCTGCTACTGGGGCCCATGTCTGGGTTCATGAGTCTTAGGCAGCTGTGGTCCCTGTTGATGTCCATGGCTCCTAATACCAGCAAAGACCTAGAGGATAGGGCTGTGAAGACTTGACCTCACCCCTCACTGTAGCCACACTAGGGAGAACTGGTCCTGCCCCTCACCAGTTGAAGCACTCAGGAGAGAGAGTCCTACACCTCACCTGGAGAGCACCACAGAACTGTGTTCACAGGGGCATGAGTGAGCTGGCCCTGAGGGCATTAGAATTGGAGAGTAGGTCAGGCCCCTCTTATATACCATGGGGTGGCATGGGTGAGAGAAAGATGCCCTCCTCCCATTGCCCCTTGTCACCTGCAGCAGATGGAGGACCTGACCCAACTCCTCATCAGCTGCAGCACTTAGCAGAACAGGCCCTGTGCCTCACCTAGGTGGCGCAGTAGAGTTGACCCTGTAGACAGGAGCACACGGGAGCTGGCTCTGGGTACATGAGAGGAGTAAGCTAATAATGGCCTTCCTCCTCTGTGGCCTGGTGGTGTAAGCAAGGGAAAGATGCACTCCTCTCTTGCTTCTACTGCCTCCAACTGACAAGGGAGCTGACCCTTTCCTTCCCAACTACAACATTTGGGAAAATAGACCCTGCACCACGTCTGGGCAGCATAGTGGAGCTGACCCTGTTTAGGCATGGATGAGCTGGCCCTGAGAATGTGACCTGAGAGGCTCTGCTCCTCATCTGCCATACAGTGTCATGGGCAGGGAAGTCACGCCCTCCCCTCTATGCCTGAGGCAGGAGAGAGCTGCCCTGCCCCTCCCCAGCTGCAGCACTCAGGAGAACAGGACCTGCACTTTGCTTGGGCAGCACAGTGAAGCTGACTCTGTTGGCAGAGGGATGGATGAGCTAGCACCAAAGTTGTGGGCATAGGAGAGCTGTCCCCACTACTCCTCTGATGTGGGATTCCCCGCTGTATGCTGTGAATACCATTGGTTAATAAAGAAACTGGCTTGGCCTCATAGGGTAGAACAGAGCAAGGCAGGGAAAACTAAACTGAATGCTGGGAGAAAGAAGGGCAGAGTCAGAAAAAACCCATGTTGCCCTGTCAGAGAAAGATGCTGTTTGGAATCTTGCTGGAAAGCCACAGCCATGTGGCAATACACAAATTACTAGAAATGGGTTAAATTAAGATGTAAGAGTTAGCCAATAAGAAGTTAGAGCTAATGGGCCAAGCAGTGATTTAATTAATACAGTTTCTGAGTGGTTATTTTGGTTCTGTGCAGCCAGGACAAACAAACGGCCTTCTGACTACACTCCTCTGTCATGTATTATTAAAAATAAAACACAGAACTCTTTTCCAAATTATCAGTAAATTTGAATTGTGTCATCTAGACACAGGTGCTAGCCTCTGTCCATTTATTTTACCTTTTATTGCTAACTTTGTATTACCGTGTGGCAGTTGATTAAAACATTTTGTGAACCCCCTGCTAATAGGTGTTTTTAGGTAGTTCCTGCTACTAGATTTCCAGTTCTATTGGGCTCTGACACCAAACTTGGAACATCTGAAATACAAAAGCCACAGAAGCTGCCCAGGGAAGGCCTTGGGTAAGTGGGACCTAGTGATTTCAGCAGGAGGAGAAAATGACCTGACTTCAGCACTAATATGAATACAATGTTGTACTTATATGACAAAGTATATGGTGTGAAGAGGAAACATGCCCACGATTACATTTGTAGAATTAAATAGAGGCAAGGGAGACAGGGTCGCTTCTCTCAAGGCTAAGTCAGGACTGAGAAGGCAGAAAGATGAAGGAAGATGGTCAACCTTTCCCTAGGCTTGGAACATTTTGATGGGCTCACCTTCCCTGCTTCCTCCTTCCCCACAACTTCTTGCTTTTTTCCCCTTTTGATTTCAATAGAAATTTCTTCTAGATTTTTCTGCCTACCCTGCAGCAGAGATGTGTAACTGAAGCAATTCTCTATGGCAACCAAGAGACCCACTGAGAAGATGGGTGACATCTTTGGATGATTTTCTTGTTGCAGCCTGAGAAAAACGTGCTGCCCGCAGGGAGTGAGCAGAGTTGTCCTGGCTGGTGAGCATCATGCAGGGCAGAGGACTGTACCCTCCTTCGCCTGACAGAGGAATGACAGAGCTTGAAGCGAGCCAAGGCTTAGAGACATGCTTGATGAAATCTAGGTAATGGTCATCACGGCAATATCCCAAGCTTGCTTTGTTTACTAGAAACTGCAGTTGGTAACAATATTCTTTTTACCAGACATAAAACATAGAGAGAAAGAAAGAACAGGGCAAAAGAGAAAGGGAAAAAAGTGGGAAAAAGAAAGAAAAAAGATGATATCAAGGGTCTAGGTGACACAAAGATAGGGTCTGACTTCAGAAACATGAAGTTGTCACAATGGATATTATGTTGAATTTTTATAAATACTGAGAATGCGTGAAGAAAAATCTTGTCTTCAAAACCATGAACGTTGATCTCATGAATCCAAATCTTATAAATGCTTTATGAATCATCTGCTTAGGCAACAGCTAAAGGAAATACTTAGGTTGTAAATAAAAGATTTAATAAAATGGTAAATAAAATTGTTTTAGAATAATTTGTGTCTGTTCTAGGATTTGGCATGAAAGCTCTCTGACTGATAACAAGGCAAGCAGGCATGTGCTCATTCATGTACAATTGAAAGACTGGCAGAATTCAAGTATTACAAATTTCTGTGTGAAAAAAATAACAAAAAAAAGTTATTCAAGCCAGATGAAAAAACGTTCAACAGTCAGGATGCTGAATTTTCAGAGTTTTGTTTCCAAGGGCAGCAGCCTACTCCTGTGGTCCCTCTCTCCTCATGGAAGTTCCTGAGCCCAGAAAAAAATACTAATGTCCAAGAAAAAAGAAAGTGGAGAAAAAAAAAGGAAGATTTCTTAAACCCAGTGTAGGTGGACTTTTCTTTCCCACTAGTCACTCCTCAAATAAACACATTAATTATATTACTATAAATATTAATCATAAATATTCAGCCTCTAGCTTAAATTTGTCTCCAGACAGCTCTTCCAACTTAAATCAACCCATTTCTATTTATCTGTATGGCCCTGAGGCTCCTGTACCTCATGTATGAACTTCCCATGGTCCCTCTTCCACATCTGACTCACGACTCCTCAGACTCCTCCCATCTTCACAGCACTGTCTCAGCCCCCAAAATGCTGCCTAGCTGTCAGGCACTCAGCTTTTTCTTAACCAAGAGAGCAACACGTCTTCACAGTTTACAGAAGTAGCATCCCACACTAACCCAGTTTTTGGGAACTGTACTAATGGGTTGGTGGCCATCCTGTCCTAAGAGTCCCCAGATGACTAAGGGCCATCAGAACTCATTCATCCATTGATGATGGGATAAGCAAGCCACAATTTCGGGGAGAGGAGAACATGCTCCAGTGTCAACATGAAGATGAAGGAGATGCTCTAACAAAGCGCAGAGTGTGAGAGGGAAATATTCACACAACTGTGATTTAGAAATGAGAACCGCCTTAAGGACCGAACTGAAAGTTCACTTTTCTACCCTGCACCCACAGTGACAGAGCCACTTGGATGTCAGTGAACTGTGACCGGCCCCTGCATCACTTTTTTCTGTTTGCCTGTGTGTACAAGTTTTCTTTTTATCAAGACATTTGCATTGTATTGGGAGCCATCTCATGGGCTCATCTGACTGAATCACCTAGTTACAGACTTTTTCCCAATGTTGTCACAGGGGTCAGGGTTATAGACAACTGCTTTGGGGTAGATATATTTCAGCTCATAACATTTATATATATAATTTATTTGATAACATATAGTGCACCTATGAAGAAAAATAAATAAGTTATGTGTCTAATCCTAGCATTCAGGAGGCTGCAATACAAATATTGTAAAGCCAAGGCCAGCCTGTGTCCTTGCCTCAAAAGTTAAGGCTGGTGTGGGGGGGGGCATGGTGATTTGAAGGTAGAATGCTTGCCTTGGTATGTGTAAGGCCATGGTTTTGATCCCAGCAACATAAGGAATGAAAAGCCAAACTTGTACTGGCTTAGATGCATACATTTTTAACAACATCAAAATAAGATCTGGAAAAGTACGAAGAATCCTGTTCCACTGGGAAGTGCTGAGGAAGTGAAGATCAGTAGCCATGAAAAGAGCCTTGCTGTTGTATTTCAGCATGCTGCTTGCCATCATTTACTTCCGCTACTGTGATAAACACCAGGGCCAAAAGCAACTTTGGGAAGAAAGGGTTTGTTGAACTTACAGGTTATGGTCCATCATGAAGAGAGAACAGGGCAGGAACTTGAAGGTGAAACCATGGATACACACTGCTCATAGCTTGCCTCCTCTTGGTTCACTTAGCTTCTTGCTTTCTTACTCAACCCAGGAGGACCACCTACCTGAGGTTGACACTTGACATACTGTGCAGGGTCTTCCCACATTGGTCGTTAATCAAGACAATCTTCTGCTGAGTTGCCTGTAGGTCAGTTTGGTGAAAGAAATTCATTAAGATTCTGTCTTTCTAGATGACTCTAGCTTGTGTCAAGTTGATGAAAACACACTAGCACGGTTTTCAATGTTCTAGACACTACCCAGGTCAGACTAAGACACAACAGGTATATAGATTAGGAAGGGTAAAATAAACATTACCTAGTACCTGACTGACTATGTAAAACCACAGGACATCTGCAGGATGTTCCTGAAGCTTCCTGAATTCATCGAGGTGCCTAAATAAAGGAACAGCACACAAATTCAGTCACATTTGTATGTATTACTACCAGGAGTATATGGAGACCAAAATGAAAACAATTCCAATATTTACAAGTGCTCTAGAAATGAGATACACAAGGATAAACCTAAGAAGTATGTAATCTTCATGCAGAAAAAAAACACAGAAAAGCATAATGAAAGAGATAGAATTGCATGTAGATTGGAGTGTGTCTACTTGTGAGGTAGAAAATTGGACAGAGAATGACAGTGATCCACCTGCTCATCTGTGGGCTTGATCCCTAACAAAATCCTACCAAAAGTTTTATAGTTGAAGACATAACTGTGTGAAACTGTTATCTGAATGACTTAGGACCTAGAATAGTGGACATGAGTTAGGAAAGAAGCAGAAAGTTAGAGTGGTTCGGCTAACACATTTTCAAACCTATTTTCTAGGTATAATGATCACAGCAAGACACCTCAATCAGAACGGAGAACCCCAGAAGTAAACTAGTGTGATTATGTTGAAGTAGTTTTAAATAAATACACCAGAGCCTCCTTTGGGAAAGAAGGTACTAGAACAACTGAGCATCAATCGGACAACAAAAGAAAAGAGATAATTTGAATCCATACAGTATTAAAAAGTGAAAATGGCCAGGTGGTGGTGGCACACGCCTTTAATCCCAGCACTCGGGAGGCAGAGGCAGGCAGATCTCTGTGAGTTCGAGACCAGTCTGGTCTACAGAGCTAGTTCCAGGACAGGCTCCAAAGCCACAGAGAAACCCTGTCTCGAAAAACCAAAAAAGAAAAAAAAGTGAAAATCAAATGTGAAAGGCACACATTTTCTGACCCTCCTGTCTATGTACACTAGTTACTTTGCTATTGCTGTGATAAAACACCATGACCAAGGTAGTTTATAGAAGGAAAGATCTCTTTGGTCTTATGGGTTCAGAGGGTTCAGAACTACGGTGGCAGGGGAGTGTGGCTGTAGGCTGCAGACATGACCCCTGGAGCTTTATGCTGAATGCTCATATTTTGAACCTTAAACTGGAAAAAGAACATGAACTAGGAATGTGAAACCCAGCCCCCAGTGACCTACATTCTCCCACTAGGCTACATTTATTATGCCTGCCCAAACCGTGCCACCAACAGGAGACCAGAAATCCAAATGCTAGAGCCTATGTGGGATGTTCTCATTCAGGCCACCTCATCGTGTGGCGGAAGCTAAGTTATCATAGGGTCTCTGGGGGAGAAACCCCTTCCAAACTGCATGTCCTGAGCGCCACACGTTAGCTAAGGCCTATGGTCAATATAGAAGCTGTTTGAGCAGTGTGCTGGTCAGCATGACTGGATTAAGAACTACTGGTAAATAAGGGACGTCCGTCTCTGTGTGTGTCTGTTTCCAGAGCAGACGGCTCATGAGAAGCGGGACCTAAGCAATAGATATATGCTTTCATGAACTGGTCTCGTGATGGGCTCATATTGGGAGGCCATGGCAAGCAGGAAGAGCCACCCAGCTAGAGGAGGTCCTAAGGGCATATCTTGTTCTGACACCTTCTACGTTTTCACCTCTTCTACCATGCTTCCACCACCACAGGGCCAAGTAATTGTGGGTCAGATCTTCTGAAAATAAGCTAAAGTTACTAAAGCCTCCCATTCTTTTATGACAGACATTTTGGTCACAGGAACAACAAGTAACCAAGACAAAAAGCTAGTCCACATTCTCTTTCATTATGTTCCTAAAAGCTGGTTAGATTTAATAATAACAACAACAACACACACCAAATACGAGAGTCCTCGAGACCTGAGAAGTGATTTTTCTTCTTATTTATTATTTTCTTTTTCTTTATTATTTTCTTTTTTTTATTATTTATTTCCTTTTTATTTATTATTTTTCCTTTTATTTATTATTTTCTTAAAACGACCCAATCCATTTATATGTAATATTTCTTTCCACATAGCTTTGGAACACTTTGGGCTTGTTTTGACTTGATTGCTTATGGAAAGATTTGGAGGAGGGCAAGGTTATTCCTACGCTCAACTGGACTCTAAAAAAAACGATATGAAGTTGAGTCATAATCTGTTTCACTGACTGGCTCAGGAAAATGCCCAAATTCCAGGCGGATGCTGCTGAAGATGCTAGTAATAAAATATTTTTTAAAATAAATATATAAAATGTGCTTGGTGGCAGCCCTATTGCGATCTTGGCAAGAGAGGGTTTCCACCGTGGTGGCTGACTGTTTAAACAACTGATGTTGTCTCCAGCTCATGACTAGCCTAGAGTCACACAGTATGGATGCGGTGTCAAGCTGTGCTCTACACTGCCAGCTTCAGGAAGGCACCCCTGGCTGTGCACGAATGACTGGGTTTCTGGAACTGACTGGCTTCTCTCCCACTGAAAAAGCATCCTAGTACATTGTCAACTCTCTAGCCTTGATACACACGATTGCTAATATCTTACTTCTCAACACAGACGTGTGTGTGTGGACTTGCCTCTCCAGAGAGTTCCCAGGGGTCGTGCTTATGTTAGGTATTACTCAGATCTCAAATATTGAGGCTCTATGAAGAACAAACAAAGCTGCCGCTGATGGAAACGATGCGCACTCTTCTGCTAACATTTCCTTCAGTTCTTTTGGAATTGTGCCTTTCGGCCAGCTGAAAACCTTGATCGCGGCAGATTTTGTCATACCCTTGGTTTTCCTGCTCCCAATGAGTGTAGACATCTGTCAGAGACTCGAGTGTCACATGGTGTCATTTCTGTAATCATTCACTCAGGAATGCTTCTTCCAGGCCACTCGGGGTGGTCAACCTTGTCCTCAATGCTTCACCCCAGCGTGCTGAATCTGAGCAGCCTTGCACCCACGCTCAGCTTCTCAGGACAGAGTTACCTTTGCTTCAGGTTCTAGCAAAGTCACACACATGGGCTTCAAGTTGAAGTCTGAAAACCAAACACAGCTATTCAGTCATAAACTAGAGACCCATGGACCATGACCTCCAGGTACCCCAGCAGTCCATGCCAAGGGCAGCTAGCCTGCTGGCCCCTAATGGCACAGGAGTGGCTCTGTAGCAAGGTAAATAGAAAGAGCAAAGCCAGTTATAAATCCTGACATGTGGGCAGGGAGAGAGGGGAGAACGAGTAATTGCATTGCACTCCTTGTAAGCCTTTCTTCTTTTGCATTAAAAAAAAACAAGCACACATACATTACACACATCAGTTGTAACAAGCACATAACCTAACGGTGCAGTTTATTATAGACAATTATTTGCTCCTTACTAAGGACGACCATTTTCTCCTTACATTATTGTCTCTCCCACCCACCCGAAATGGCCAATATCAATAATTTGTGATACAACTACCCACACTTTCCTTCTGGCTCTTCTAAGCATTTGAAAATACGGACCTGTGTGCCTTTGAATGGACTGCTTTCAAGAGGTCTTTGACACATCTGTTTCTCACAGTGAGGGCTTTCTTTCGAGGTGAATGGGGAAATAAATAAGCACTCCTGGTAATGATGGAGAACTCAGCTGGAATCCCGTGGGACCACACTGCTCAGTCTTTGAAATTCAAGGTAATTTTATACTACCATCCACACATACAGAGCCCATGGAAAATGAAATGCCCCTTGCTTTCTGGTGTTTAAGGCAGAAAAAAAAATTTCCTCCTAAGTGAAATCTGAGGTCACCTGAAAAATAACCCTTGTTGGCTTGTAGAACACTCTGGTCTGTCTTGCTTAAAAAAAGGATTGCAAATACAGGTGAGTGCCTGTAATCCCAGCAGTCAAGGACATACTAGAGTTCATAGTTCATACTAAAGATTTTTATTTCAAATAAACAGTTTGTTTAAGGAAAAATGATGATTTCTGTATGGTACAACATTTTTCCCCTCCCTCCTTCCTTTGTTGGTTGTGTATATGTGTGTGTGTTTTCCCCATAAAGGAAATTCATTACTTGACTAAGAGGTAGAAGTACAGTCAACTAATTCTAGACAGCCAAATGCTAGAAGATTCTATAGGATTTGCACAATCAGAAGCTTGTTCAGCAATGACCAAATTATTTTGGTTTCTACAGAAATTAAAATAGACTACCAAATGATGCAGCTATCCTCATAGAAGAAGGAAAGCAACCACCTTGTAAAGAAGTCTATGCCCCATGCTCATACCCATAACATTCATATTAGCCAAGATACAGAAATAAAACATGGATCTGCCAGGGGATGAATGGGTGAAGATATTGCATTCTGTCCATTCAATAGAACATTATGTAGTTCCTGCTTCCTACGCAACATTGGATGGGCCGGGATGACATAATGCTATGCGAAGCCAGCCAGACAGAAGGGAAGCTGAGTGATGTCACTTACACGTGGGGTATTAAAAACAAGTAAGTGCGGAGATAGAGAAAAGTGGTGGTTACCAGGGAGACAGTACTGTAGATCACACATCAGTGCAATGAAAGGAGGAAAACCATGGAGCAAAAGCAATAAAACAAAAATGCTGGCTTTTAAAAACAATTCATAAATCTGATAAAAAAAAAAAAAGAACTTAGTGGCATCGTTATCCAGAGTGAGTGGAGAATTGCTGTAGGCCTGCTACTGTTGGGGAGATGTTCAGGAGAAAATGGGAAGAAATGTCTTTATCAATTCAACAACTCAAAGAAACTGAAAGTTTTCAACAAACCACCTTAGCCAGAGTCATGGTGAGGAAGTAGCAGAACTCTACAATGAGAGCCAGGTCTTAGGTCATGGTAATGATGCTGTTAACATTCTCTTGCCTAAGGAAGGGAGGAGGGAATTCCATGTACACTCCCTAACCATCCCCTCTCCCAGCTGGAGGGAATCCAGTCCAGCATTTCCATGGTCTTGGGGTGAGCCTGTGTCCAGCCAATATGGAAGGTGCCTCAGGTTGAGACTTGTAGAAGGAGCGGTGGGCTGCTTCCCGCGGCCCGGCTCCGGGCCACTGACTAGCTTTACCCGAAATAACAACACACAAATCGTATTCATTTAAACACTGCCTGGCCCATTAGTCCTAGCCTCTTATTGGCTAATTCTCACATCTTGATTAACCCATTTCTAATAATCTGTGTAGCACCATGAGGTGGTGGCTTACCGGGAAAGATTCAGCATGTCTGACCTGGCGGCTGGCTCCATTGTGTCTCACCAACTATGCTTTCTTTCTCTCAGCATTCTGTTCTGTCTAATCCACCTATCTAAATCCTGCCCTATCAAAAAGCCAAGGCAGTTTCTTTATTAACCAATGAGAGTAACACATAGACAAATGACCCTCCTCCATCAGAGATTCCCTGACTATTTCCTCTCCCCAGCTGCAGGGAATCCAGCCCAGCATTTCCATGGTCTTGGTGTGAGCCTGTATTTAGCCAATATAGAAGGTGCCTCAGGTTGAGACTCCCTGACCCTTTCCCCAGCTGTAGGTAATGCATCCCAACATTGACGTGGTCTTGGGGTTAGCCTGTGTGTGTTCCCTTCCGTGTCTTCTGGATACCATGGCTGTTTTAAATAGCACAGGGATGTGCATGTTGCTGACGGCGTCATCCTAAGAGGCATTCTTCATCGGTTTGCAAGCAATTATTCCAGTAGATGGATTTAATTGCTCATATTTGTCATATAAAGGTGGGGCTGGAAAAATATCAGTGAACAAAAGCTACCTGTGCTTATACAGAACGCCAGGTGGGGATCCTTCTTGGGTGAATAGATGGTTTGATAAATCTCCCCAGGAAGTCATAGCATGGTTGATTTTGTTTTTTCTTTACTTTTTTTTTATCTTCCTTCCCTTTTTTAACTCTCTACTTTCAAGAACTAAAAGATGCTCCAATGCTCCAGGCTTATCCTGTGTTTGTCCTTCCTCTGCCCTGTAATTGTCTTTCTCCAGAAAAATCTGTGCTCATTTCTCTGGATAACAATGTCAGTCACTAAGCTCGTGGTGTGGGGTGTGCTAATTGCTGCCAAATTTTCACCCCTGCTAAAACTTCTCGATTAAAAGAACAATCTCTCTCTCTCTCTCTCTCTCTCTCTCTCTCTCTCTCTCTCTCTCTCTCCTGTGAGTATACATATTAATATCCATAATTCAAAGTCCAGTTGTTCTTTTCTTAGCTAAGGAGGATGATTGTACTTATAACCCCTGTGCTCTGCATCCTGTCTCCTGTCTCTGTATGCTGTGTGCCTCTAGGATTCCTTCCAGAGTTTGAAGCTGGGTGTTTCGTGTATAGATTGTGGTTAGGTCATGTGGTGATTCTGATGAGAACAGCCCCCACAGCCTCATGTGTTTGAATATTTGTTTCCTGGTGGAACTGTTTGGGAAGCGTCAGGAAGTACGGCTTTGAGAATGGGAGTGGCTGGAGGAGGTTTGTCACCGGCACAGGCTTTGAGGTTTCAAAAGGCTCCAGCATCTCAGTACTCCTCTGCCTTCTGCCTGCAGATCACCACGTGAGCTCCCATCTGCATCCATCCTGCATTCACTCATTGTCATGGACTCTAGTCCTCTGGAATCACGCCGCTTCATGGCCATGATCAAAAAGTAACGAAGGGCAGTCATATGCCATCAAACAGAGCTATAGTTCCCTGCTTCTACCTTAAACTTGTTTCAGTTTGTTTTCTCCTTAACTACCTCTCACAGGAAGATGGTCCAGAGTGGGGAGGAGCTATCTTCTCCATTCCAACCTCAGGCAAAAAATGTTTACATCTCATGAACAGGGTTGAATGTAGACTCTTCCCAAATTCTTTTCCCTGTTATGACTACTCTTGCCTCTATTCTTCGATTCTGATTTGTAAACTCTGGAGGCCATGTTCGGTCGTGTCAGCTGCCTTTTCTGAAACTACTGTCACTATACAGTGATTGTGTGGGTTATCTGTCTGTTCTGTTCTTATGCTGGTTTATGTGGTTTGACTGGATGAATGTCAAACTAGCCTCCCGATGGCGAATGAGCCCCCGTGGGTTGTTATGACCCTCATATACTCCTGAATTCAATGAGGTAGTCTTACATCATTTTGACACTTAACCTTGTGAAAATATGAATGTCTAAATTCCCACATAGTGGCTTTTTGGTTGTTGGCTGAGAAAAGCCACTCAAGGAACAAAGGGCTTAGTTCGGCTAACAGTTAAAAGGCACACTCCACCATGGTGGGAAGGGTTTGTTGGCAGAAATTTGAAGTTACCTTGCCTCCACAGCCAGGAAGCTGATAGTAGAATCATCATGCTCTTTTCTTTTTTCTTTTCATTCCATCTTGGACGCCAGCCTGTGGCCTGGTCCCTCCCACATTCAAAATGAGTCTTCCCACCTGCACGTCCTTGTTGCCTTGTCTTCCTCACCTGTCAGTCATTGCTGGGCTGCAAGGGTACTGTGCTCTGCCATAGCAACTGGTGACCACAGCCCCTATTCCATGACTGTCAGGTTTCCCTTTAAAATAATCATGTCTCCTTAGAGAATTGATAACTTTACCACAATACAGCAACTTCTTTCTTGATAAAATTATTCGATCTCTGGTCTTATTTTCAGAGCTCGATTTCACTATATCCAGCTTTTCCTTTTCTAGATTTTCATGAGTAAAATTACCATGGTTTACATTAGTGTTGTATTGTAAAATGTACATAAGAAGGTGGGGGAGGTAGGGAATTCCTTGCCTTTCCCCTTTTTCACCTTTCTCTGCTGAGTAATAGTCATTCCGTTGCCTGTTTTAACATTTTCTTTTCATATGTGTAGTGGCATTTCAATTGTATTTTAATAAATAAAGACTAACTGAAGATCTGAGAGTGAAAGAGTCCCACTGGTCAGCCTTACAGACCAGGTTATGGTGACACACACCTGTAATCCCAGTAGCCACACTAGAGTTGCCATAGAAACAGGGCAGTGCATGCCTTTAATCATGGTGATGCACACTTTTAATCCCAGCCCTAGAGAGGATTATAAAACAGGAGAAAACAAGTCTCAACACACAGTCTCATTCTGAGATTTCTGGAGGCAGGGTCACCATTTCAGACTGAGGTAGAGATAAGAGCTAGTGGCTGGCTGTTTTTCTTTTCAGATCTTTAGGTTGAACCCCAATTTCTCTCTCTGAGTTTTATTCATCGTGCTTCCCATATGTATACAAAGTTCTATAGCTGTATACAATTTTACTCTTTCTCCGTCGTCAGGCCTCCAGTTTGTAGTTAATTAAAGCTGCAGATGTTGCTCTTACTGGAAAGTCTTCCAAGAGATAGGTGCTTTTAAAACGTCCTAGACTCAGAATACAGAAAACCTGAGCATAAAGTGCAGGGTTTCCCTTGCCAACGTAGCTCTGTTCCGACGTGTCCCTTCCCAGGGAATTCTTGCTCCAATTGGCCTCTTCTCATTCATTAGCTCAGGGCTCACTCTGTGTCATCCTGTAGGTTTTGAAGATTGTAATGGCATGTGTCTACTCTCACCATGTTATATGCTGTTTTATTAGCTTCTCCAACTCCTCTCTCTCCGTATTCATTACTTTCCTCAAACTCTTGGCAGCTGCTAATCAATAGCCTTTTTCCATTTGGGCTTCTTTCAGTCCTGACTGTTCTGAGTCTGAATATTTAAAGTAGTTCTCTCTCTCTCTCTCTCTCTCTCTCTCTCTCTCTCTCTCTCTCTCTTCTTCATTTCTGCATTCTATTGCTATAATTTTTGTCCTCGTTTGTAATCAGAGCATTCTCTCTCCTACCCCAAGAATCCCAGTTTCCTGATTTAAGCCCCTGCTTGCCTTATTTTAGAAGATACCCCAAAATGCTAGCATATTAATTTTGAAAAGTTGTGCTACCTTTGCATTGTAAAGAGCCCTTTGCCTCTCACTCTCCAGTAGGCTGCATGTTTTGTGGACGTTAAAGGTTGAGCAATATTTTCTCTCTATGGAGCTTCAATGTAACCTGGGGTGGTTTGTAGGAAAATGGCCCCGTAGGCTCGTAGGGAGTAGCCTTGCTGGACAAAGTATGTATGTCACTGAGGGTGGGCTTGGAGGTTTCAGATGTTCAAGCCAGGCCCAGTGTCTCCTGCTGCCTGGCAATGCCAATGCAGATATAGAACTTTCAGCTGCTTCTCCAGCACCATGTCTGCTGGCGTGCTGCCTTGCTTCCTCTCAAGATGATAATGGACTAACTAAACCTCTGAACTGTCAATCAGATGCCGTGTTTGTGGTGTCTCTTCACACAATAGATACTCTAAGACACACCCCAAACAACCATGCTTAGAAGGCCACATTTTGTTGAAAAAATAGTCATCTGACAGTTAGAATTACAGGGAGAATATCCAGTATCACCTCAGGCTATCTACAGACACAGAAAACTCAGGTGCAATGCCAGTTGGCATGTGCCGTCAGGTCCGGGACCACTGATGGGCACATATGCTGAGTCCTAGGAATCTGGAGGGGATGTTTTAAAATGCTTTTCTAGGAGCTTTGTCCTTGTAGCAACCCCAGCATGCCAGGTGCAATTCACGAACCTCCACGTTATCAGCAAACAACGCTGAAAAGTCCGGCAGCCGCCCTGCCCCACACCTTGTTGGAGCTGCAAATTCTACACTGTCCATTGTGTGTTTTGTCCCTCCCTGTGGCATCAGTGCTACACACTTGTGCCTTCTACTCAGGGGCATGGGCTCCAGCTTATGTAGGTTCTTTGAACCCATCTTTCCCACATCTTGACTGTAAGATCATTCAAGTGTGTCTCTCACATGGGCATTGCCCAGTGTTATGGTGCGTCCTGCAGCTCCTGGTTCCTTAGAATGCTAACGCAGGAGGATTGTTTGAACTCAGGAATTGGAGGCCAGCTTGGGCAATATAAAAAGGTCCTGTCTTAAAGCAAATAAGCAAGCATCAACAATAACAACAAAACGTAAAACCAAAACAAAAAAGGGAAGTTTTAAAGCGCTATATCTATGTCTTTCGTGTATTTATAAGCAGAGAAAGATTTCCAAAGTTCCCAGTTTTCAAATAGGAACAGTGACATGCAGATCTTGGGAGTCCTGTATGCCGGTGATTTGTCTGCCTGCAGCCAGAGGTGGGGTGTGCTTCATGGTAAAACAGCATTTACTCAGCACGGATCAGCTCCAAATACAGTCGGCACACAGCAGTTTACACCAGAGAACAGGGGAGGGAGTCAGTGCGAGGAGAATTACTAAGAGGAAGTATGAGGGCTGATGGGATAAGCTGGCTGGACGGATTTCTCTGAAGACAGGCCAAGGTGGCCAGATATTGAGTTGAGATGGTGAAGAGCGATTCGGTTACATATAGAAAATGGTAGTCTTCGGTCAGTGTCACTTAGGAAAGCATTTTGCTCACCTTTGGCTCATCATAGTCATGCCTGACATCGGGGCTTCCACAAGATGAGGGGTCTTGGTGAACATTTGTTGAAAGAGAGACTGGGAAAATTGTTCTATGGAGAAAGCCCTTTACCTGCCTGTGTGAGGACCTGGGTTCAGAATGCACTTAACAACAGGACAGCCAGACTTGCTTCCTGTCATCTCAGAACTCAGAAGGTAGAGACTCTATCCCTGGGGCAAAATGATTAGGCAAACTTGTGGTCCTGGAGAGCTCGGGTGAGAGACCCTGCCTTAAGAAATGCATAGAGAGCAGCAGAGGAAAGCAATATCCCTGCTCCTGTGAGAAGCACAACTTTATTTCGGAATCAGGTTTGAGTGACCATGGCCCAGAAATCCAGATTTAGGTTACCTCAAATTCCGTGTTCCCATGTGGAAGCGGTTGAAATAAATCTGACATTTTGCCAGAATAAGGAAGGTCATAAATCAAGGCTAGCTTCAAATCCATTGGTGGATACGTCAGAGAGGCAGCTACAGCAAGATGGAGGAAGCTTTTCGAGAGGGCTCAGATGTTCTCAGCTTTTGGTTCGGTGGAAGCCAGTTGTTCTGCTAAGCCAATAGATTCTATGAGGCTTTTATGTGTCAGTCACAGGATGTTATTTCCAATGCAAAGGTGGGCAGAGAATGACAATTTAGCGGGCCAACGCTAGCCAGAGAGAGGAAGATAACCTCTGTGCCTGCAATGTCCCTGCCTCTCCAGATCACTGCAGTTCAACCAGCCATTCAGTCTTTGTGGACACAGCTCCCTCCTAGGGACTCTCATTCATAACATCAACTATGGTCCTCTCCGTGCATCCACCCATGCGTGCTCCCTGCACATGTGCCCACACACCTACATATATGTAGACGTACGCATGCAAACCAAACATGCATAAAGGGAGAATTGCCACTGTCCCTGTGCCTTCGTCCTTCACCTTCACCAATGGCCACTTGCCTTTGCTGTTTGTCTCTTAATGAGTTTTCAAATACATACTTAAAATAACGATGTGCTCTCTTTGATCTCATGGTCTTAATAGAAAAAGGCATGGAAAAAAAATCTGTCTACTTATTGAACCCAAGGCAAATGCCAGTGAGTAAGGAAGTAAAATAATGTGACCCCTGCTCCTCTGAAAAAAAGAGGAAGACAAACAACTTCACTACTGCTTATATGGGGAGCTGTTTTCAACACAGGTTTGTTTTGAGTGTGCATCTTTCCCAATTTTGCAATGCTCTCACCAGGGAGACAATATAAAGAGATAAGCATTTGGGAGGGGTTTGGTCCCAAGGGCTCCTTCTAAGGAAGGAGATAAAGTCCTCTGTGAAGGTGTCTTCCTCCGGCAATTATTCCTCTTGTTTATCCATCTCCTATGCTAAAGCTATAAAAGCTTGGGGTCCACCCCTTTCACACTTGGGAGGATGCAGCATAGAGGTTGATGTACCATCCTGGTACAGAGAACATCCTCTACAGACTTGAGCCTGCTGCTGCATTGGCCTTGACCTTCGGGAATCTAAATCTGTGAGTAATGTATTTCAGTTATTCATATACTTCTAAACCTTGGGTGCTTTGAGAGAGAGGCACATACCATCATAACACCACACATCATCATCATCACACCACAAAGAGTCAAATGCTACTGATTTGGGGACCTTTGGGGTAACCAAGTCAGGTTAAAGGAAGTTAAGAAACGGCTCCAGGGCTTGGTACAACTAAGGGAAAGAGATCTTTTTAACCCACACAGATGATTTTTAGGCCCCAAAGTCTTTATTTCCTAGCCTCAACTGTCTTTGTTTCAAATCTTCTGAGGTTGGAGTCTAGGTGAGGAGAACGCGTTCCTAGCTCACACAAAGCCCTGGGAGCTGTCTGTACAGGATGACAACATGGAGATCAGAAGTTCAAGGCCGTCTATAGCTATTTATCCAGTTAGAGGCTAGCCTAGAATACCTGAGATCTCATCTCAAACATAAACAAAAGACTTTCATCACCACTGCCACCAGAATATATGAAAATACACACACAAACCCAGCCAATTTCCATGAAAGTTTCCCTTCAGATCTGAGCACTGCTTTTCCGGATGGCCTCTTTCTGAGTCAGAATGATACTCGGGTTTCTCAGCTGCCCATAGTATGAGGCCTAGGGAAGTAGGCTTTCTCTTAATGTGCTGTGTAGGCCACACTGTCCCTGCTCTTCTCCAGGATGAGGTGCACTGTTCCAAGTCAGGCTTGGGCCATAGACTCTACAGAAGGGAGGAGACCCTGATCTGTTGATTTCCTAACACAAATTCAAATGGATTTCACATGAGCTCCTTGTATGACATCAGAGAACTATTTGAGGGTTTCTAGGGAAAGCTGGGTGTTCTTTGCTTCAAAACCACCCTCTGTCTATTCTAGAGTTAGTAAGTTTAATCAACCCAGTTGTTCTACGGGATCTGGAATGACGAGCTCAGGGATGTGTCTAGACTTTTTCTGGCCCCTCTAGACCTCCTAAAGATGTGTGCTGAGCTGCAGGTCTCCCAGAGGAGCCTGTAATTTTCCACATCTCTCAGAACAACATTGTCTAGGGGGACTCAATCATCCTCAGCCTCACTCAAGATTTCCAAAAGTGCCTTGGACAATGGGTTCTTACAATCTACTTAGACCCTAGCTTTGAGGATTATGTGAAGAAAGAATCCATGGGGAAGAAAAATCAGTGACTTTTAGAAATTATTTTTATTAAAATATTGAATAATTATCATGAGAAAAAAGGAGTTCCTCTTATTAAAAACTGCAAGGGTTAAGTGCCAATCATAGTAACTTTGGGTTTGTAAGAACTTAGGGTTTCTTAGGGTTATCCCAAGAAGCACAGCCTCTTTCTATTTCTTCTTCATTGAAGACAAACCCACCCTTATCCTTTTCAAAGCCTTGTCATCTAAATTGCCCAGTATCTTACAAAATTCATTTGAAAGACTATTTGAAAAGTCCCTTGGGGCTTTGCTGTGGTAGCGCACACTAGCATTCAGAGAGGCAGAGGCAGGAAGATTTGGTGAGTATGAGGTCAGCTTGGTCTACAGAGCTAGTTCCTGGGCAGCTAGGGTTGTTACACAGAGAAACCTTGTCTCTACAGATTTTTAGGACCAAGGCCCTTGGGTATTTATTTATTTATTTAATTTTATTTTTTACCACCAGTGGGAAGAAGACAACCTATAGTTGTCAGAAGCCACACTCAGAATCAAGAGTTATTATTAGTTTGTGCTACCTCACACATAGATGAAAGGCTAATAATTTAATCTTTGACTAGTTTATTCAGAGGGCTGTCAGTTTGTCCCTGTGAATGAGAACTCCTGGAAAGGAGCTGTGTTTGTAGATAATGATGGGCTCGAACCTTAGTACTCTAGAGTCATTGGAACACTGCAGAAGTGATGACCCAGCCTGCCTCCATCAGAGGTTTGAAAGCAAAGTCTAATAGAAAAGTCAAACTAGATTCATATGATGATGATGATGATGAGCAGAAGTGATGACCCAGCCTGCCTCCATCAGAGGTTTGAAAGCAAAGTCTAATAGAAAAGTCAAACTAGATTCATAT
>NC_022023.1:30531371-30533784 GCF_000317375.1 Microtus ochrogaster | reverse complement strand
ATGATGATGATGTCTCTGTTTCTAAAGGTTTGGACTCTTTGTGCCAGGAAATGGCAAACATGTCTCGGTTTTCTAAATTTGCTGTGACCACCTTGTTATTTGTTATATCGACCTGTAACTGTGTCTTTGTTTGAAGAGGTTGCTGTGACCAACTTGATAAGGTTATGTTCTGCTTTTATAACCCTACCAATGTGCCTGCCAAATCTTCTTTCTGGAAGCCTTCAACTTCTGAAGTACAAAAGCTCTTATTTTACCTATGTCCAAGGCTGATCTCTGTTGTTGGGTGTTTCAATCATTACTTTTTATGCTTTTGGGGGGCTTACCACCCAGCTCTCAAATAAATCACACATGGAGATTTATTCTTAGTTAAAATGCCTGATCTTAGCTTGGCTTGTTTCTTGCTGGCTCTCTTAAATTATCCCATCTATCTTTGGCTTCAGGGCTTGCTTATATCTTTCTCTATTCATGTATACCTTTTCTTTCCTTCTTCACATCCTGGCTGTGTAGCTGGCTGACTGGGTGACTGGGTGACTGAGTGGCTGGCCCCTGAAGTCCTCCTGCTGCCTCTCTTGCTGCCATCTCCTTTACTCCCAGATTTTTTCCTCATATTTATGCTCTATGCCTGCCAGCCCCTCCCATTCCTCTCTCCTGCCTCAGTATTGGCTGTTCAGCTCTTTATTAGACTATCAGGTATGGTAGACAGACATAATGACACAGCTTCACAAGTAAAGACACTGAAGACAAGAGACAATTGTTCCCTCTCACTCCAAAATGTGAAGGTGCCATGGGGAAAACCTTAGGAATTACAAAGGCCTCATAGGGCAACCCAAAAATCATATCCCATTTCTGAGTTAGAAGGAACTTTATTGGCTCACCTGGGCAGACACTTAAGCAGGTTTGGTCACGCAGTGTCTTTAGCATCTTCATGGTTTTGTAAATGTCAGGATAATCCAGATACCCAGTGGTAGAAGATGGAAATTCAAGGTAAAAGCTGAGAAAGTTGATTCCAAAGGTATCCCATAAATTTGTCCCCAAATACATATTCCCTAACTAGCCTGGACAGGCAGCTTTTAGGGGAAATTGTATTTATATATACATATGGATAGATGGGGAACAAGTTTTCCAAATAGGAGGAAGTGTTTGGGGATAAACAGCCATCTGGTATGGATTAGATATGTGTGATCATTACTGTCGAACGTATTTGGAGAAATGAGAAGATCTAAAGATAGTTGAGTATGTGTTACTTCCAAATTGGTTTCTCTTTTACACTTAACGGTGTCCTAGGCAATAAAAATTTTAAAGATCACAAATAGTCAGCTGGCTGTAATTGAAATGTAAAATGACTAATAGAAACTGAAAACATTGGTCATTTATAATAATAAAGAGCTCTAAAAACTATATGTGAGTTCAATTAAAAACTAAGATAGTAAAATACTCATCCGGAAAATGTTTTGAAATTTATATCAACACGAATGACAGATTTAAAATGCCCCTTCTCTTCTTTGCCTCTGACCACATTTCCTTAGCTTCTGCCTACCTTACAGTTTTCCTCGTGCAGCTTTAACGCGTATGCTTACATTGACGTATATTTATTACACAATCCAGTCCTAGAATTCCTTTCAGCCTCAGAGCCAAAACTCTCAGTTTAGCCTGAGTCAAGTGTTCTCCAGCTTAGAGAAACCCCAGGTTGTTAATGACAGCCAAGTGAAAAGAATTTTGCAATCCATTGACCATATTCCTGGGAATTCATGGTGAGACGACCTTCAAGAATAGCTGATGAGTTTCCTTTCTGTCATTTGAATAGTCTGTCTGTTAAATATAGCTTCGGTGTTCCATTGCTTCTAACCAGAAACTCATGAAATATTGGTTGCTACTGACACCAAAAATAAATATCTCGTAGACCCATCATTACTCTGCTCGTGGGCCATATGTAGTAATGTAGGACTTTTCTGGGGAACATCTTCATAAAACTGGATTCCCCTTATAACCGGTCTGGCAATTATAAAGATATTGTAAAGAGACACTGTGTCCCTCCATCTGACAATCAAGCTATTAAAAAAGTGAGCCCTGAGGATATAGGAGTTTCCCTAGGAGTCTATGCCAGGAGAGGGAAAGGATAATGATCAAAAAGGAAAAATTAGTTTCTGAAGTGTTTCAAACAGTTCTAGCAATTTTTCAAACTTACTTATGGTGTAACAGGCCCCTAGTCCTCAGCACAACTGAAGACAGATTCAAGATGTTTGCTGGATCTCTTAGTCCTTCTTCCCAATGTAACCACATTGAATAAAACTTATTTTTCTCACTTTCATTTATCTATTTATCTATTATCTATCTATCATCTATCTATCTATCTATCTATCTATCTATCTATCTATCTATCTATCTATCTATGTATCGTCTGTCTATCTATCTA
>NC_022023.1:30530196-30530941 GCF_000317375.1 Microtus ochrogaster | reverse complement strand
TCTTTACATCCTGACCACAGTTTCTCCTCCCAACCTCTCTCTCTCCCCACCTACCCTCTTTCCACTGAAATCCAGTCTTCCTCCTCTTCTCTTCAGAAATGGCTATCAATGGGTATCAACCAACCATGGCATATCAAGTTGAAGTAAGAACTAGGCCCTTCTCTCCTATTAAACCAGAAAAGGGCAATGTAGTAGGAGGAAAGGGTTAAAAAAGCAAGCACCAGAGTCAGGGACAATCCCTGCTCCCACTGTTAGGAGCTTCACAAGAAGACCAAGCGACACAGCTGTAACAAACATTTATTCGGAGGGCTTAGGTCACTCCCATGTAGACTCCCTGGTTGTCAGTTTATTTCTCTGAGCCCTTATCAGCCCAGGTTAGTTGATTCTGTATGTTTTCTTGTGCTGCCCTGGACTCCACTGGGTCCTTCAATCCTTCCTCCACTCTTGCCCAGAATTCCCTGAACTCCACCTAATGTTTGACTGTTAGTCTCTGCATCTGTTCCTATCAGTTGCTGGGTGAAGTGTCTCTGATGACAGCCAACTGGACTGGGCACCAATCTATAAGAACAGCAGAATATCATTTGGAGTCATTTCATTGGCATTTATTTACTCAGAACTGTTTGGTTCTAAACTAGCGCTATAATCTATCCAGCCTCTATACTAGTGCTATGGTCTATCCAGCCTCTATACTAGTTCTATGGTCTATGCAACCTCCATACTAGTGCTATGGTTTATCCAGCCTCTT
>NC_022023.1:30512719-30530096 GCF_000317375.1 Microtus ochrogaster | reverse complement strand
CCTCCATACTAGTGCTATGGTTTATCCAGCCTCTTGGTTCTGGCCTTCCAAGCAGTGTCAGTGGCATGGGTGGGCTGCCTCTCTTGGTTCTCAAGCTGGATCAGTCATTGGTTGGCAGCCCCCACAATTTCTGCTCCACCTTAACCATAGTACATCTAGTAGGCAAGAGAAATTGTAGACCAAAAGTTTTGTGGCTGGCTTGGTGTCCTAATATGAAGTCTTGTTTGATTACAGGGGATGGCTAATTCAGGCTCCATATCCCCCATTGCTAGGAGTTATAGCTAGGGTCACCCTCATAGATTCCTGGGGGATTACATTGCACTAACTTTCTATCTTCTTCCTAGTTCCAGTTGTTTCTCCCTCCATCCTCCCCATACCTGATCTCTCCTGTTCCTGGTCCTACCTATCTCAACGAGACTCCTCCTGTTCCCCTATGATGTCTACTTCTGCTTTACAGTGAGATTCATACCCTGCCTTCCCTTGAAGCTTCCTTGTTACCTAGCCTTTCTGGGTCTATAGATTGTCTGGTTATTCTTTACTTTATGGCTAACATCTGCTTATGAGTGAGTACATCCCTTGCTTGTTTTCTGGGTCAAGGTTACCTCACTCAGGATGATCTTTTCTATTTCCAACCATTTACCAGTGAATTTCATGATGTCATCATTTTAAACAACTGAGTAGTACTCCATTGTATAAATATACCAGTTTCTTTACCCATTCTTCTGTTGAGGGCCATTTAGGTTATTTCCAGTTTCTGACTACTACAAATAAAGCTGCTTTGAACATACCTTGTGGTGTGATGGACTTTCCTTTGGGTATACGCCCAAGAGTGGTATAGCTGGTTCTTGATTTATTTCTAATTTTCTGAGAAACCTCTGCATTGGTTTCCAAAGTGGCTGCACATGTTTATACTCCACCAGCCATGGAGGAGTGTTCTCCTTATCCCACATCCTCTCCAGCATGAGCTGTCCCTTGTGTTTTTGTTCTTAGCCATTCTGACAGGTGGAAGATGAAATCTCAGAGTCATTTTGGTTTGCATTTCTTCGATGACTAAGGATGCTGAAAATTTCTTTAAGAGATTCTCAGCCATTTCAAATTCCTCTGTTTCAAATTCTCTGTTTAGATCTGTACCCCATTTTTATTTAATTATTGGAGTTTTTGTTGTCTAGTTTCTTGGGTTCGTTATATATCTTGCATATTAGTCCTCTGTCAGATGTGGTTTTGTGAAGATCTGTTCCCGTTCTGTGGTCAGCCTTTTTGTCCTGTTGACTGTGTCCTTTGCCTTACAGAAACTTCTCAGCTTCGTGAGGGTCCATTTATCATTCATCAGTTTTAGTGCCTATTCAATTGGTATTCTATTCAGGAAGTTTTTTCCAGTGCCAATAAATTCAAGCCTATTCCCCACTTTCTCTTCTATCAGATATATGGTTTTTTTTGGGGGGGGTTGTTTGTTTGGTTTTGGTTTTTCGAGACAGGGTTTCTCTGTAGCTTTGGAGCCTCTCCTGGAACTCCCTTTGTAGACCAGGCTGGCCTCACACTCACAGAGATCTGCCTGCCTCTGCCTCCTGAGTGCTGGGATTAAAGGCTTGCGCCACCACTGCTGGCAGATATATGGTTTTATGTTGAAGTCTTTAGACCACTTGGACATAAGTTTTGTGAAGGGTGATATATAAGGATCTGTTTGCCTTCCTTTTTGCCAACGTTCAGCTAAACCAGCACCATTTGTTGAAGATGTTTTTTTTTTTCCGTTGTATACTTTTGGTTTCATTGCCAAAACTCAAGTGTCCATAGGTATGTAGATTTACTTCTGGGTTTTGGATTCAATTCTGTTGACCAACCTGTCTTTTTTTTTATGCCAGTATTATGTGGTTTTATTGCTCTTGCTTTGTAGGGAAGCTTGAATCAGAGATGGTGATACCTTGGGAAGTTCTTTTATTGTACAGGATTGTTTTACCTATCCTGGGTTTTTTGTTTTTTCTTATGAAGGTGAGTATTGTTTCTTTGAAGGTATATAAAAAATTGTGCTGGGATCTTGATGAGAATTGCATTGAATCTATAGCCTGTTTTTGGTAAAATGGCCATAAGATGGACCCTCATGAAACTTGAGAAGTTTCTGTAAGGCAAAGGACACAGTCAACAGGACAAAAAGGCTGACCACAGAACGGGAACAGATCTTCACAAAACCACATCTGACAGAGGGCCGATATGCAAGATATATAAAGAACCCAAGAAACATAAGATGGCCATTTTTACTATGCCAACCTTTTGGATCCATGAGCATGTCAGATCTTTCCATCTTTGGATATGTCCTCTAATTTCTTTCTTCAAAGACTTTAAGTTCTTGTCATTTGACATTGCCAAGAAATATCTTGTTTTCTCCACCCACGGTGGTTGAAAGTATTGCTGGGTATAGTACTCTGGAATGGCATCTCCGGTCTCTTAGAGTCTGCAAGTCATCTTTCCAGACCCTTCTGTCTTTCAGAGTTTCTGTTAAGAAGTTGGCTGTGATTCTATTTGGTCTACCTTTATATGTTGGCCTTTTTCCCTTATAGCTTTTAGTATTCTTTCCTTGTTCTGTACGTTTAGTGTTTTGATTATTATGTGACATGAGGACTTTCTTTTCTGGTCCTATCTGTTTGGTGTTCTGTAAACTTCTTGTACCTTTATAGGAATGTCCTTCATTAGGTTGGGAAAATTTTCTTCTATGATTTTGTCAAATATATTCTCTGGGTATTTGAGCTGGGATTCTTCTCTTTCTTCTATTCCTATTATTCTTGGGTTTGATCTTTTCATATTGTCCCGGATTTCCTGGATGTTTTATGTTAGGAGTTTTTTTAGATTTAACATTTTCTTTGCTGATGAATCTGTTTCTTCTGTTGTATCTTCTATACCTGAGATTCATTTTTCCGTCAGCCTCCCTGTGGGCTAGGATGAGGTAGGAGGGCTTGGGTAGTGGAATGGATCTTGGGGAACAGAATCTATTAAGTGGGGTCTGTTTAGCAGTAAGTCAGCTCACTCACCTGGTCTTCATTTCTGTTATATGCTAAAATTATTACTATTTTTGGCATGCCCAATTGAAATAAACATACTGATTCATAAATTTAAATATCATTGTCATATATTAAGGCCTGGCAAATATGTAATACTTTATAAATTTGAGTACACTGAACATCTTAAAACCAATTATTCCATGGGAACATTAAATGTTTTGTAAACCTTAAAATGCTAATAGTTCATATAAAACATCTGTTACTTATAGATTTCATTAAACTATAAAATATGTTATTTACATAGATTTTAATATGGACTTCCTTTCTAAATGCATTCTAAATATAAGTACTTATTTATTTTTTAATCTCATTTATACATTGAGTAGCATAAAATTTATCTAATTTTTTTCAACTATTCTTAACAATAACTTGTAATATGTAAGTTTTTTATTAATGCTATTTTGTGTATAAATTGGGAGATAAATGTTTATGGAAGATCTCTGTTAAGTTTCCTTTTAAAGTGAAGATTATAGAAAATATAATCCCAACAAACAATAGCATTCAAAATCTTGGTTTATTAAGATATGGATTATGTAGGATTTTATGTATGTGTGTGTACATACTGTCTACATGTGATTGTTTTTTAACATAATGTACTTAGTACCAGTTGGCTTACAAGTAAGTGCTTGGGTGAATTGAGGTGGTTCACTTGTCCCAGCTTCCTTTCGGCTCACAGGAAACTGAAATTGTCAGAAACAAAATAATGATAAAAGTATCCATGTGACATTTAATAAATGTGACCACACAGGTAAAGAAAATGGAAATCGTGAATGGTCCTCAGTCTTCCTTTGAGATAATTAACAGAGATTTTAAATGAGATTCCTAGCCATAAGGGTCTTTATACTATTTAACAAATGGCATGTGCCCGTCCGTGCACAAATTGCGATGTTTGCACTGAAGGATGGGGGACCACAGAGAATGCTATCTCCTGGAAAGGACCAGTGTCTACAGAGACGGACTGATTAGAACCTCGGTTACTGTGGAGAGACTGAAACCGTGTGGGTCCAAAGGCTAATTATCTTCTTGCCCACCTGGGTGTCAGAACTAGTTTGATGGGACCAGTAGATAAAAAACTTTGGACTCCATTGGCTTAGCAGACCCACTGTTTTTCACCAATCAAAAGCTAAGAAATGCCATCAGCTAGCGTCCTCAGCCTAAAGAGAAGCCAGCTTGCTAAAACCGCCTCCGTGACGTACTCACCAACGTATTTTAAGCTCTCATTGATTTTTGACTTTCTTTGCTCGGGAAAACTATAAAACTTCATGAAACTTGTGCTGGGAAATTCTGAATCATCTAAATGTATTTTCCTGGGCCATGGCCACTTAAATATTGTTCCAGAACAACGTGTCTCTCATTTTCTTTAAAATGGAAGGTCTATTTTTTTCCCTCCACATCTTCATCTCATTGTTAGCTGGCAGATTATATAGAGAGGGTGAGATGTTTCAGAGTTCAGGCTTGACCCTCCGCTCTGGCTTCCGGTCCTGTCTCTGATATCCAAAAGAGAAGATCATAATCTATTCTCTCTGTATGTAAGGGTGCGTGTGCATATATACACCATGATCATAGATCTTACATTCCTCCTGACCTAGACTGAAGATTAATTCAGAATAGGTCAAGTGTTAGGAGTGTGTACTATAAACTCCTTCCTATAGAATGAGCTATTCACGGGCTTTTAAACCTGGTCTGTGAAGGGCCTCTCTCAGGGGCACAATCCTTGGCAGGTCTTTGTCACACGGGCTTTCTCAACATGTCTCTTGAGCGTGCTCATCAGCAAATGACTGTCCTACATCACGCAGTGCAGTTGGTGTTCAGAGCGACTCCCTGGTTACCAGCTAGTGGCATGCTCTTTTCACACTTGTAAACAGGGACTTGAACAAAGGTGTATGCGTGAGAAAACAGAACTGACGGGGGCTGCCTTAGCATCTGCCTATGGCAAACTGCTTAAGGAACTTAGTTCAGTGCTACTGTTTGAATCTTACGAAGTGACTCATTAAAAATCTGGCCTTCCCCAGAAGACCAGGTATGCCTTTCTCTAGCAGGTACGTATGGGAGCTGAGGGAAGCCACACCCTTTGCAGGTCGATCGCTTATTTCCTCAGTCATTTCTTATTTCATTAACATGCTGTTTAGCCCTTAGCATCATATAGCCAGCATTCATTTTCCTAAGGATTTCCTAAATTTCCTCTATACATTTCCACAGTGTGTGCTGTCTGGAAAGCTTTTGTTGCTGTGTGAGGTTTTAGGAGCCCTGCGATGAGCATGGGATGTAACCTCCATCTCTTCCTCAGGGATGCCTGCTGTTGTTTTGCATTGTGGTGTTTGCAGTATTCTCACCAGAAGCAGTGCCAAGGAAAGCTGTGATGTTCTCTTTGACGAGTAACAATCGATGGCCCCCTGGTATCTGGGGTGCTGGCTTTTACTTTTGGAAATGCTCCCGCGGCGGGGCAACTCGTGAAGCACCCGTTCTTGCTACCAGAAGGCTGATCTCTAGGAAGCGCTTACATCTCTGACTCCTTGGACAGGGGTTGTTGAGGATTATAGCTTTATTGTAAAGCATTGGCTACCATCTGGGCTTGTATTTCTGGGTTCTGTCCATCGGAACAAACAAACAAACCAGAAACCTTTTGTTCAGTCTTGGGTCAGCACCAGTTGGCCTTAAGTAACAAAGTAAGTAATCTGGGATTCTGGGTACAGCCTTGGGGAAGAATAGTATTAAAGTTTTGGATTACATTTTCATCTTGTATATTGTATCTGACTGATAAAAGTCTTTTATGCCACCAGAAGTGGGGCGTTCATATGAAGTACCATCAGATCCTGGCAACCACATAGGCTCTACCACGGAAGTATTTCCTACAGTGGCAGCCAGCACCCTAGATACCAGGAGGCCAACGTAGAATCCTTGCTGGCAAACAAGAGGCCCATCATTTGTGATGTGTCAAATCTGTTTATTTGGAAGGCAGTTTCCCTCCTACCTGAAATATTGAAGACTGCCTTCTTTGGTCTGCCCATGCCGCTGAATGAGATGCTCATGGTTGTTTTTGAAGCCGAGTTGTGTAGACTCCACATGTGCTCCCCCACAGAGTTCTTGGCTTTGAAACTCGCAGCTTCAGAGAGCAGGAATCACCGAGCCTGCCCGTTTCCCCTTGGTAGTCCTCATTCCTGTTTTCATCGTTTGTAATGAACAAAGAGCAGCTGGTACCTAGCTTATCTGATCAATAACTGTAAGCCCAACTGCAGAGAAACTCCAGGGTTGTGTGGCTAAGCTGAGTAACAGTGTCTGTAAAGGCTCCAGCATAGAGCTGCCGTCATAGTGCTGGGGAGTCCAAGTCCTTTATATGACTGAAAAGGTATGTAGCTTGTCAGAAGCCACAAAGCCAGAGAAGAGCTGAACTAAGGTTTTGGCGGCAAGCAGTTTGCCTGAAGTGTACAGCATAAGAGCCCTGCTTTGGGGACCGCAATATGTACATACCCAGTGAGCCTGCTGCTCCGCAGTACTTCCTGTGCAGCTTGGCGTGATGATTAGAGCAGCCTTCTGAAGTAGAAAGCGTTGGTAGCAGCTTCTTTCTCAAGTGTGGAAACGAGGCGGTTAAAGGTGATATAACTTGTTCAGCGTCACGTCCCTCAGCTAAGAGTGACTTCAGGTCCAGCATCCGTGCTGTGAAGCAAAGTCCTGTAGTTTATCAGATGTTTAAAGGGATTCACTCACCCCGTGGCCCTGCATTGCATTTCATTTAAAAAGGCAAGCAAGAGAAATCTAAAACCAAAGAAGTATCAGCCAATTCTCCCTTTACCATGTGGAGACAGGGACTGTATTGAGAGAAGGTTGGGAGGGCGCATTGAAGCTCGATATGGGACCTTCCTAAGTTCAGTAGCAAGGATGTCCATAGAGAGTCACACACAGAAAGACTGGTTAGCAGCAGATCCGTAGTCTGCAGAGTAGACAGTAAGCTAAGCATTGCGGAAGCCTGGTAACGCAGTGCGGATCCTCTAGGTTTGGTTATCTCCAGTTACTTTGCCCTTGTGACTTCTCTGGCCCTTGGAAATCCAGTTCTGTACAGCTCAAACTGAGTTGGAAAATGGCTTCCTTGAACTACAGCCCAATCCCCAGTGCTAACTGGGACCGTGTCTAGCCCTGCAGGCGGATCCATGCCAGTGCTGGGCTCTGGGTTACCACTCACGCCAGTCAGCTTCTGAGAAAGCTTACCTGCACATGCAGTATTTTACTAATACTGTATTGTGGGGGAAAATTCTATTTGCATAGTTTTTTTCAGTGACGCTTCTGTTGAAATTTGAAATAAGATAATGAATAAAAACTCATGAGAAATCTATGAGGCTTTTGTGTTTTGCTGTTTGTGTTTGGCTGTGTGTTAAACTTCGTTTTCTCCAAGATTTGAATGCCAATACCTAACTCTATCCCCAAAGTAATAAAAGGCTTCTGTGATCGAATCATGAATCATGAAGGGTGTGTTCGTGAGAATTCAATTAGGACCTTTCAAAGAGGCCAAGCAAGCACACTCTCTCCTTGGTTCATCTGAGAGTACAGTAGGTCATGCCTATAGAGAACGAGGTTCTCATTAGATGTGATACTCGGACTTTTCTTCCTCTAGAACTATGAGAAGACATTTCTCTTGTTTAGCTATTATACAGACTAGGGCAGTTTCTTATAGCATCCTGAATGGCTCCAGGGAAATGTCTTGGCACATTTCCTTCACCACAGCCTACAGAGGAACAATGGATGTTCATTGAGTACCATCCATCTTGAATAGTTATTGCTGTGGGGAATATAAAATAATTCATGCTCAGCTCCTGACTTGAGATAGTCAGTGCTTTGGGGAATGAAATATATCTGCAATAAAGAAAGCTCAGTTTGAAATTGTTCATGATCCAGGCAGAAGAGGAGGCTGCTGCATTGTTTGGAACTTGAAGTGTCCTGCACGCTCTACACGGTAAAAGCCTGATCCCGGCCAGCAGCACCAGTGGGAGGTGGTAGAACCTTTAAGAGGTAGTGCTTGATGGGAGAAAGTCGGGTTCTTGGATGTATCCTCGGGAAGGGGGTACCCAGGCCCTGGTCCGTCTCCTTTTTCCCCCTGGTACCATGTAGTGAACTGTTGCTGCCACCATGTGTTTTTGCTGTCATAAATGGGCCCCATACAGGCCAATCACAATGTCTCAACTGACTGCTTTAAAACTACGAGCCAAAGTAGATCTTTCATCTTTTGTGAGTTGAATTAAAAATATAAACATACAATTATGTCATTTCTTCCTTCCCCTTCCCCTTCCCCTTCCTACCTCTCCCGGCCAAACCTTAGCTTTCTCTCACGTGTTTAGACCTCCTCTGCTTTTTCCTGTTCTTCTTGCATATAGACATAAATGGACAAGTATATGAATATAGTGCCCTGACAGTGTTCAGGGCTGCCCACATGTAAGTTTCTAGGGTGACCAGTTGTTATTGGATAAGCAACCAGGACGCTCATCATGGGGGCAGACCGATACTCCCTCTCTCAGCAGCTGCTAACATCCCATGGCTCTCCTCATGGGACTACCCCTGTCTATGTTGGCACATCATGCTGTTGTCATTGTCCAGGTCTTATTCATGCAGCTGTCCTGTGGCAAGAGTTCATGGGTATAACTTCCTTCTCATAGATAGAAGATACAGTCATAGCAGACTTCCTGGTTCGCTGACTCCTACAGTCATCCTGCCCCCTCTTCCGTGGAGGTTGCTAAGTCTGGGGTGCCAGAACTGTAGATGTATCGACAGGGGATGAACAACCAGTGGTCAGTTGTTCTTTGCATTTTCATCAGCTGCGGCTTTCAGTCATGGTGGGTTTCTGCTGCAAGAGGAGAGAAGTGTTTTGATGAGTGTGCGGTTGGAGATCATGCTGGCTTAGGAAACCAACAGTAGAAGGGTCTCCTCCTAGGTCATCTACCTCATTAGCCACAGGTAGGTGGCAAAGTCTGCACTACCTGGCATACTCTTCCTCCTGTTGAGCAGGCCTGGAATCCAATTACAGAGCTAGTGCCAAAGCTGAGGATAGAGTGACATTGGTACCTTGCCAGTCTGGTCGCTGCCATGTGTCTAGGCTTTATAGCTGAGAAGGAATACCAAACACTCTTACCCCTTGGCCGCTTGCATGGCATCTTTTGACAGGGTGAGAGAGAAGCCTCTACAATGAGGTTTTAAGCTCAGTTCCAACTTGGTTATTGCAAATCCTGTGTCCAGAGGATGTCACATCTTCTGCAGTAAGGCCTTACCTTAATTTCTGGGAGACAGCCAAACGTATACATAGGCTATTTATCTTTTTCAGTTTATACATCTGACATTTTGTAATAGCAACAAAAATCTAACACCCCCCCCCCCAATCACTATGAGCTAACTGAGGGAATTAGAAAATGTGCCCTTTGACTTAATTCTGGAAAAATTCATCCATCCATCCATTCGTCCATCCGTACGTCTGTCCAGACATTGTTGAATATAATATAACCAAACACTTCAGTGTGAAGCAACACAAACCAGTCAAGAAATCCTTCGTTTTGGTGGAATTAGTACCAGATTGATCATGGTGTGCCTGAGATGTTTGGAGAAGTTTAGCAAGGCAGCTAACACTCTTAGAAGCTGGGTCCTGTAATATCACAGTGGACTGTGTTTAAATCTTTTTAGAGCCTGGGAATAGATTGTAGAGTCTATATTTCTTTAGAGAAAGTTACACTCTAGGATGTTGTATAACACTTTCCAAATGGGGTCACTGAAACAAGTATGTGAAAAAAGAAACCTTTAACCTCATGGGTTTCCCCGAAACCTGTCCCCTCGGTCCCCGACAGGTGCACTGTGAAGTCCCTTTACTAATGCTCAATTGTCTCGGAGGAAATGGAGACCAGAGATAGACTCACTGAAACAAAGCTTAGTGTTTCAGGCTCTGAGTCAAGGCTACGCATGACCGAGGTACCCTACTCCTAGCATCCGGAGCAAAGCCATTGTCCCATATGGACAAGATCCATGGCCTGGCTACGAGCTTTGTTAAAAGGAACAAGGGAAGAAGCTAATGTACCATGATGGAGTCTAGACCAGGGTCTCTGCTGAGGCCCTGCTACTCATGCTTACTTATCCCAGGCTCTGGACTCTGATTAGACAGGAAGTACTCTCAGGGCTACACTCGTCCATCTTTCTTGGAGAGAGTGACTGGGCACCTGGGTGTTTTTGATAATGGCTATGGTAGGGAAGGCATATTGGGATGTTCCTTGAGTTCAGGGCATACTGGATGGAAGGCCTTCCTCACAAAATCCTGGAAGAGCAACTCTTGTTCCTTAAACAATGTGTGAGAGCTTCCCCTCGTCCATTTGTTTCTTCCTAGTGACATTTCTGTCTGAGCAGAAGCTTTATTGGTTCGACTGTAAGCCTGGTCCTTGCACACTACTCAAGGGGACTTATTTTTCCTCAGATGTTCATGAGATATTGATTCTTACAAGCATTAGCTTTCCTGAGACACCTTCATTTAATTACACGAACTCTCTCACTCCAGTGAGATCAGTCAGCATGTACATGGGCCAGGGCACTTTCTGAGGATGAAAAAAATAGGAAAGGAAAACTCACTGGTATTTGTAGTCACTCTTGGGTCATAAAAGGTAATTCAGAGTATGTGTAGAAAGAGATGATAGATGGATGAATAGATAGATAGATAAGAGATAGATAGATGATAGATAGATGAGATAGATGATAGACAGATAGACAGATAGACAGATAGACAGATAGATAGATAGATAGACAGACAGATAGCTTTACTCTCCAAAGTATTGTGTTCCTGCAATGGAGGTTCTCTTTGAGTTGAAAATGGTGACCATATTCATATAGGCATAGCCACAGCAAACAAAGCTACCAGGTGTCTAGACCAGGACCATTGTATACAGGTATCCAGGAGATGCTTAGAAGCATCAGAAATATCAACTGTAACCAAAACTCATCTCTGTAGTTGAATGCCTTTAACAGAATGAGGACAATTGATAGTTAGATACTTCAGCAATTTCAGACTGGTGTGTAAAAGATGGATGTCCTCTACCTGTGAACATGATGATGGTAGAAAGGTTGTACTGAAATCAGATGAGTGTCCTCTTCCTCCAAATCATCTGGAGAAATACCAGGTAAATGCAGCAGCCAACAGTGTGACAGAAGCCAAGGTGTGGCATTTACTGCTCACATACTCCGTGTGTGCTATCTCTGTGTACTGCTCACATACTCTGCGTGTGCCATCCTGCTGGACATGTGTGGATACCCTAGAGACGAATGGCACCACCAATGAACTGGTGAGAAATCTGGAAGGCAGAGAGGCTGGGTCACTGTTGTGCGACAGACTTTCCTGGGGACACACAGTGCACACAACTGCTCATCCCACATAGGGAGCCCACAGCAGTCCAAAGCACAAACACCACCAACGTCCAGCTTGGTGATCTGAGGAGTTTTACTGGGGTTGCTTACAGAAGTATTGATGAGGAGTTGCCTAACGGGGCAGAAACAATTCAAAGGCAGCTGCATCACCAAAGCCTGCTTGGGTAACAGCTGTCAAAAGAGGGGAACCTAGAGGCCCATACACAGATTGCAAGCAGCTCCCCAGGTGGGCTAGTGCTCTTTCCACGTGGCTAGGTAGCTCAGCTGGTCTTTTCTTCTCCCAGACAGCTGGACCTGTCTCAGTCTCTTTTGCTGCTTGGCTTTGTGTGAGAGTGATTCTCAGACCTTTGTTTACTATTGGGAGAGAGGGACCTAGTGAATCTATTCAGTTTCATGGACTTCCTGAAGCTATTTTGAGTTATTTACTTTCTGTCTTATGGCGATTCCCCGTAGGGTGGAAGAGTTCAGTCTTAGGGGGGAAAATGCCACACACAGTTTCCAGCATACCAACAGAAACAATTCTTAGAGCCTGGTGATGCTGGCCTCAGTGAACCCATCTTCACCTTTAACTTAAGAATATATTAAAGTATATTTAGTCATCAAGTGTCCTTGCTGGCTGTGTTAACAGCACTTTCTCACTGTATTCTTTGACCTCCAGTGTCTGAGTAACATTTCTGTGGCTGTGAAGAGACATCATGACTAAAGTAATTTAAAAAGTATTGATAGTTACAGTTTCAGAGGCTGAGTCCTTGACCATCATAGTGGAGAGAGTGGTGGCAGCAGGCAGGCATAATGCTAGATCAGTAGCTGAGAGCTTACATCCTTATCTGCCAGTAAGAGGCAGGGATGTCATAGGCCTTTAAAACCTCAAACCCTGCCCCCAGTGACACACCTCTTCCACTAAAACCACATCTCCTAATCCTTCCCAAACAGTTCCACCAGCTGTGGATCACACATTCAAATACATGAGACCATGTCTGAGAGTCCTCATCCCAAACATCACTTATGATTTCTGGAAACCATCAGAATGCTAATCCCTGCCTGTCGTTGTACTGTGTTTGGGCATGGCCATCTGAATAAGTGGAGTCCTGGGGTTTCTATGGAGCTGTGCCTGATAATTAATGTATTATGAAAGCCGCTGTGAGCTATGGCATCCTGTCCTCAGCCTTGGGGAGTCATCCCCTCATAGCAAACACAGTTGTAGTTCTTTTGTGCACAACACAACCTCAGAGAAGTAGTGAATTGGGGCACTGCATTTTCTATTGCTCAGCGTGACTCTTTATAGCAGATTCAGAAACAGGCTACCGGGCTGGCCAAAGCAAGGGTCTACACTAGGTAGCCTTGGTTTCATAGATGAAGGTAGGTAATGAGTGATTCTTTGGAAGACTGGGGACTTCATGACCTATAATGTTGTGACACTCAGTTTTGACGGGCCATAATTTGGAAGGTAGATTGGGTGCCCACAAATTTCAGGATCAGAATAGAGAGCAGAAAACAGATTGCCGGGAGTGTGTGTTACCTGATGTCGATGGTTCTGGAGACAGCACTAGACAGAAAGGAGAGATATTATTATTCCACTTCCAAGGGACCTAGAAGATAAACATTAATAGAAATAGCAGAATGGTGGTCATGGGAATTTACAGGAGCGATGGATGGGGATTCTGGTTTCTTATTTTTAACTTGGTCGTTTCTCACTTTGGGAATCTCTTTATACTTACTTACACACATCCATTTGTTTGTTTTGTGTGGTTCTGGGAATCAAGCTCAGGGCTAGGCCATTCCTAGGGTGACTTCCTGTAGCCATCAAGTGAGGGTCTCCCTGGTCTCAGCTCTGAGCTGTGGATTTCTGTGTGCCTTTTCCCTCTGCCTTGTGTGTTCCAAGGGGACAGTCCAGTTGAAGGGAATGGTTTGGATGCTTCAGGCAGTGAACTGGGTCACATTGTGATTTATGTGCCAGTGGTTACGTTGGGATTTTCATGAGAGTTAAACCATCTGGAGGGCAGAGGGTGCAGTGCTGGACCGAGGGTTGCTGCTAGGTCACCTTCCTGTCCTCTAGTGACGGGTGTGAAGTGATCTGTAAGTTGTGACAGGGAGTCCTTAGGCATACCAACTCCAGACACAAAAGTCAGCAGACTGTTTCCTTTAGTTCCAGCCTGGGGAGGAGCTGTGATCACTGGGACAAAGTCGCAACCCAGTGGCCCAGCCTTGGCAGCATCTAAAGTCATGGGCATGAAGTGATTGTGGTTTATATAGCTCTGAAATTGATGGATAGAAGCCTGGAGCCAATGGTTTTAAAAATTTTGTATTTTATTTTTCAAAAAATTCTTAGTCACTTCTGAATGTGATTGAAACTGCTCAGGTAGCATTTACCATTTAAATGTGTAGACTAGAATGGCTTTGTGAATACGCATGCTTTTGGAAGCTAAGGCAGGAAGATCAAGAGTTCAAATTCAGTATAGGCTAGAGAATCAGACTGTATTTTCCAAAAATCAAAGCAATAATAATTACATAAGTTGATAAGCAGAAGCACGGGTCAGAGGTAATTGTTTACAGGACGTTACACTAATGTTCACCCATGTTTCCACCATATACTTTCTTGTTATATGGTCCTAAGTTAGAAGCCTCCCTTTATGATTTTGTACATATGGATTTACAAATTCTCCTAAGGAATAAAGAATGGCACTTAAATAGTCATGACTTTTTATGTATCTTATCATAAAAATCTGAATGGGTTCTAGATCCCCCTCCCCCAATTAGCAGGTCCTAGACACAGCTACACTCCTAAATTCTCCCAAGTATGACCCTTCCGTCCTTAGCTCAGAACCTGGTCATTTCCCGGGAGTGTATCATATTTGGGACACCTGTCTCCTTTCTAGCCCGCTTACCCCCAGGTCACTCTGTGAGCTGAAATAGTACAAGGACTCTCCTTTGCCACTTCTCCAAGGGAAAGACCCACGGCCACGCCAGGCTGTGCAAGACACTTCCTTTCCCTCGAGAAGCCTCAACTCCTTACCATTCTCGCCACTTCTGGAGTTGGAAGTTGACCCACCGTGTGCTAGTCAGGGTTCTCCAGAATAGAGGTTTGATAGGAATTCTAAAGATGATTGTATGATTGGGAATAGTTATGTCGTGTTCTTGATTCTTATGTAGGTCATGAGAGACCTGGAAAATCAAGGTGTTCGTCTTCCTACATCTTTATATTTCTAGGGAGATGACCTGGAGCCGTGGGGAGGGTCCTGTATCCCTGAAATCTCATCATATGCCAACAAGTTCGGCTTCAGACAGAAATTCATTACATTTCCAAAGAAACTCTTTCAGAAGGTGTGAGGGACAGTTCCTTGCTCCTCATTATGATCAAAGAAAATCCGTTTTCCTTGTTCTTCAGCGGCTAATCCAAAGGACAGCGGGCTGCTTCTTATGGAGTCACAAAGGGAAAGGGTATGGGGGGATGATTGGCAGCACACATTATTTATGTGAAGCATTTAATAAAATGCACCTCAGTTCCTGCACAGCTCAGATGACAGAAGTAAGAGGGCAGTGAGGCCAGTGGCCCTGTAGCCGGTCTGCAGCAGCACCGGTCGGCCGGATCGCCTGCCTGCCGGATCGCCCGCCTGCCGCAGCACCCGCCTGCCGCAGCGCCCGCCTACCACACTTGTCTGTTTTCTCCTCCTCCCCATGTTTCTCTGTACCCACACGGAGTCTCCATGAGCTCCCTTCTCTTTCTGGCCTGTGCTGAGGCATCTCACATTCATCCATGCCATTGTGTTCTGTCTCCAGTATTTGAGTAGGCTTTAAATATTTCTAGATTTATTAGCGTTTACAATATTGATTCTTTTCCTCTTTGTTATTTTGTAGGAAAAGAAATGACTGAAAAGGTTCTTAAATTTTTAATTTAAAACTCTTCTTTTCCCCCCGAATTTATCAGTACTTGACAACTTTGAACTCGATAATAGATTTCTAGATGGTGGAACTCATTCTACAAAAGTCCCGATGTCTTTCCATTTTTGTTATATTTTTCTCTGATACAAGTTTCCTTGTAGATAAGAGTCACAGCGTGAATATCCCAAATGCTTCCCTCGTATGTGATTCCATCTGGACAGGACTCACAAGTCTAGCTGTTCAGTGTTTGGGAGAAGCCAGGCCTCTCCTAAGCCAGCATGGCTTATCACCATCGCCCATGTTTTCATGGTCACAGAGAAGGGTAATTGGTTTGGTCAGAAGCAGCAGCAAGCAGGCATTCCACACTGCCCTCCCCTAAGGACCCCATCAGTCTCCCGGTTCTTTGTCAGTTACGCTGACAAGTTAAACTCCATTTTAGTCATCAAAAGATAATGCCACTGAAGGATTCCTCCATGCTGTTAGATAAAGGCTGGTCCATCATTTGTCTGGGTAACAGAAGGAGACGTCACAGCAGCATTTGAGATGTTGCGGGTAGGATCTTTTCTGTAGACCTGGTGGAGGAGGCCAGGATGCTGCTGCTGGGGGCCATGTCTGAGGGCAGTTGATCAGGACAGTGATGGGAAGTGTGAAATGGCTCCCTGTGGAATAACTGTAGCCCTAGGCACGTTGGACTGAGAACTAACATGGAAGTCCTCTAAGGATGAATTCGTCTCAATCTATGGTTATTGACTCCAAACCTTAGCTCCGACAAACAAAAAGACACCTCCCTAGTGCACAGAAATAGCCTCCAAAACTTACTGCTGCACAGAAAAGATAAAGCAATATATTTTGTGTTATATTTTTGATGACATTTCACAACATCCCAGAGGTTTACTGAGTACAGGACATCCTGTCAAGTAACTGTAAGAGTCGTGAAGTAGGTGCCTCCAAAATGACATTTTCTGTCTTCAGCTATATGTCAGTCTTAGAAAACTAAATCATCATGGCGAAGAGGATTTGCCTTCATGGGGAAATGCCACATGGGCTTGTAAACATTCTAAAGCGGCATTTTCAGAGTATCTCCACAATGTGCTGTCTGGTGGCTACCTAGAAACCACCATTCACCCGGCCGGTCTCTATTTCTCCTCAATTAGAACATTTTTGGCACAAATATAAATTCTCAGTGGTATTTGTTGATAAAAAGTTCTTTGCATGCTACTTGCCTCCAATAAAAATTGGAGCAAACAAAGATTTAAAAAAAAGGCGAAATCTGAGGAATGCAATATCTATGGAGGACCCATCATATTCTGGGAAATCTCTGAGGTCATATCGAGCCTTGCTGGAGGACTTGGGCCTAAGAAGGCTGCATTTGCCACCTCGGGATGTTTTCAGGACCCTGTGAGCAAAGAAGATGGAGGCTAAGGCCGAGATATAAATGGTCTGCTCAGACATGGAAGGTGTGGTCCCACTGTGACAGAAAGCCGTCTGCAGAGGTTAAAGGAAATCTCCATGCAGCTACTAAACCCTCTCGTTGAGCTAAGAAAGCAGAGATTCCTGTGTTAGAAAACCATTTCAGAGAAACTAGTGAGCAGGAGCAGCGACAGCAGCCACAGGGAGGAGGAGTAGCTAATCTGAGACGGAAAAGTCACGAAATAAGAGGAGGACCAACTTGAAGTGGATTCTATTGGAAGAGAAAAAAAGTAATTTGGCATAAAATGCCTGCACTGAATCTTGGGCTTGGACCTTAAATCAGCTGTGTTGAATATGATCAGAGAACTAAAGAGATCCATAAATAAAGAACTGAGAAAAACCAGGTCTTGGTGGCACAGGCCTATAATTCAAGCTGTTGGAAAAGCTGAGGCAGAATTGCAAATTCAAGACCTGTGTGGATTTATACTTCAAAGTTATTTCAAGGTCAACCTGGAGACTTAATTATACCCGGTCTCAATACAAAGTATAGAAATGAGGCTGGGAATACATCGTTCTATAGTATAACACTTGCCTAAGCTATGGGAGAACCCAGCTTATGCTCCTAGCACTTCAAAACATGCATACATACATACATACATACA
>NC_022023.1:30508631-30512604 GCF_000317375.1 Microtus ochrogaster | reverse complement strand
CATACATACATTCATGCATACATACTAGAAACTAGATGATATCAGAAAATAGTATGCTTTAAATGATTGAGATCAAAGTGCTGAATTTGAAAACTTTATACCTGAAATTAAAATTTACCAAAGTCATTCAGTATCAGAAAATAACCGAAATAAGCATCAGCAACTATGATAAAAGACACCTTGTGCTTTGGACATAAGAACTGGAGGACCCAAGCTGGATCTGACCTGAAGGTCTTCTCACTGAGGGTTAGCTTTTATGGTACCACAAAGCACTATGGCCAGCAACCAACCAGTCCTACATAGGTCTTGCATGTATGAACTACCATGATGTCCACCAAGACGTAATAATAATTCTAAGAGTACAGTAGTTATCTGGATCTCTAACTGTATCAGGGTCCAGTTAACAAGAGGACAATCTAGTGCTGGAAACTGGGCCATCTACCTGGGATTGAGCGATCTTGGACTTAGAAAAGAGACTGCAGCCATGACATTCCTAAACCAGCATAATTCCTAGCTATGTTCCAAATATTTATCTTTGTACTCACAAATAAGTGCAACCCCTCATTAAAGAAACTTCTCTGTGCAACAGACTGTAGCCGGAGACTGCTTGTTCATTTCTTGGCTGCTCAGACCTGAATAATCACACAGAAACTGTTAATTACAACTTTGTTTAGCCCATTAGGTCAGGCTTCTTATTAACTAACTCTTACATCTTAAATTAACCCATTTCTATTAATCTGAGTATCACTATGAGGCTCTGACCTACCAGTAAGGTTCCAGGGTATCTGTCTTCTTTGGCAGCTATATGGTATCTCTTTGACTCTGCCTTCTTCCTTTCTATATCCCTTCCAGCCTGGCTATATTCTGCTAAGCCATTGGGCCAAATAGCTTTTTTATTAACCAATGGTAGTAAAACATATTCACAGAATACAGAGGGGAATCCCATACCAACAGAAGGGACACCGTAACAGGAAACAACACCCCGTCAAAATACAGAAAAAAGTGATCGTCGTGGTGTCCAGCCACAACTGATAGATCTACGACACAATTCCTGCATTCAGGGTTCAGAGAGAACACTGCAGAGGGGAGACCCAAACGTTGTAAGAGCCAACATACCAGGCAATCTGGTGTGAGATTGTGGCTCCTAGAAGTAACAGTGAAGCTTCACAGATGACGAGTCAAAATCATGACTGCCTAAACAAGGCCTGAACCAGAACCAGGCTAAATGAGATGCTAAAACAGAAGAAGGAGAAGTCACTGGCTTACCCTACACAAAGAATTACAGGCAACTCCAAAATCCTGAGAGCAGGAGAAAGAGTCTTCCATATGGATGAGCCCCCAGTTGGTTACCCACTGCATGTGGTCAGACTTGACATTGTATACGTACAGCTAACACTGAATAGATCGAGCACATTTTATTTCTATATTTAGGCAGACTGATTAAAGAAGAAGAGATCATGATTTCGAGAGGGGGCCAGGTAGGGATGATGCGTGGAAGAACTGGAGGGATGAGAGTGAAGATGGAAATAATTTTATTTTAATTTTTAAAAAATGAATTAAAAAAAACAGGTGAGTCAAGATTATCCAGTCTGGGTGGTAGAAAATTTTAAAATTAAAAAAAAATCAAGAAAGCCCAAAAGCTCTTTAAATCTGATGAAAACCTCATCTACAGTTTTCTGTGTTTCGTTTTTAAGTGAACACTAGATAAGGAAATGCAGGAACCCTTATCAATCACGCACAATCCACGTCAAGTCAAACAGAAACTTCAACACAGCTATGAAAAACAACACATGAGGAGCTCCCTGTTGGCTCAGCACAGCATCCTCAAGTCAGCAGAGGGGATGAGCATGGGATACAGAGTTCTTAGAAAGTCTGTCCTAGCTGGGCATGGTGGTGCACACCTTAAATCCTGCACTGTGGGGACAGAGGCAGGAAGATCTCTGTGAGTTTGTGGCCAGTCTGGTTTATGTAGTGAGTTCTAAGACAGCCAGAGCTACATGATGAGATCCTGTCTCAAAAATTAATCTCTCTCACACACACACACACACACACACACACATGCATATACACATGCACACACACACATACACACATGCATATACACATGCACACACACAAGCGCGCGCACACACGTGCACACATCCTTCTTTCATGTAAGAACCCTATAGCCACCTGTCTTAGTTAGGGTTTCTATTGCCGCAAAGGAACACCATGACCACAACAACTCTTAAAAAGGAAGGCATTTCTTTTAGATGATGGCTTAGAGTTGAGAGGTTCAGTCCATCATCATGATGGTGGACTACATGGTGGTGTGCAGACAGATGTGGCTGCATCTTGATTATAAGGCACAAGATAATCGACTGTGATACTGTGATACTGAGTGGTTCCTATCTTGTGGATAGGAAACTTCAAAGCCCGCCCCCACAGTGACAATACTACCTCCTACAAAGCCATACCTCCTAATAGTGCCACTGCCTATGAAACTATGAGATTTGGGGAGCCAATCACATTCAAACTATGATCCTTCAAGAGCTAAAAAAGAAGTTAGACCTTCTAGATAATAAAATTGATACTATTCATTGATTGAAGATATATATATACATATATATGTATAAATAGATCTATCTAGCTATCTACTTATCTAGAGCTATCTGTCTGTCTGTCTGTCTATCTAGATTAGAGAGATATATGAAATGCCAGACTTCAATGGAAAATAAAAGAAGCATTTAAAACTATAATAAAAATGTCTAGTGACTAATTAAATGGGAAACCTTTCCCAGCATAAATGTATTTCCGTTTATGGAACTTCTTCTTTCATCTACATTAAGGACAAACTTCAGAAAGCAGCAAGTATGCTCTCTTTCATAGACTTAAATTGATTTCACTAGTGTGGTCAAAACTAGCACAAAGATAAAGAATCAAAATTTTTATATACTCTTGAAGTTGAGGTGGAATTACTGCTAGCTACACTGTATCAGTTAAGCTGCTTCTTTGTAATCGCCATGGCTACACTCATAATATAGCCAAGAGATAATACGGCAAAATAATGGCAAGAGAATTCAAATGAGACACTAGAACCCAATAATTTAACAGAAAAGAAAACAGTAACATAAGTCACGAGCAGCAGAAAAAGATACGACACATAATAAAGAAAGATGGTGAACCGGTTGGTAGCCCCAGGTATCCTGCTTCAGTGGCTTCTTGGGACCTGGATACAAGGTTCCATTGCCTTTGCAACTGTTTCGTCTTGCTTGTTTGCCAATCAGTACTGTATGGATGATGCCAGGTTCAACTGCCAGCTCGAAATATAGCCTAACCCACACATCGGCCCTGTGTGTCTTTGTGGCTGAACCTCCTGAAACACCTCTCAGTGTGCAACGTGCATGGAAGCTCAGGTCCTTACCACAGGCTCCTTTCAAATGGATGGTTTCCTTGTGGGTTTCTAGTTTTATCCCCAAACCTTCAATGCAGACATTGAACTTTAACATTGAACTGTACGATGGTTTTCCTTTAGTCCTGGTACAGAAACTAATTTCTCTGTAATGTTGCTAACCTCTGTGACAGTGATCCTCATTTTGTCTGCCACTTTTGCTGGAGTCCCAGCTTCCTTCCTCAGCCAATGGCAGTCCTCATAACTTTCAACTCTACTCTCTGCATCTCTCATTGTAACTCTGGCTAAAGTAGGAGCAGCAGCCACGGGGCTGCCTGGATGTTTACTCTGCCTAGAGATCTTTCTCCATTACATGACTTTGTGCATGGTTTTGAATGTAGCCTCATTCCCGTTTTCAGGACAAGGCAGAGTGCAGCCAGGTGCTTTCCTGCAGTGATGCATGAAAGAACACAGTGAGGATCTGTCCAGCCTCATGGTTTCCAAGTACAAGCATGGAATGCTGGAGTGTGTGTGATCCTGGTACAGCCTACACACACACACACACACACACACACACACACACACACACACACACACACACAC
>NC_022023.1:30495762-30507614 GCF_000317375.1 Microtus ochrogaster | reverse complement strand
CAAAACTTACAGGAATTGGTTCTTTCTGCTACTGCATATTATTATGTACATTATACTTGAATAAAACTTCAATATAAGTTCATCTGAAATATGTAGGAAAAGAATCAATATAATTGTGAAATTCTACACGAGATTTCTTAGTAATATATGATACCCAGGGAGAACTGCTGTGGGGTTGTTTTTTTAAGATCTCTGGTGTGTTCTGGCTAAACCTGTCTTCTCTGATGCACATGCTCCTTTCAAATACATTCCACAAGGGACTTCTGCAGACTGACCTCTGAGAACCAGAGGAATGGGCTGAACTGGAAGACCAGTCCCTCACTGCACTCTGCCAGCAGCCAGCTTTGTGGATGGTCAGCCACAAAGTTAGCACGTGACTCACAAATGAGGCAAGAATGGTGTGGGAGAATTGTCTGTATTCTGTCAATCATGTATTTTAATAAAACGCTGATTGGCCAGGCAGGAAGTATAGGCGAGTCAACCAAACAAGAAGTAGAGGCAGGACGATGAGAAAAGGAGAATACTGGAAAGGAGGAAGCCCATTCCTTCCTATTCCTGCCCAGACTACCAAGAAGCAAGGTGTAACCTGCCTGGTTGTAAAAGGTGCCGAGCCGTGTGGCTAGCATAGATAAGAACAATGGGTTAATGTAAGCTACAAGAGCTAATAAGTAGCCTGAGCTAATGGGCCAATCAGTTTTATAACTTATGGAGATCTCTGTGTGATTTTCTTTGGGGCTTGCCAGCTGTGGGGTACCGGGCGGGACAGAAACCCCAACAAGCAGGCCCCTTCATATTACACAAGAAGGATTGCAAAGGAAGTAGAGAGAAATAATGCAGAAAATGACAAGCCTGGTGACACATACCTATAATCCCAGCACTTGGGAAGCTGCGACAGGTGGATTCCGGCTTTAGCCCAGCCCGTGGTACAGAGAGAAAACTTGCCAATGGAAGGCATATCAAAGCTAGGGGAGAGGAATGGTCATCTAGAGATGCCGTATGCTGGCTAGTCTCCTTCTCTCGTGTGGCATCTTGCAGAACTGAAGCACAGAATCCATGTTGGCATGACACCCGAGCTTGTATCACCATAGTGTTGGTCTATGCCCTTGTGAAGCGCCACACACATTTCCCTGCGCACCTCCTACCGGATACCAACTTGTCTTTCATTTGTATGATTTTAAATTATGCAAAAGCTACCATATGGGATACCAGTCGCTGGAAATAGAGCTCTTACTCATATAATTTACTGGAGATTGATGGATACTGTGTGTTTCAATGGATGAGTTTTTACTGCTGAATGCTTTCCTGTGATGGTGTGAGCAGAATAATAGTCCCTCCCCAAAGACGTCCAATTCCTAATCACTGGAATGTGTAAATTCCTTATTTTAGTGGCAAACTAAATCGAAGGGATTTTGAATACTGAGCTGAGGGTCAGCCTGGAGTATTTGGGAAGGCACTATGGAACCATAAGCCCTTCCCAAGAAAGAGCATAGCTCATATCCAGAAGAGACGGGGCAAAGGAAGGAGAGGTTGGCATGTGTCCGCGCGATGACTCTGCCTGCCATTTCTGGCTTTGAGGATGGGAGGCGAGACTGTGACTCAGGATATACCGTGGCATCTAGCAGCAAGAATCATCCCGGAAATCGCTCAGCAGTCCTGACCTGGTGCTTGGGCAGTATACAGGCATGTTTGGAATTGGATCCTAATTTTGCCATTGCTGCATGTGTGACTCCCGAGCGCATGGGTCTGCTTTATTTTTGTTGCTGTGATGAAATATTCGCGTCAGGGTAACTTCACAAAGGAAGTTTATTTTGTTCGGTCTCGGGAAACCTGGAAGTCTCGATCACATGGTTTAGGCTCTGCCTGTGAGCTGTGACAGGAAGCAGGGAATGTTCCCATGTCAGAACCGAAGATTGGAGAGAGCTTGGTGGGTAAAGTTCAGGTTTTGATGCTAATCCGTTCTCATGAGAACTTCATAGCAGAGATGAATATTGCCTTCCTCGGGAAGCACCCCAAACACCTAAAGACATCTTGCTAGATCCTGGAAGGTTGTGAAAGCTCCGTGGCAACTGGGGGTCAAATTGTTACCATTTGGGGGAGACAAACCGATATAAAGAAACCCAAAGCAATAGAATTGCTGCTATAAGGTAATTTTTGATAAAAGTTGCTTAGGAGATGGTAAGTCATACACGTAGAATTTCAGTTAGGAAACACTGCCTCCCAAAACACCTTAAAGATAAGTCATCTGCTAACCAGACTTGCTAGGGATAAGTGAAATTTAGCATGATGGGATGGATATAAGTGTTTAGACATTAGACCTCACACCCATAGCCAAAACATACTTCTAAGGGGCAGCTCACGGTTGGAAGCACACAGTCACAACCACTGAGTTCCGGTCGGCCATTGAGTTCCATGTGCTCTTATCAGGAGAAACATATTTCTGCTAGGTGGGCAAGATGACCCTGGGTAACAAGTATTCACATAAGAACAACACTGGTGTACTTAAAATAATTCTGGCAGCATGCAGTATCTTAGCTGTGTGAATCTCCCTTCTGCCTCGACAGCCAGCCAGCCCGTCAGTGTTCTTCCTGCCTCTCTTTAAATTGTTCCAAATGTCAGTTATCTGGGGTCAGGACCCAAAAGATATATAGAGATGGTGGTGTTTACAGAATGCATAAGCCTAAGATGTACATAAGCTAGTAAAATCCATGTCGACCCTCAGTTGGGTGTTAGCCCCAACCCCCTGGGGTTTCAGTAAAGAACTTTGCCTTTTTCTCTCAATGTGCAGAGAGATCTCTTCTAGGATGCCATGCTATTTCTATTACCAAACCAGACCCAAACCACAGTCTTGGGTGATTTATTGTTTTCCATGTCTAATTTCTAACCTACCACCTGTAGCTCCCACACCTATTTTAAGTAGTAACCATTCGCATCAGACCCATTCCTATAGATGCACATGTTCTCATCTGTACAATGATTGCTATAGTAAATATCGCGACATGTAAGACGGGACCTATCAGTACAGCATTCAGCATCTCTCGCGTTCGAGTGACTTCCTGATTTCTGGAACACAAAGGTTCATGTTGACCATGTGGGTACAATGACCTGCTTTCTCCACTGTGTGTGGAATCCCCATTGCCCTCTGCTGAATAAAATACAGGCCATCTCATTTTCAGAGGCCACTCACAGCCACAGTGAGCAAGTAGGATGTCAGTCCTCGGTCTGAACACTGATCGGAAATACAACTGGGCTCTCAGCAAATTTCTCCCTGCTATTTTGGGTCTCGTGAGATCTTTGGGTGGGCAGGAACTTCAAGAGGAGGGAAAGGGAAAGGCAGCCATTTAAAGAATGCCTTCATGAAAGGCTCACACGGACAGAGTGTTAGTTTGCCAGAGAGGTAAGAGAAGAAAATGGACAGAAGCTGAGAGACCTGAAGGAAACTGGTCTGGTGGGTGAAACTCCACAGTGTGGCGGCCAGCTGATTCCTGTCATGGTCGGGGGCTGGACCCCATGCAACCCTGCAGACGGGCCAGGAAGAAACCACCGCCATTACGAAGGTGTTTAATTTCCCCACTTCCCCATGTTCTTTCCAATCTTGCTGTAGTTTACTTGTTAATTCTATTTGCAGATTTGCTCTCATGTTGTCTGTTACGCATTTTGCGCAATTGCAGCAATAGTGGGGAATCTTGCTACTCATAGCTTCTTCCAAAAAATGTCTGAGCGTCACATGGTCTTTATCCCAGCTCTAGCACTGAGCTGGATTTCATGCTAAACAGTGAGGCAGAATAGAAAAAACTACCTATTAAAATTTCATTACAAATTAATGACACTCTTCTCAGATAGAGAAAAAGGGAAAAACACCCCCTCCCCTTTATTTCTCTGATAAACCATGCATTTGGGGAATAGTTTTTTTCGGGTGCAAGAATTGTCTAGCCAGTTTTTCATATTGAGAAATGCCACTTGATATGACTTAGATGGAGCAAGCCGTTCACTTCTGTCTTTGATTGACAGGCACATCCTCATAACCCACTTATTCTTTCTGCACACACTGTACTGAGATGCTTAGTGTCTTAGAGTCAAAGCTGTACCAATCCTTCAGCAGTGTGGGTTCATCCTCAAGCCAGTCCTGAGGCAATGTGGGCTCATCCCACAAGCTCTCTGTGCTGTTTACAGCACTTACCAGGGACTTTCTATTTCCTTTCTTCTCCATACTTTTATTTCTCTTTCCTGTCTCTTCTTAGTTATTTTAAAATTTTTGTTCATTAAATAAATACAAATTGCATAGCTTGAAGAACAAAATCATGTTTAAAACCTTGGGGAACCTTCGGCGGCTGTCTGCTCCACGCGCCTGCTGTTCCTCTGGGGGAATTTCCTCACTTCCAGATGAGTTCTGTACGACCGCTGTGTAGGCTCATTAGGTTGTGTCCTGTATCGTGTCCCAGTCTCTTTACTCTTAGCCATAAATCAAAACTTTCATTTCCCTGGTGTTCTTTAAGTTTGAGGTCTGTGTTTTAAATGAAGGCACTGCCTGTTCTTGTATTAGGCCCATATTAATTTCTCCGTGAGGTCAAGTCCTGGTTGGGGAAATTTGTATTATTAGTTTGTCATATTCTTCTGTGTTATTTTATTTTTATATGGTTTTTATGTTTTTCTCCCACTGGTTTTTGAGACACTATTTCAACTTTCCCTTCCAATTTCCATTTTCTTTCTTATTCTTTGAATCTTCCTTTTGTAAAGCATCTTGTATTATCTCAGTGCTGTTTTCAGTCTTGCGGGACACGAGCCATTGTTTCTTGAGGAACATCTCCGCTACTTTTGTTTCCTTTGGTGTGTTTGCTTGGTCTGAGCTTCATCTTTCATGATGATGTATTTCCCCAGTAGCTTCCCATTAATGTAAAAACAGGGAGTTCCCCGTGGCCGCCCACGGATGCAGGTTGGGAGTTTGGGGGACTTCCTGCTTGCTAAGATGTTTTCCTTTGATCTGATCTGTCAGTTTTGCCAGGCGAACAGAGCAGGCTTGGTTTGTGTCTTGGTTTTTCTTTTGCTTTGTTTTGTTTTGGTTACACAAAGTTGCAAAGCTGCTCCCAGCAATACCAATCAATTAGGAAAAGTAGGTGTCGCCCCGTGGGTCAGGACCAGCCGGTGCCTCTGCCTCCAGTCACCAGCTATGTGTGTGGCTTGGAATTCTTCTTCCTTCCTAAGGATGCCTGGGAGTCGCTGCTCAAAGGTCCAGGGAGTCTTCTGTTCCTCCCCACTCCTTCTGATTTGTTTGCTTGTCACTGTTAGTGGATGGGATTTTCTAAGCTGCTTTCTCTCTGGATGAGAGTATGAAGTTTTGGCCAATGACAAAAGACTATTCCATGTGGCCTGGGAGGCGTCTGAACTTCCAGCTTTTCTCTGTTCTCCTTGCACCTAGTTCCTTAAGCTTCAGGATGTTCATCGTTTTAATGATGCTTTTTGGCGGATAAAAGTCTCCAATCAAGAAGTTCCACGCAGGCAAGGTGGTGTGAGGGATAAGAGTGCCCGCCCTAAACATCTGAGGACCGAGTTCAATTTCTGGAGCACACATAAGGGTGGAAGGAGACAGCTGATTCCACAAGCCTGTCCTCTGACCTTTACATGCGTGCTGTGACATGTGTCTCTCACACTCCAAGGTAATAATATTAGTAAATAAGAAAAAGTTTAGAAGGAAAAGTTCAACTTGTCAGTTTATGTTTGCTGTGCTGGGTACCTTTCATGTTGTGTTTAACGGACAACTGCCTATGCCATGGCTAGGCAGATTTTTTTTTGTTTATTCTTAAAATTTGCAAATGTAATATTTATGTCTTTATTACAGGTCAATTGACTTTTCTTTGTGGTGTTAGGTGAGAGTCTAGCTTTCCATTCCTCCCCCCCCCTTCCCCCGCATAGCGAGCTGTCTCTAGTTGCTGTAGACATACCGAAATGCATATGGCGAGAGTCACAGGACATTTTGAATTTTAGTGGGCGGGAGAACAGCAGTGGAGTTTTACAGCAAGAGGAGAACACAGCAGACACAGACGCCGTTATCTTTTGCTGACTAAGGGTCAAGTGAGCTGCTCGAGAGAAACGGAGAAAATGATATTCCTCTTTATAACCTTATGGCTAGGAATAACCTTTAACATGCAGTTATTTTGTTAATGAAAGTGGATGAAAATCCAATATACAAGCTTCTGGCCCCAGGACCAAAAGAAAAAAAAAGATGTGTTTGGAAACTTGTCCCTGGAGAGACTGCCAGTAAGACACGGCTTCTGATAGACAGGACTGGATGCCTGGCTGTGCTCACAAGCTACAAAAGGATGATAGCACATGGCATATGATGGGATTTCCTGGAAGCGAACCCAGCACGAGGAAAGTAGCATGAAGAATAGCATAGCTCTGATCAGCGGGGAGGACCTGGGCCTGGTGTCTGGCACTCTGGCTCCTAATGTGCTTCAGATCAGTGGGAAGCAGGTTACAGCAGTTGGCTGAAGCCATACCAAGACTTTGGCGCTCACACAGCCCGGGGTTAAGACTTTCTAGGGAGAGTCTGTTGAAGGAAGTCAAATCTTCCTCATTCTGTCTCTGTCCATCCGGGAGCTGTGACGTCCAGGGAGCTGCGGGGCCACTGTGCTAAGGAGATCAATTAGCAACATCCTTTTGGCTCAGTGGGTATCTGTTGAAGGGGCTGGTAGTCTGCAACTGACATCCGATGGAGGAAGCACACTAAATACAAAATTGGTCACCCAGCATTTTCTGTAATGGGTCTAGAGGAGGAAGCAGCACCCCTTGGGAGCCATCTTTGTTTCCCTTGGGCTGGGAATAGCCGATAAGCAAGAGATTGATTCGGCTTGTGATTCCAGTGGCTGGAGACATGTGAGGTACCCCTGATGATGTTACAACAGAGAGGCAGAACAGAAAAGGTAAGGAATCCGTGTGTGCAGAAGGAGCCTGTGTGTAATCACAGGAAGAAGATGCCAGGCTGGGGCTGGGGCGAGGCTCGTCTTTTTTTTTTATAACAACCTGTTCTTATAGGAACTCCTTCTATTGCTGTTGAGCTTAACCTATCACTCGACATAGCATTAACGCATGTCTGATGATGGAGACCCTGATTTAATTCCCTTTGCGGGCCTTACAACTTCCTTGTTAGGCACTAGGAGTCTGGCTGGGAACCTCCAGGTAATGAACCATCCGGACCACAGAGGCAAGTTAACCGTAGACTGGCTGCTTCCTAAGGTTCCTGCAAAGCTCATTCATGCTTGCTTGTATGGTCTTCAGCAGAGGGTGTGCAGGAAAAGCACGGGAGTTCCGTGCCAGTACTTACAGCGAAAAACAAGCACAAAAACTGCTTTGAACAGATATGGGTAGGAAAACGCCATTGTTTTCAGAATCGAGCTTCTCAATAAATAAATTAAAAATATTTCAATCTAGTTTAAAAATTAGATTATAAAGTAGAAGGTTTCCAAAGACTTCTCATCTTTCCCTAGTTATGGTTCATTGCCCTCAACTTTTCCACTCCGGTGTCCTACCCCTTAGCCCTTCTCATGTTCTTTGTAATTGTGTTTCATCTATCAGAAGTTCATATTTCGAAGATTCCAGGCCAGTTATTATATAGAATGGGTGCAGTATCCCATATTCTGCTAGAGTGTAGTTCCCTTGTGATTGGTTTTACACTGGTCATTCTTTTTGCAACAATACCTTCTCGGTGACCAACTTGTAGGTTAATCGGTAAACATCAGGTGACCTGCTGAATGCTCTTGTGTTTATGATGAGAAACTTAACAGTCTGTGTTCTGTGCATCATCAGCAGAGCTGGGCAAACTTGGACCAGCATCTCTGTAGCTCTTCCTAACCCAGGTCCTGGAGTAAATGGCTGCCTGGGAGGTCCTGTGTCTTGATGGATAACAGCAGCAGGGTCCTAATGCTGCCCTGCCTGTTTCGTGAGGACTTTTCCAAAGACTCCCTCTCTGTAGAAAGAGAGGACACACAAATCCAATACATGGTTCAATGTCTAGGCGGCTCCTACGGTAGGGAGCAACTTAGGGCTGAGACTGAGTTCTTGGATGCCATGCTGGACGAAGCAGATGCGGGCCCCCTTGGCTTTGAGGAGCAGGGTTCCACTTTCACAGTAAGTGTGTTTGTTGGTGTTGGTCAGTGCCCACAAATGCCTGGAGACATGACAGTGGATAACCTTCTGATGAGGAAAGCGGGGAGGTGAATGCGCTTGACTCTGAGCAAGCGACCTGTACTTGGGGAGGAAGAGTGGTTCCCACAGAGGATGTGGCATGGGAAGGCTTGAGGCTGGAGTCAGCGCTGCCTGTTGGAGAATGCCATGGAAGGCTGCTGAGCAGATGAGGGTATGAGGGTATGTGAAATAGCAGAACCACAGGGGAACAGACTTCATGTCCTCCTAGAGGGAGGGCGCGAGAAAGGAGGAGGGAGGGCGCTAAAAATTCTGCACTAGCGCAGGACTGCATATAATAGAGGTTATTTATTTAGGGGTAGACTCACAGATCACAAATGGGGAACAGCAACCAAATCCCCGCAGACCACACTTTACATTAGCATAAACAGTACAATAGACCACTCCCAAGTGGGCGGGTAACTTAAAGGCTATAGGCTATAGGAATTCCTACAGCAGGGAGGGAGAGGGAGAGAGAGAGGGAACAGAATAACTTCGATCAGAAAGTCAGGATTCCTATAATAGTTTCAAATCTCTGGAAGGAGCAAGCCTGCCAGTTTTTCAGCCAGGGTCCTGGCTTCTGCAGGCCGCATGGAGGAATCAGCCAAATGCCACAGCTTCATTCAGCTCAGATATGCTTAGATCGTAGTGTGGATGTGAGATTTGTTACACAGTGCCCAGCAAGACTGGATTTTTCTAGAAGGAGACATGGGGTCGGGTATGCAATACAGACAGAGATGTGTCATGGGAAGTTACAGCCCCATGCCAAGTTAGCCCTGTGTGAATGCGTGTGTGTCCTTGCTCCAAAGCTTTCCAAAAAAGCTATAGGCCCCAGAAGCCAAAGCTACCCTTGAAGTCAGCCCTATGAAAGGGGCGATATCTTGTTCCTCTTTTAGTCTGATACTCCATCCTTCGGCACGTGTACAATTTTGTGTATGTTTATCTATAAAAGGGATATGTGGATATTGCTGGTGAGTGTTGACAGCCACAGAAGTCACAAGAATGAGAGGCGCGTGGGGGACCTGCCTTAGCAGCCATGCAGCCCGTAGCCAGCATAGCCATGTTTCTGCTACCTCTGGGCAAGCAGAACGGACAAGGCTCCATTCATCCTTCTAAGGCGCGTGCCTGTACGGGGACCACAGAACTGTGTCTTGAAGAGCAGACATGCATTCTCCGCAGTTCTGGAGACCTAGGTGAGTCGTCATCACACAGCTGAAGCAAACGAGGGGTAGAGGGTGCTGGTGAGAAAATGCTGACGTACTCACTGGGCAGAACTGAAACCTCAGAACGGTGGGATGCTGTCTTTAACGTACTGACAGGAGAGAGATACGGACGACTAAACCATTCTAAATCTAGGTCTGGGCAGATGACTTAATCAGCAAGCACTTGCCCAGAATGTCAAAGCCTAAGGGCCTGAGTTTGCATCCCCAGAATCCTTGACAAAACCAGGCTTGGAGGTATGTGTCTGTAAGATCAGAGACAACACAGTGAGACACGGAGACAGAAGGATGTGTAGATGTCACTGGCCCTTTAGCCTGGCCTATATGTTGAAATTTCAGGTGAATAAGAGATGCTGCCCAAAACACACAAGAATGAGAGGCGTCTCAAGCATTGATGCTGAAGGTTGTTCTTGACCCCATGGCCTGCTGAACACACTGAGGCACGTGCCTGCATGCACAAGTACATGCTACACATACACACACACATACACACACACACACACACACACACACACACACACACACACTCCCCTATCCAGGGAAACAGTTAGTGAGATAAAAATTCACAGTTAACAAAAAATTTTATTATGGACAGGTACACTAAAAAAATAAGGCATCTTTTTTTTTTTTCAGGCTAAGAGAAAATGACATAGGAAACAAGGGTCTGCCAAAGGATTAAAAGCTCAGAAACATAGAATTATGGAGTCAACAGAAAAAAACTTGTTTCTCACTTTTTAATCTCCATAACCTTCATAACATAACATTCATAACATAAACAAGAACCTTGTGACATTGTTTATAATAGGGATAATAGTACAGGACAAGAAAGGGAGATTATAAGTATGTATACGATGCAAATGTCTTATAAGAAAGTCTATACGTCTAGGGTCCATTTTGATACATTAAAACATATATACCAGGTAAAAATTGTGGCTTCTGCCTGTTATTCTAGTACTAGGGAGCTGAGGCAGGAGGATTGCAAGTTCTGCATCTGCTTGGGCTCATAGTAAGATCCAGCTTAAATCAAAACAAAACCAAAACAGATACTCTCAGAAAGATAAACATCGCGTTCCCTACAGACACCATTACAAAACAACACAAATCTTATTTAAAAAGTCAGTATGCAAGATCCAACAGGATACTAGGGAAATGATTGATCATAAATGAATATAAAAAGAATGCAAAGACAGATGGGACTATAGAAAATAAAAACCAAGTGGGAAGGCAAACATGTCAATCACAGCCTCAGCGTGGGTGGAACAGAAGCTGAGATTCATCGGTTCAACCCCGCAGGTTTTCAAGGGGGATCTAGCGCCCTAAAACTGAAAGCTTCATGGTCGAAATGTGTTGAGTGAGTCTGGGAGAAGTGCAAGAAATATGATCTCATTTGTGTTTTATCAGCGCTTTTCCTTCGTCGTCATTAGTAACTGTTTGAAACGGGGAAGCTGATGGAAAATGTGCCACTATATTATTTACATGTCCCCAAATAGATTCTGAATCCCTCATCTCAAGCAATCTTCAGATTGAAACTATCTAATTACTGTGTTCAAGTCTGCCCCTTCTAGATTGGCCCATTGCTCGCTTTAGGCTGGCTCACCCTCGTCATCAGGTGTTGGAGCATCGGCGCTGGGCTGTTGGGCGGGGTATGAAGCGGGTGACAAGGACCAGTGTCTTAGGCCCTGTGCTTGCTGCTTAGTAATCCACAGGACACTAAGTGGACTTGATGCCAGAGTCGGGACGCCACGCTTTCCTGCAAAAATCCAGTCCACAGTTTTGGTAAGACAGAAAAAGCCCCAGAGTTTTAGATCTAGGCCCACAAATCAGGAAACAAACTCTAGTGTGAGATAATTCACATTCAGTTTTAGATAATGAAACTTTCTGCCGACCGTCTGATATTAAATGAAAATCTTTCTCTCTTTCCGCACCTGTGGCTTAAAGCTGGGGACAATGCGATGCTATTGCTCACGGGTAGTCTAATGAAGCTAAACGATGCCAGTGTCTCTCCCCAGGTTGTGTGTGGGTGCATTGGGGCGTAATGTTTGTCTGTAGAGAGACTATGCCAGCAGTTAGGAAACAATAAAAAGAGCAACGTGCTTCCCTCTTTTGTAGGGTGACCCAGCACCAGTTTTCCCGTGTTTGTTGAGTGTGTATGTATGTTCTTGCATGTTGGACTGGAGTCTGTTGAGTGTGTATATATGGTCTTGTATGTTGGATGAGAGTCTATTGAGTGTGTATGTATATTATTGCATGTGGGATGAGTGTCTGTTGAGCGTGTATGTATGTTCTTGTATGTTGGATGAGTGTCTGTTGAGTGTGTATGTATGGTCTTGCATGTTGGACAAGAGTCTATTGAGTGTGTATGTATGTTCTTGCATGTGAGATGAGTGTGCATGTATGTTCTTGCATGTTGGATGAGAGTCTGTTGAGTGTGTATGTATGTTCTTGCATGTTGGATGA
>NC_022023.1:30487200-30495662 GCF_000317375.1 Microtus ochrogaster | reverse complement strand
ATGTATGTTCTTGCATGTTGGATGAGAGTCTGTTGAGTGTGTATGTATGTTCTTGCATGTTGGATGACCTAAAGCCTTGGTAATGTTTGTGTCCGATTTCAGTTAGTTAAAGCACCGTTGCTCTTGTCCAGTGAAGATGCAGATCTCAGTTTACAGGTCAGTCAAAGGATAAGGGTGCATGAGCAGATCAAGGCTGAGGAGTGACCTGGAAGTGCTGTGGAATATTCCCCTACCCTGTATAAATATTTGTCGCTATGGTTGGTTTAATAAAGAAGCTGACTGGCCAATAGTGGAGCAGAATAAAAACAAACTGAGAATGATGGGAAGAAGAAGAGGGTACTCAGGGGAGATGCCAGTCAGCCCCCAAAGAATCAGGACTTGTAGAAAATGAGGTAAGAAGTCATGAGCCCCATGGCAAAGCAGAGAAAAGGAACATGGGATAATTTAAATGTAAGAGTTAGGTAGCAGCAAGCCTGAGCTATCAGCCAAGCATTTTTAAGTAATCTTAAGTCTCCGTGTTGATTATTTGGGAAACAGCTGCTGGGACAAGAAAACTACAAGGTGTAGGGTCATGCGTCTTGGTTTGTAGTAAGCACAAGTGCAGAGAATTAACCCTTCTCTTGGGTCTTGAACCTGAGCTGTCTTTTGAAATACTTGAAAAATCCTTAGTTCTCTGCATGGTTGCCTCTTCTGGGCATTCTTAGCAGTAGAGTTTCTCTGGGGATTGTAAGAATGGGTCTCCACAGGGATCCTCAATTCTCTTTCTCTGAAACCCACAGGTCAGGGACCTTTGATTGACTTTGATTATAATCTCTGTATCTGCAACATTTTGAAATTCCATGATCACAACTGACCAAAACAACCTAAAGGGGGGCGGTATTTCAGCACCTTGTTTCGGGGTCTTTCAGTTCATAAAAGCTGACACTTGAGCAATTCAGTGCATGGTGGCCGGAGTGTGTGGAGGAAGATGTCATGTCACATGAGAGCAAGGGGAAGACAGGGAGGCCAGAACTGGGGGGTCAGGTTGTAACCCTCAAAGCCTGCCTTCAGTGACAGTGACTCTGGTTTGGGAAGAAGCACTGAGATCCAGTGTCAGCCTGCAGAGGATTTTCCCAAACAAACCCTGCACATTTTCAGGTTAAGCCTCTTTCTGAGGTCTCTTGACCATGTCTGTGAGTCACCACATCCTCAGAAATTTATCCCCAACATCCAATGAGCTCTAGCTATATTGCAGGGTGGACATCATTTGCAGTGTCTAGAAATACACCTGAGACATCAAACCAGACTCCCAGAAAGCCTGTCTGAATCCCTGCCATTTGGGCTACAGGTAGCTATATTTCTCATTAAGGGGGTAATTTTGTCCTACTCAATGCTAACTGGGCATCTTCTTGCCTCTCTGGAAATCCAGAGACATCCTTGGTGCTGCAAAACCTTAGACCACAGAAGACATAGACAGAGGGCCATGTGCTATTAGGCAACTGTGTTCTCAGGCTAGGGATTCTGCGTGTGCAGCCATCCTGAGTACTCTACAATGCCAGCAGCACTTTGGACCCGACATCATCTGAAATCGCATTCCCTCCACCTGTGTGTGCCCGCCAGAAACACCTGCTTCTGCTTTCAGCAGGCACTCTGCATTTAGGAAGGCAACACTTCATCACACATCCAGCCTCATCTCTTGTGACAGGGCATCTTCACGCTCCATTCCAGAAGTCCATGGTCATTTAGCATTTCTAAAGTTGACATGGCAGGGCTTCCTTCTTGCTGTCTTTTAAGCACCCATTTTGTATCAGAATATCCTGGAGGCAGTTCTGTGTATTGATTCAGGAAAATGTTGTTAGCAGTTAGGGTCCCAGTCGTACACGACATAGAACTTCTTGCATTTGACTGTCTAATTATGAATATGTATATGTATGTATATATATATATATATATATATATAATTTGGGGGACATTTCTATGACAATAATAGTTTTTAAAAACTTCATAATGGAAAAATAAAATACAACTCCAGAGAAAATAATAGTGTCATAAAACCCATGAGCCCATTTACCTAGTTTAATATTTATGATTTCGTTATACTTTTTTACAATTATTATTTGAGGTAACAAAATATTTCAATGAAACTCATGCCTCTTACCATTTTGCCCCCTACATACTTAGTGTTCATTGTTAAAATGTGGACTTTCAGACCTAGCAGTATGATCATACTGGAACAAAGTTGTTAACAGTCCGCACTTAGCATCATGGTAAGTTGAGTTACATGGTAGTAATACTCTGTGTTAGCCTATCCCATGCCTCTGGCAGCTCCCGCGGGGCTTAGGACTGGCTTTGATTGCTGGCTCTTGACTTTTTCAGCTTGTTTGTCCGTGTTTTTTCTGCTTGCCACGTTCCCTGAGTTTTGCATGCGAATCCTATCAGGTCTTTGCTTTTGTTTCAAAGCCCGTTTTCTCACAGCTGATACATTTTAGCAGCGAGACTAGTGTTCAGAGAGACCACCGTAAACACCGAAACCTTTCCTTTCCTAGGTGTCCCGGATGTCTCTAATGTTGACCTGTACCGTTCCCCCTTGTGGATTTAATTCACTTGAACGAGCTAGGGTCCTTGTTCTTCATGACCCTTCTTTGAAGAAATGCTCCTGTCTCTATAGGTGTCTTGGTCCTCAGATGTCAGCCCTTACCTCAGGGTCTCTGTACATTTCTTCCCCAAACCTTGGAATTGGTTGCCCTCTGAGGAACTCTTCTCCTACTGTGGAAACCAGTGACCCAGTATTATACGAACAGTAAGCCTTCCCACTCTGGGTGGCAGAACCCCTCTTACTAAAGCTCCTGACCTCGTGGGACTAAATAAGAGCCAGCCTTGACCAAGTTTTACTAACTTATAATGCATACATTAGGCGTATGCATCTCATGCTGTCATCCTTAAATCTCTTTCAGGCCCCCAATCAAGGTTAGACTATGAACAGATTAAACAGACAGGAGACTGCGAGTCTGGCCACTCAGGCAGATGGGAGACTTACACAGCAAAGATCTGTTTGATTTAAAATAATTTAAGGAAAATTAGACATGATCTAGTTATTGGTTCCACTTCCCAGGTAAGTGTTTTAACTAAAAAAACAACGTGTGTTTAGACATGTGGCTGACATTAGTGGAGAGGGAAGTCATCATGGGGCCCAATATCGACAGTTAGACAAGGCAGAGAATAGAGAGCCCAGTGAAGGGCCCATAGGCAGCCTTCTGAGGAGGGAGCTTTCCCTGGCTTCCCTCCACAGTGCATCTGACCTTTGGGCTAAGAATACCTCGCTGTTGCTTTTAGTGTTTCTAGCTCACCCCTGACTGCTAATGATTGATTGAAAGGAATTGTTATTGTCCCTTGCTCTAAGAGACCTCAGAGACCTCAGAGCTTCCTCAGCAGGGCCAAGGCAGTTTGCTTAGGGCAAAGGTTGCAGAGGGATAAAAAGCCTAGAGGGACAACTGGTCACAGCTGTGCACAGCAAACAGCAGCACATCCAGATGTGTCTCACAGCTGTGCACAGCAGACAGCAACACATCCAGGTGTGTGGTTGGACCTCCTGGAGGTACAGCTGGTCACAGCTGTGCACAACAGACAGCAGCACATCCAGGTGTGTGGTTGGGCCTCCTGGAGCGATAGCTGTTCACAGCTGTGCACAGCAGACAGTAGCACATCCAGATGTGCCTGTTGGGCCTCCTACCCTAGAGAACCTTGCTGTACAATGGATGTTGGAGTATGGCCATGGAGCTGAGCTGTGTGAGCTCAAGAAAGATATTAATTAGTGCAGGCTCCTTAACAATTCATTTCATGAACTCATGTCTCTTGAATAGCTTGATATTGCCCAAGACTCTGCTAATTAAGCCAAGGGAATAAACTTGGGCTTAAGAGCTCAGGGAGGCCTGGAGACTGTGCTCTGATGAACTCTGGTAGCTCTGGTGTATGATGAGCTACGAGGAACAGAGCAAGGGAGCATCATGCTAAGGCAAATTTCGCTGCTGTTTTGGATTTTCCAGTTGATTTGGACTGACAGACCTGATTTGCTGTCCCACGCTGTGCACCACACTGGGTTGTCACATGTCCCCCCCTATAAATATGGACAATTGTTAGGACTCAAAAGGAAAGGGATAATAAGCATCTAGAGTTGCAGCTAGCCAGAAGACAGCATTCCATAAGTGTGCTACCATTCAAATTTCTAGAAGGTCAATGTGGGGACAGTAGCTAACTGTGGTAGGGGGAGTGTGCACTGGAGATGGAAACAGGAAACATCAGGATTAACCCATGAAAACAAGGGAGCTGGCAGAGAAAGGCTGGGAGCCTGGGCGCCATTGTAACATCCCAGCACCCTGACAATAGCTTTTAATAGTTCATACTCAAACAGGAAATGAGGATGCTGTGTAAGTGCCCTTAAAAGTGCTATCTAGTTCTCAGCCTGCTAACATGGGAACTCTTCTCTTGTTAGGGGCACGTTTCTGGCCCCCAAGTGAATTCACAGAGCCCGATTTCCGATGCCAATTACATGAAGGTTTTTTAATAATATTTAAACTCAAGTTTGGACCAACAGCTTTCTAGCATCCCGGCATGGTGGGTGCGGAGAGTGTGGCATGGAGCCCGGGAAGCTTAGAACTTTTAAAGAGGAAATGCCATAACCAGGCGAGTTCGTGTCCTGTCGTCTTGGGATTGGGGAAGGAGGACAAAGGGTAAGGTAGTTTCTGAAACCACCGATCAGTTTGGGGGCATGAAAACCTAACAAAGAGCCATTAATAACTGACAAGGTATCTTCAAGGACAGAGTGCCCCCCAAGAGCATCTGGACCTCGTTAAATTTTATGGCCCTTCTCCCTATCTTCTTAATTGTCCATTTTTAGGGTATCTATGCTAATTTCTGCTGTGGCAGCATATTTTAGGAGCTGAGATGGCCCAGCACCCAGCTCATTATATGGCTTAAGATGAAGCCCCTTCTTTAAAATGGAGTTTGTGGAGTCAGGTTGTCACATCTTCAGTGGCCCAGTGCTATTTTCTGGAGTCGGTTTCTTTCCTAACAAGCTATGGTGTAATCCTTAGTCCTAAAACACGAGTTCATGGACGCCCCTGAACGCATGTCCATGGCTCCACCTTAAACATCTTTTTTCTGTTTTCTTCTTCCTTTGGATGACTGGCCAGAAGCCTAAGCATGCTTTTATTGACACTTGGACTTCCCACTGTTTCTTTGAAGCCTCCTCTTCTGCATACAATAGCTCACCAGCATCTTTTGCTGAACATCCATCCTGGCTTTCTGGGAATCTAATTCAAAAAGGCAAGCTTTCTTCCTCTTCTCCAATGCTTCCTCTTAGCAACTATTAGGCAGTGCAGCAAAACTGGAACTAGACTACTCTGTGGGTGGAAAAATCAATTATTGGGGGAACAAACCAACTGCCTGACTGACTCACAAGGACAGAGAACAACAGCTCAGAGGGAAGGCCAGTTTTGTAAGGATGGAGACAGGTCTCAGGGACAGATTAGCCCCAGGAATAGTGTGGGGGCTTTGATTGAGGCAGACTATTGGGTTTATCAGGCACTAGATGTGTGTTGTTCAAGGGTGGTGGAGAAGGGAAGTAATCATGGCTTACGGAGTCCCGCGGGGTTTAAGTTTCTGTTTACTCTGTAGCAGTTCTGTCTTCCCAGGAGGATCCTGCCTGCTTTGGGGCTAGGAGTCATCTTAGGAGGTTGATGGCCACACAGCTGCTCTAGGCGGACCACTTTGTGACCTAAAATACCACCGTTCACCTTCCTGGTGGCTGAAATGCCAACAAATTGTCTTCCTGGTGCTCCCTTCTGTGTCTTTTTTTTTTTAATTCCTTAATCAGTGAGACTAAAAACCCAATAGTGAGCCCCCCGGTCCTCAGATAATGCGTACTTACTTCTCCTTGAAGTTCCTTTCCATCTGAATTCAGTTACGGTCTCTGTAGAATGTTGATGTGAAAACACAGCTGCCATCTGAAAGAGAAGAGGCAGTGACTTCGGAGCCAGTATGAGGAGCATCGCTGGGCGCGTGGATTCACGAGGCCTCAAATGCTGTGTTCCAAAGTCATAACTGATTAGCTATAGGACAAAAGGCTGTTACAAATCTCAGGCTTTTAAAACTTGTGGGTGTGGATATCACGGAGTGAACTGCAGCAAAGCTCAGAGTCTCGATTACAGTGTCCTAGAGTTAATATGCTTCAGCAGGAAGAATCCCCTCCACATACTTAGAGATTAATGAAGTTTAAAGCTCTTTAATAACATTGTGCTGGCTCTAGCTGATGCCCAAGGAGGAACTGGCCCTGAATAGAGGATTTTACTAACTTATTTACGCCGAGATTTGTATTCATTCCCTTCTGTTGTCATCCTTAAATCTCTTTTGGGTCCCGTTCCCAAGTTGCACTTTAAACAGTTAAACCGAGACAGGACATGGCAAGTCCGGGTATTTGGGCAGATGGGAGATTTACAAAGATATTGCCTGATGTCTGGTTTCTGTTGCTATGCAGAGACATCATGGCTGTGGCAACTCTTAGGACAGGAAACATTGACCTGGGGGCTGGCTTACAGATCCACAGGTCTAGTCCATTATTATCATAGCAGGAAACACGCAACAGGCAGACATGGTGCTGGAGAAGGAGCCCAGTGTTCTACATCTGGATTATAGGCAGCAGGGAGAGAGAATATGCCGCTGGGCCCTGCCTGAGCCCCCCAAGTCTCAGAGTCTTTCCCGTGGTGACATACTTCCTTCAACAAGGCCACACCTACTCCAACAAGGCCACGACTCCTAATAGTGTCACTTTCTATGTGCTTATGGGGCCATTTTTGTTCAAACCACCCCACCACACGTGAATTATTATTATTATTTTTTTTACATACACTGGTGTTGTTCTTTAACAATTGCTATTGCTCAGCTTCACCTTGTCTACCTGGCAGAATGATGCTTAGCCTAATAGGTCAGGGAACTTCTGCATCGCCAATCTCCTTGAGCTCCACATTAAGAGGGTTTTCCCTTCCCTCCCTCCCTCCCTTCCTCCTTCCCTCCTCCTTCCCTCCTCTTTCCTTCCTTCCCTCTCTTCCTCCCTCCCTTCCCCTCTCCCTCCCTCCTCTTTCCCTCCCTTCTCTTTCTCTCCCTCCTCTTTCCTTCCTTCCTTCCCTCTTTTCCTCTCTCCCTTCCTCTTTCCCTCCCTCCCTTCCTCCTTCCCTCTCTCCTTCCTTCCCCCTTCTCTCCCCCTCCCTCCCTTCCTCTCTTCCTCCCTCCCTTCCTCCTTCCCTCTCTCCTTCCTTCCCCCTTCTCTCCCCCTCCCTCCCTTCCTCTCTTCCTCCCTCCCTTCCTCCTTCCTCCCCCCTCCCTTCCTTCCTTCTCTAATATGGTGATGAACCTCATGGCCATTTGTAAGTTGGGGTTGTCTACTTTGGGGAGGATGGAGCCTAGTTGGAGTCATTTTTGCTGACACATTTTTTGGTGACAAGCCATCCAAAGCTTTCTCAGCAAACCTAAACCTCAGCTATGGTACAGAATTTTCCTTCTCAGTCTCTAAGCAGCCATATGGGAGCACTACCGTCCCTGCCGTCACACCAGAGGCAGTGACTTTGTTTTATCCTTGAGTGTGTGTACGTTGTGTACATGAGTGTGTGTGTGTGCATGTGTGTATACTGTAGATTGAACCCATTGTCTTGTACATATCACTCAAGTAACACCAACCCCTCAACTAGCCAGTGTTCTAAGAAGTGGCTATTGTTAGCTTCGAAAGCTATATCCAGACTTGCATCTTATCTTGAAACTAACGGAAGGAAAGGCACAAGGCAGGCCACCAGTAGACAGTAGAGGCTGGGAATGTGGCCTGCCTATGGCATCCATATGCATGCTTTTCCATCCCATGTGGAGAAGAGTTCAGAGAAGCTGAACTCTGTGCCTACGTTTAGATCAGGTAACCAGTAGCATCACAGGCAGAGCTGCGGATCATCGGAATGAAGTGTACTAGAAACTGTCCACATGGACCCTTTCCCACGCTGTTTCGGTTGGAGAGAAGAATCCTCTGGTCTAGACTCAACAAGGAGCAATGCACTGATATCTTGGTCCCTTTGTGTTGCTTTAAGAAATCTACATTGTTTAGGCTCTTTCTGCGTGTCTGGCTGTGGGTCTCTGCACCCGTGTCTGCTGTGGAAGAAACCTCTCTGATAATGGCTGGATAAGTCACCGATTGTGAGTACAGCAAAATATCATTAGGGATCATTTTATGAATATTTGTTTAAGACCAGTAGTGTTCGGTTTTATCTTAGGGTCTCTGGGCTATCTAGTCTCTGGTTATTGGTTACCCAAGCAGTGTTTGGTACGGTAGATCTCCCTCAAGTCTCTTCCTCCGTCAAAACTGAGAAAATCCCTCAGAAGAGGAGGTGGAAAGATAGTGAGAGGCATAGCTGTTGAAATAGGAGCGGCGGAGCTGCGTCCCCAGCACC
>NC_022023.1:30482666-30484200 GCF_000317375.1 Microtus ochrogaster | reverse complement strand
CCTGTTCTGTTTTCTCCGCCTACCTAAGGGTTGGCCTATGAAATGGGCCTAGGCAGTTTCTTTATTAATAAGAAATCATTCCCACATCACATAGCCAATGGAGAACACCAGAAGAAGGCCCTCGGAATCAACAAAGCAAGGCACAGATGAGCTCACAGAGACTGAAGCGGCAAGTTCAGGGCCTGTGCACGTCTACACCAGGTGTTAGGATTATGCTGCCCTGCACTTTCACCTAGTCATAGTAACTGGCTGATAGTTACTGCGCAGATGGGGAGGTCCCTTTAAGAAGACAAGCCCTGCCTACTCCCATTCTCTCTCTTACTCTCTCTCTCTATTCCTCTCTCTCTCTCTATTCCTCTCTCTCTCTTTCCCTCTCTCTCTCCCTCTTCCTCTCCCTCTCCCTCTCTCTTCCTCCATCTCTCTCTTTCTCTCTCTCTCCCCCTCTCTCTTTCTCTCTCTCTCTCCCTCTCTCTTTCTCTCCCTCTCTCTCTTTCTCTCTCTCCCTCTCTCTCTTTCTCTCTCTCTCCCTCTCTTCCTTCCTTTTTCTCTCCTCTCCCCTCCACTTCTTTCCTTCTCTCTACACCCCATCCCCTTAAATAAAACTTCACACTCAACCTTTGTCCGCATGGCGTATATGTCTGTCCCTTTCTTGCTGCCTACACGCCAATGGGACCTGCAAAAATCCCAGGCCCACAATAATCATAACAGCAGGTTTGTAGTCTGGTGAGAACTCCCTAGTCTCAGGTTCCAAGGTGCTGTTTAGCTCACCCTAAGGGAAGTGGGGGTGTAAAGAAGAAAGCCCATCTCTCTGAGATACTTTGCTAAGGTCGCCTGAGCCATCTACATGGATGGAGGGTCACCGCCAAACATGCCAGTGCTATCAGCTCCTGTCATGGTTGCATAGAGGATTTAGTTTCAATGTGAGTTTGAGAAAGACACGAAAACCAAAGCCACACAAATGGACAAGTGGGGTGCACCGGTAGCCGCAGGACAGTCAGGAGCCTGACCAAAGAATGGCTAGGCAGAGAATGAATGTGAACCATGTCTAGGTCAAGTATTCAATTTATCTTATGGAAAGAGAGGTAATTAGTTATGTAGTGGTCCTTGTTGCCTTTTAAAAATAATCTGGCTCTCAGTTTTTCATTGTTCATGACGTTGGATTATGTAAGGACATTTTAATACAAGTGTATTTTGTACTTTGAGCACAGCCCACTTCAAACTCACCTACTTCCCCTTTGCCTGCCCTTCTCCCTTCCATTAGTCCCCTTTATTCACTGAGACACACGCTTAGTGCCATTATATGTGCGTGCATGTGTGTGTGCATGTATGTGTGTACATGTATGTATGTATATGTGCGTGCGTGAGCATGTATGCGTGTGTGTACATGTATGTATATGTGCGTGTGTGCACATGTATGCAAGTGTGTACATGCATATATGTATACGTGAGTGTGTGTGCATGTATGCTTGTGTGTACATGCATGTATGTATACATGAGTGTGTGTGCATGTATGCATGTGTGTACATGTATGTAT
>NC_022023.1:30479720-30482492 GCF_000317375.1 Microtus ochrogaster | reverse complement strand
TGTGCATGTGTGTGCATGTATATATGTATATGTGCGTGTGTGAGCATGTATGCATGTGTGTACATGCATGTATGTACATGTGCGTATGTGAGCATGCATGCATGTGCACATGTGTGTATGTATATGTGCATGTGTGTGCATGTATGCATGTGTGTACATGTACATATGTATGTGTGCATGTGTGTGCATGTATGCATGTGTGTACATGTACATATGTATGTGTGCATGTGTGTGCATGTATGCATGTGTGTACATGTACATATGTATATGTGCATGTGTGTGCATGTGTGTCCTAGGAAGAATAAATGAGTGAAAATGTATGGTATTTATCTTTCTTGGTCTGACTTAGTTTTTTTAATATGAGTATTTGCGGTTGTATCCATTTTCTTGTGAATCGCATAAATTAGTTCTTCTTTATGGCTAAAAAGAACTCACTCTGCAAATATGCTGCAATTTCTTTGTCCATCCCTTTGTTCTAGAATACCTATTATCTATTGTGGACAGCGCTGCAGTGAGCATCGATATTTAAGGATCGCTTCTATTTTGAAATGGAGTCCTTTGAATAAATACAGAGGACTGGTGTGGTTGGGTCTATTTTTAGTTCTTTTTGAGCCCTCTCCATACTGATTTCCATAATGGCTGGGCTAGTTTAAGTTCTTGCCAGCCTTGGCTAAGGGCTTCATTGGCTTCATCCACCATCCTTGTCTGACTTTTCTCTGCAGTGCACTGATGGTCAGATGCCCCTAGCCACTCAGGAATTTCAGTATACTTAAAAACCTGCAGAAGGTTGGAAGGAATGGAAAAGAGGAAAAATAACACTAAGGATGTTTAGAAAACTATAAGGAATCATAATTACTTTTTGTGTACCCCAAGTTACATATCATATATTTAAGTGTATGCATGTGCATAGTTTAAATGAAGTTAAGTTACTGGGGCTGACATTTCTCTCTACAAGAGCCGTAGACTGTCTAATGAAAACTTATGTGGGATTTCCCTCTGTATGCTGTGAATATCATTGGTTAATAAAGGAACTGCTTTGAGCCTATAGCAAAGCAGGGCAGGGCGGAGCAGAGCTAGGCAGGGAGGACTAGACTGAATGCTGGGAGAAAGAAGGGCGGAGTTGGGGATAAGCCATGGAGCCTCCAGAGACAGCCGCTGGGAATTTTACCTGGTAAGCCACAGCCACGTGGTTATATACAGGTTAATAAAAATGGGTTAAATTAATATAGGAATTAGCCAATAAGAAGCTAGAGCTAATGGTCCAAGCAGTGATTATTTCGGGTCTAAGGTAGCCAGGCAGCCAGGAACCAACAAGGGGCCCCTCTTCCAACCAAAAAACCTAGTACCGGGCTTGAGAAATTCCCTTTTTTTGTGCTGTTGGTCAGGGAAGTTCAGACTGTATTTATACGTTTATGCATAGGTATGCTTATTATATATTATGCATAAAATGTGAAACATAAAATGTTTCTTTTTTATTTTCTTCTCTTTTTTTTGTTTGTTGTTGTATTCACTTTTTTTTTTGGAAACAGAGTTTTATACTGTTCAGGGCCCCTTGCCTAGAGCATGGTGCTGCCCACAGTGGCCTGGGTCTTCTTCCTATATTTATTAACAGTTAAGACAATCCTGTAGAGACATGCCCACAGATGAACATGAGCAGATAATTTATTATTAAGACTCATCTCCATGGCGGCACAGCTGTCACATGGACAGTGAAAATTACCCCACAGTCTACTGTGACAGTCTAACAGCAGACTGTTGTTGCTTTTCTCCCTTGCAGAATCAGGTGTAACACCTTCCCTTGAATGTCCATGTCACATTTACCCTGCATACAACAAAACACAGCTGTTGTGTTCAAAATACGGTCGCTTGGCTTCTGCCACTTTTTTGATGAAAATGCTCCCAGTTTTGAAATATGTGCATTCAGTCTATTGAGATAAAATTTTCCTTCCTCTGTGCTCATTCTGCCTCCAGGAAATGCAGGCTTTAGTTTCTTGCAGTGTGCAAATAATCCCTGAATGAGCACTTTCTAGTTTGGATATGTTCAGTGTCCACTGCTTCTGGGATATAAATAATAATAATAATATCATCCCTAGACCAACACTTCAGGTCTTCCCATCGGGGACCTGCTCATTTATAGTGTATCTTCAGAAATTAAGTCTTATTTCTGACTTGTTAATATCTGTATCTAATGCAATAGTAGAAAAGACCACACACAAAAAAGAGGCCTTTGGAAAAATAACTAAAATGATGTAAGTGGTGGAGACAGACCCATTGCAGCCCTGTGCATAAAATCAAAAGGCTTCTCCTGTGTTTCCAGATGGTTCCTGTAGTCCACCCTAAGTTTATCTTCTCAGAGTTGCAGTTAAATATAACTCTGACATCACAGTAGTTCTGTTTTGTAATAGATATATTTTTTTGAGACAGAGTCTCATCGTGTATCCCTGGCTGGCCTGGAACTCACAGAGATCTGTCTGTCTCTGCCTCCTGAGTGCTGGGACTAAAGGCATGTACCATCATGCTGAACTATTTTTTTTTACTCAACATAGAGGAATAGTATGTATTTATGGATCACTGTGTGAGATTTTACTGTGTGTGTCCTGTGTATAGCACAAAACAGTGTAACTGCTCCATCTTTCTCTTCAGACAGTTTCCATTAATTTGGTCTGAGAACAACGCCATTCCCTGTGGATATTTCGAAAGACTCTCTTAGTTGTCATTCTCAGTTTTTACTCTGTATTACAGTGTTACAGTACAGTCACAGTTAGAGTGTTA
>NC_022023.1:30476427-30479160 GCF_000317375.1 Microtus ochrogaster | reverse complement strand
AGTGTTACAGTGCTATAGTTACAGTGTTACAGTACAGTCACAGTTAGAGTGTTACAGTGCTATAGTTACAGTGTTACAGTATAGTTACACTGTTACAGTCCTGGCTGAGTGGAGACACATAGGGACACAAAGTAGGAAGAAATGAATAAAAATGAAATTCATGCCTTGGCAATGCTGAAGCATGCATGGGCGGCCCGTGTATGGTGGTTTTGTTGAACTTGTCCATATTGGGTTTCATGGTCTAAGATGATGAGGGTGACTGACCAGATCTCTTCCTCAAGAGGGCGCCAGATCTCATTACAGATGGTTGTGAGTCACCATGTGGTTGCTTGGAATTGAACTCAGGACATTTGGAAGAGCAGCCAGTGCTTTTAACCATTGAATGATCTCTCCGGAAATGCCATGCAGATTGTCTCTCTTGGCTGCTCTAGGATCGTGGGTTTCCAGTTGAAAATGGCTCTGTGCATCCACAAAAATGCTGTTCTTCCTAAATCTCATGCCTCTCTGCCCTATGCTGAGCTGGGCTCTGCTCCTTTCCCAGTCCCAAGTTCATTGCTTCAAGTACAGTGTTCAGTTATATCATCATTGACCCCCCCACACCATTATTCCGCTTCAGAACCTGTTTCTAAGGCAAGCCTGCATATTCACTGAGTATAAGTATGTTTTAAACTATGGTTATTTCTAACACTAATGTATGCAAACTCCAAACTGTATTTTCTCTTCTTTTACTTTCTGTGCCATCCTCCCCATTGCTGGTGACATTTTCTCGGCATCCATGCTTGCCACTGCTAACACACACATCCATGTGGTCATGGAAATTGTCTGTGCTGTGTCTAGGTAGAACTTCAGGTGTGAATCAACCAGCCATGCTTAACCCAGGCTTGTCTGCATGTATGAGACCTCAAAGCCTACCTCCACAGTGACACACTTCCTCCAACAAGGCAGCAACTCCTAATAGTAGCACTCCCTTTGGGGGGCATTTTCTTTCAGACCGTCACAGGCAGTTAGGATCTTGAGTCTTTAAGCACTGAAATGACCTTATTTGATCAATAAGTATCTCACCATGAAATCTAGGGGCTTCCCTGATTCAAAACATCTTTATGATTGACATGGATCTTTGTATATGCTTCTGGAGTTCAAGGCTATGTCTATACTACTGGAGTGTGAACACATTGGGATAATTAGTATACCATTGTTAAAAACATCATTTTTTGCGAAGAGAGAAAAAAACTCTTTTCTACCTATGTTGAAATATATGAAACATTCTTATTACCTTTAGTGGTTATACTACATGCAAGGCCACCAGACTTTTTCCTATTTTAGTGTCCCTATCCCATTTAAGGGTGGAAATCATTCAATCAGAGACCTGCTATGCATCACTGAAGAGTCATCCACCAGCTGCTCACCGAGTGCTTGAAATGAAGGGGCATTGTGTGTAGAGAGAGTAGAATCAGTACTCACCCCCCAATTCTACTTCGTAACGCCCCTAAACTAGCCATACCAAATCATTCTGAACTAGACTGCTGAATCCTTGGGGGAGGGCCAGGGGACAGGTCTCATCTGACTCCTGCTTGGTTTTTATAGTGGTATCCAGACTCCTCTTCGAAGGCAGATCTTTGTAAAGAGTCTTCTAATGCACGCGGTTGGGTCGATGGAGGATGGGGTACAGCCAAGCGGAGGAAGCCTGTATTCTGGTAAAGCCCCTCAAATCCACAACACTCAGGGGTTGGAGGAGAGACTCCAGCATCTCAGTTTCAGTGAATCTGTCATAGGATTTGTCTCATGTTAATTCACCACCTGTGTGTACACGCCCTGCTGCTTCCCATGGGGTAAGTGTTTAGCTTGCCCCGCACTGTTGGAGGCATGGATTCATTGCTTTCCTTAGATGATTTAAAACTGACAAATGATTGCTCTTTTATAAAACACTGAGTGCCTGCCAGTTTCTGTAAGAGTTGGATAAGAGACACTAAATCCAGTACCTATCCAGCGCTCCAAAGTCACTTTTGTCCATTGTCAGATTAAAAGGTCATAGCTAAGACAGTTTTACTGCTAGACTTCAACAGATACTTTGCCATCTTTTCATCTAGTTCTACACATACACACACACACACACACACACACACACACACACACACACGAGGCAATGGATTCCTCAAACTACAAAAGTACCAAGACATAGCATTTCTTCGACAACAGGCAACTGCTTGTAATACATGAAAACAAAGCAAAGCATCGCCTGCGGAATATGGAAGCCAGCAGCAGTGTGGCCACCCTGGGACTGGGACTCACGACTTTGTCCTGGGCCATAAGTTGAAGCAGAAATTCAGGCTTCTGCGTGGGAAGAAAGAAAAGGTTGGTGCCTTAGGAACCAGATCCCATGCGCTGGTCTCATGAGTCATTTAAATGCGTGTTTGCTGAGTGACTGGAAGAATCACCCTTTCTCAGGAACGAGCCCCTAGTGATTGCCCAGTGCCATCTGTTCAACACTAACACACACACGTGAACAACACTGAAGAGACTCAGTAGCCTATGCTTGTATAGTTATTCATCTATGTGTATGTGTGTATAAATTAATATTTATTTAAAAGACTATAAAGTTGAGACAGCCTAGGGACTGGCAGGGGACAAGTTGGATAGAGAAAAGAGAGGGGAAATTGGCTGTGAGGGGGCCTAGTAAAGAAACGGCCACATGTCTGCTCCATGATATGGTTAAGGTTTCATTGTGGATGAGAA
>NC_022023.1:30461931-30475587 GCF_000317375.1 Microtus ochrogaster | reverse complement strand
CGGATCTCTGAGTTTGAGGCCAGCCTGGTCTACAAGAGCTAGTTCCAGGACAGACTCCAAAGCTACAGAGAAACCCTGTCTCAAAAACCCAATAAATAAATTTAAAAAAAAAAGTAATAGCATAGGGCTTTCAAATGTGTACCAAGAACTTGTGAGTAGGGATTAAGAGAGCCTGGAGGCCTGGGGTCTGGGCTTTGATGTGCAGCCACAGGGATATGTCAGTGGCGCCTTCTGTTCCTTCTGCCAGATGTAAGGGGAAGAGTCCTTTGGGCAGATGGGAGCTGGCTTCGCAAGTTCCTGAGGAATGCTGGCTTTTAGCTAACTGCCCGACATCAGAGTCTAGCTTGAGCTCCTTTCTGGATATATGGATTGCCTTTCTGAGTTTGGGCAACTGCAGTTTTCTTTGGCTCTGACACTGCAGCTTTCTCTTACTGATGGAGGACAGCAGCGGACTCCTCTGCAGTTGCTTTAAAGCAGACATTAGGATATGGGGGTGACGCGAACACTGCAAGATAAGTGCAGGGACAGGGAGGGAATTCAGACAATGGCTGGACACACTTGGCTAAGTGAGCTGATGCTAGCCCAGAAAGCTCCAGGCAGCTAGGTTTTTACCGAAAACAATGAAACTTCGGTCTGATAGCAAAGACAGTTGTCCTAGAGCAGAGTTGAGCTATAGGCGCAGCCAAAACATCTGCCAAACAGTACAACTGCCCCGTGACTGTTTGCTCGCAGAGAAGGATGAACCATTCATGTTTCCCAGAAGAGCTTCGGGTGGTGGCTGCCTTTAGCTTGCCATCTCCCCTCTCCGCAGTGTTCTTCGGTGACAGGTGCAATTTAACTTTTCCCTACTGCCAATCAGAAAAAAAAAATGATCAGGAAGAGTTTTCGGTAGATGCCAAAAATGTTTCATTTTCTCTTTGATACATACATATGTAGTTCTGGTATCATTTCCCAATGCTAGAACACAATATCTCCTCGTTCTCCTGGGGCCCTAGACACACGAGGAAGAAAAATATGAAACAAAACAAAAACATTAGGCTTTGCATTGCTGTTGTCATTTAGCCCCTGGGCCTGAGATGACAGCAGGGAGGAGGAGGGACCGAGCAATGGCGACGCCTGCTAAGTGTGCACAGGAAAGAAGGTGCGCATTGGAAGCCAGGCAGCATGGGTATGAGCACTGGGATTTCTTCTGCTAGACTGCAAATTTAATTAACTAAAGTATTGTTTTGAAGGGGGAGAGGAGGTAATTCAAAATGGCTGTGGACCTCCAAAAACTGTTGAAGTGTGCTTTATTTGATTACTGGAGCATGTATTATCTTCTCTCTGCTTATTTAAAAGACAAATGCTTGAGTTTCCAAAGAACATGTGAATCTGTACACCCAGTGGAAAAATAAGGTTGCAGAATGGGAAGATATATTACGCAAACGAGATACACACGCACACACACACATACACATACACATATCTACGCAAACGATATACACACGCACACACACACATACACATATCTCTCCACATTATCCTCCTCATCCTCTGCAAACTAAGCATTGGATGTAGCAGTCAGATGAGTTTCCTATGTGCCTAATCTATCCATTCTCAACGTATCTGTGCATGAATACTACCCTGAAATGGCCTCTTGAAGATGCTCTCTGCATGGCTGTTCATTGTTTTCTATAACATCAGTTAATCAGCCTGGCCGAAGGCTCCATGCCAGGTGCAGTACCCCTCCCCTCCCCTCGGGAATCTTCATTCACATATTGCTTGGTAAAATTCTCTAGTGAAGCTACCCCAGCTTGGGTGAGAGATTCTTACAAAACCAATTCTTTAATGGTTACTAGAATATTTAGGATAGCTATTTAACGCAAGTTATTTTTTTTTTGTCAGTTTGCAGATTTTGAGACATTAATCCATTTCTTTGTAATTGTCTGTGTTTGGCAGCTTTTCGTTACTGTGGGGGGAAAAATGTGTCTTGAGATTAGCAATTTAATCAGAGAAAGGATGATTTGGCTCATGGATTCAGAGGCTTCAACCTGTGGCTGTTGGTCCTGTCGCTTGAGGGTTGGAGCTGAGAACACAGCATGGTAAAGCATCCGAGTGCTGCACACACAGCGAAGAGGCACAAAGAGAAAGGAGAGAGGTCCAGGGATCCCACAGTATTTTTGAAAACATGCTCCCAGTGACACACATGTCTTCCCTAGGTCCCACTTCTTATAGGTTCTACTGTCTGTCTGTAACTCCTAGACTGGTGACCCCGACTTTAGCACATGGCCTTTGGGGAACATTTAAGGGGACAATTCATATTGGCAAGTTTGTTTCAAACTTTCCCAGTTCTACTATTATTCTCCTGGTGTAGTAGTTCTCAACCTTCCTACTGCTGTGTCCCTTTAATACAGTTCTTCATGTTGTGGTGCCCCCCCCCCAGCTGTTGGTACACCGTCAAAAGAACCATGCCTTGGGGAACTGTGAGAGGGGCTCCGGGAAAAAATTGCAGAGGGCCTTTTTAGCTCAAGCACGTGCTCTTAGACGTGATTCTGTGCCGTCTGTGACCAATATTTGCATTTAATTTATAAGACATGTTTATTCTTGTTGGAGGTCAGATCATAGCCTTAGAACCCAATGTAGGGAAAGGATAAGCTGGGTGCTGTCCTCAGTGTACCCTGAATCTGGATGTGTCCTTCTCTAGCTTTCGAGCTTTCCTAGATATAATCTATAGTACACGCCAGACAGTCATGTTAACGTTAGTCTGCCCTGAGGATGGCCCAAGGAAGAGCTACTCTGTTCATATTTAGCAGTGCTCATCGGTGTTTAGGTACATGCTTGTCTGATCAGGTTTTTCTTAACTCACACTACCTCCCTCGAATCATTGATTTCTTTGTTACAATTGTGTTTAGAAGTACACTGAAGCCTAGTGGTCGTGCACGCCTTTAGTCCCAACACTTTTGAGGTAGAGGCAGGTGGATCTCTGTGAGTTTGAGGCCAGCCTGGTCTACAGAGCGAGTTCCAGGACAGGCTCCAGGCTCCAAAACTACAGATAAAACCTATCTCAAACAAACAAACAAACAAACAAACAAAAAACCCAAAACCAATCAGAAAAGGTTGTCTGCAGTGTTAGACTATAGTCTATCCAATTCCTTAAGGTCCTCAAATCCCAGATTTCACAGATAGATGTCAACACCCAACTATAACATGACTTGTATAGCTCCTGCATAACTGTAATTTTGCTACTGTTATGTATCGTAATGTACATATTTGATGTGCAGGCTATCTGATATGGGGCCCACAAGGGGTCTCAGCCCACAGGCTGAGAATCTCTGTCCTAATGCTACACAGTCAATGTAGGCGCCTCTGTTCTAGTCCTGATGTCAGGAGCCAGTTTCTCCTCTCCTTGTCAAGCTTATGGGTTCTTCCCTTGTATTTGTAGGGCCGGGCAAAGCCATTGGTGATTTTTACATTTCTCTCTGTTGTTTTGCTACTTTGTTTCACTGAATTCTGTCTGATACTTAGGATTTTCCTGCTTTGATTTTATGTCGCCCTTCTCTTACAAGTGTGCTGATACACCTGTTCTGTGTGACCTTTGCTCTCTGCTGAAACAGAGCATTTAGTTCAGTTGTCTGCCGGCACTCCTTTGGCTGCTGTCTCCACTTTGACATGTTTTGTTTGCCGCCATCCTTTCAGGGCTGGTAGGAGACCATCGTGGCCGGCACAGGGCCCTGTACCACGATAAGACATTTTATTTGAAGGATCCGATGAGCTGGCTTATTCAGAAGTACATTAATTTCCCTATGGATGGAGATTTGTTTTCTCCCATTGACTGTCTTCTTTAACTCTTTTAATTTCATTGTGGTCAAAAACCAAATTTGGTTGTTTCAAGTTACTTTAAACTTTGTGTGTTTGTTTTACAGTGCAGCTTCTTAGTGTCTTGGTGGCTGTTTCAGGGTGTTAGGCAGAACACACAGTCTGCTTGAGTGGCTTCTCCAGCCTTCAGTTGCATGCTCTTGTTGGACTGAGTTGGTCCGTTTGTCTGTGGCCTTGGATGTCCACCTAATGGTTTTGTCAGTGGCTCGGGTCTTCTGAGGTCCCAGTCCCAGTGAGGATCTGTACACTTCCGCTTCAAGCCTGGTAATTCAGGGTCATGTATTTGATGCTCTGTTATTGGGAAAATGTTTATTTGAGATGATTATTTTTCTCCCGGAATGAGTATCTGACTGTTATTTAATCTTCCGTTGTATCACTAGTAATCTTTCCTCTGAAGTCTGCTTAATGAGAATAATATAGAAACTCCACTATATTCCTAAAATCCATATTTTCATGGCATATTTCCAAATATTTAACTTTGATCTGCATACGTTGTTGATTTTGAAGTGAATTTCTTGTAAAAAAAAAAAAGAAAAAAAATGTATCCAGTTAGGCTACCTGAATCCCATCACTTAGAGGTAGAAACAGAGCAACTCAGTGAGTTTGAGGCCAGTGTGGTCTCTATACTGAATTCCAGGACAGCAAGGGCTATCTAGTGAGACCCTCTCTCAAAGAAGGAGGAGGAGCTGGGTAAGTTCCTCTGAAAGGCGTGTGTGTTCGGTGCTTTTCCCTAACGTTTACAGTTAAGGTGATTGCTCATGTGTCGACACGTCTCTTTTTCTGCATCTCAATCTTCCAGGGCTGTTTACTAGTTTTCGCTCGGGTTACTTGCCCGTTTTTATGGTTCCATACTGAATTATCTGTGGTGCCGTGAAATGTTGTCTTGTTGGTTTCCGCCTCCGTTTCTGTAAGAATCGCGGCTTCCCGCTCTCCCTGTGTTTTCCCACGTGGAACAAATAGTACCAGCCGCACTTCTGCCTCGCTGCAGCTCTCATCTTCCGCTTCAAATGTCGTTGTCTCGGGTCTTTTCTATTCGAGCATTAAGCATCACGCCAGGTATAGTATTATGACTCAGATAGCAACTCTCACTTGCAAAGCTCATTAGAAGGTGGAATATGAGCTGGTGGTGCCTTAGCGCTTGCACACTCCCGTGCTCTTCGTTTCGTCCGGAGTTCCAAGCTACCTTCCTTATTGTTTCCTTCCTGCTAAACCTCAGCAGTAACCCACGGAAGGAAATCTGCTTTCTTTGTCTGGAAGTGATTTTATTCTTCCTTTGGTTCTGGAGGCATCGTCATCGTCACCTCTTGACCCGGCCTCTGCCGGGTCCTTTCTACATTCATATTTGAATGAGCAGTGCCCTGCCATTTGCCCTGAGTTCAGCTATTATGGGCATTATTTCTCACTGGCTAGTCTTAGGAATTTTTGGGGGAGAAGGGGGTGGGGGAGACTTTGCACGATGATATGATGGCATGTGGATTTACTTGAGTTTATTTTATGAAGGGTTTGTTTGGCTGTTGGGTCCTACCTGTCTGTCCATGCTCACTGCTGTCTGCTCTGACTCCTCGCTGGGGGCCATCAGGAGCTCTCGTTATGGGTCATGCCATTCCTATAGGTCCAGTCTTGGTCTGTTTGAGAGGCAGATTCAAAGGTGGTTCCTTCATGTTGCTCAAGTTGTGTATGCATTTACCCCGAGGATTCAGGGCTTTTGCTTCAGAAATGCACAGCGCATTTCCTCTCCCTCTTTTTACTCTTTATTTTATTTATTTTTATTTTTATTAAAAATTTCTGTCTCCTCCCTGCCTCCCATTTCGCTCCCCCCACTCCTTTTCCTCTCCTTCTCCAGTCTGAAGAGCAGTCAGGGTTCCCTCCTCTTTTTATTCTTAAATCCAAATTGGCTAGCATGTTCATTCGGAATCCCCACTCCTGCTGAGAGCAAGCATCCTGACAAAGGGAGAAAGGGTTGATTTGGCTCACAGTTCGAGGCTGTGGCCCATCATGGGGGAAAGCAATGCTCTGTTCAGCTCCCTTGCTCCTTTTCATGCAGTTCAGGACCCGAATCCAGGGAATGGTTGTGCGCCCCTTCATGGTGGATCTTCCTGTCTCAAGATATTTAAAGAAGATAATCCTTCACAGGCATGCTATGTCAGTGGCAGAAATAGGTATATATACCCCTTAAAATCCCAAGTGTTAGCTCCCTGCTCCCGTCCTGAACAGATCCTGTGGACACTGCCTCTTTCATCCGTGTACTGATAGGGACGCTGCGTTCACAAAGGTCTGCAGATCCTCAGGGCCCCTGGAGCGGGTGCAGCCTCTGCGGGCTGTCCTCCTTAATGTGGATGTTTTCTGGTCTCACTGTGCTTTGGATGGAGTGACTTTCAGGGGACAAAGTTTAGCCTTGGGCTTGGGGCCCCAGGAGGAGACGTCAAAATCCTGTGTCCGTTTGCACAGAAGCACAATCAGTGATAAATAAGGCTCAATTATTGGAGCAAAGCAAGCACAACGTGAGACGTTTTCTTTTGCTGTGTGATTAGGAACGTGTTATGTTGCTCTGATCCCAGCTGACTCGTATTTAAAGTGAATTTGCTTCTTATTATGATAAGAAAGGAGTTGTCTAGGACAAACTTCAAAGCCAGAGTTAACTCTGTTTCCACAAGGTGGGCCTGACGTCACAGGCAAGTACTCCCAGGGAGAGTATGGGACTCAGGCACCGAGACTCAGGCACCGAGAGAAAGACACGTCTCTTCAGCATCTCTGGTGGTTTTATTATTTGTTCTTTTCTTTCCTTCTCTTCCCTTCCCATGGTTCTAGTTTAGTGTCTTTGTCTCTTTCAAACAAAACCAACATGAGTGGGAGGATAATTTCCTAGCTTTCTGTGGCTGCAAATACAGAACCCTGGCTGCTGGTCCAGCTGAGGCCTGTTGGCTGGCACAGCTACTATGTTAACTGCGGCTGCCATGGGGAAGGCATGGTGCACTTGGACCACACATCATCTGCCTGTAGAAGAGAGAGAAATCCATGGGTGTGCTAGAGCCACCGCCTCATACCTCCTCCCTCTTAAAATGCAGGCTTTCCTTTGGGAGTTTCATAGTGGTTGAAAACAACAGAATCTTATGCATATTTCTATTATGGGTCTACGAGTCAAGAATACATGTGTCTGTTTATGTGCCAAATATGACCCAAGGCATACTTCTGAGTACAGCAGGAACCAGTTTCCCTCATAGAGTCCAAGCTCTGCCAGAAGATCAAAGAACAACCCTGTTTGTCCCACAGGAAGTAATCGAGTTCTGCAGAGAAGAGCAAAACAAAGGGTCTTTCGGGCTTTGTGGGTGTAAGTATTGCTGCGCCTGTGAGATGAGGCGTCCTTTGCCCCGTGTGAGTGATAGGTGCAGGTATTGCTTCGCCTGTGAGATGAGGCATCCTTTGTCCCTGTGTGAGTGATGGGTGCAGGTATTGCTCCGCCTGTGAGATGAGGCATCCTTTGTCCTTGTGTGAGTGATGGATGTAGGCATTGCTCCGCCTGTGAGATGAGGTGTCCTTTGCCCCTGTGTGAGTGATAATATGGTGTGTCCACACACACATTTACTCTGGCTTGGAACTGCATGTGTGACCCAGTGGTGAAGAACCTGGAATGTGTGACTCAGTAATGAAGAACCTGCAGTCTATGCATGAGACCTGGATTCTATCTCTTGCAATGCACGCACACATGCACACACACACACACACACACACACACACACACACACTTGACCTTGGGATGGTCTGGAGTGCTGATACACTCTCTATGATGTATTTCTTTTTTAATCACTGTCCACAGAAGATGTTCAAGTCCTCAGCTTTGCTTCCTTTTGAATTTTTCATTGAACTCTTTGCATTGCCTTTCCCTTTAGCTGCCTCCAGCTTTGTAGTTCATGTATAGTTTATGAAGTCTGGACCTCAGTGATTGCCACAGTCCACAGAAAGATACAGCCTCCTTTATGTGTCTCCTCTGGAGTAAACCCTATCCGTCCAAACAGATGTGGAGGAAACAAAGAGGGCAGAGATTGCATTCTTAACGCTTCTTTGCTCTTTGGCTGGCCGCATCTGCTTTGCTTTCTAAAGGCATGTTTAAAAACATGTGCTCTTGGATGACCTGTTGCTCCCTGGAAGTTTGCTGCCTCCCCTGGATAGGCAGCTGAAGGGTACAGCGACTGTCCCCCAGTTGCTAGGAGAGACAGCTGGAGTGGAGAAGGGGGTGCAAGTGCTCTAGGAGGGAGCTAAATTCAGACTAATAGAAGCTGGGATTCTGGGCCTGGAGTACAGGGGTGAGTATTCAGCACCTTAGTGTGTGCGTGCTGAAGGAAAAAAGAAAGACGTGGCGGGGGAGGGGCTAAAAAGAGGGGTGCCCATAGGAAATGGACAGACAGAAAGAAGTGAAGGAGAAGGAGCCGGGAGAGGTATGGTAGAATCTATAGGTCTTTCCTTTTGCTTTGTTGGTGGCATGGAACCTTAGGTGAGATTGGTTACAAGACAGAGACTTCCAATGAAGTGACTTTTGAAACCAAACAGAAGGCTGTGATACTTAAACCCAGGAAAATGTGTTTTTTCTCCAGCTCAGGTCAAATCTGGGTAAAACACATCCATGTCATCGTACATCCCATGCCTTCCCAGGGCCCAGGGAGCAAAGAGCAATTCTAGAGGCCCAAGTGTCTATGGACCTTTGGAACACAGAGCATGGTGACCACGTCCCCGAGGGAGCCAAAGGCCTGGCATGCTGTCTGTGCTTTGGCTTAGTCATCAGGCCCTGGCTATCAGGACCTAGCAGCCCATCCCTGATGCTCGGTCCATTACCTCCTGTTAAGTATCATAAACATCAGATTAATATTCTGTCTTTGTTTACAGTCCCCTGACTGTTTGGGGAAGAAATAAAGAAAGGTTACATCATAGGCTAAGTTGTCATTCTTCTAGTTTATTACTTGGGATGCTCTAGATCAACCGAACAGATAGAATCAATATGGTATCAAAGTGTTTACTAGATTGTCCCACACGTACTGGTCTGAGTGGTCCAATAGCATCTGTTTTACAATGAAGATCCTGTGCACCTACATCTGCTCATCCTGAGCATCAGCCCTCACAGTCTGGCACCAACGGTCTGCTGGCTCTTGGTCCCCATGAGGAGCCCGGGGAAGCTGGCTTCTTAGTGGAGACAGCAGCAGCAGTGGCGGCGGCAGCAGCCGCAGAGTAGAAGATGTCCCAGTGAGATGGTGGCAGACAGAAAGCAGAAACTTTTCCTTCCAGCCTCCTTATATCCTGGCTGCCACCCACATCTGAGTGGATCTTGCCACTTCGGCTTCTGTAATGAAGAAATCCCCCCACAGGTGTGCCCAGAGGCCGCTGCCAGTCCGAATCCATTCAAGATGACAACCAAGATTATCCTCGGAAAATAGAAAATGCCTGTGTGCTAGCATTTTTTAAGATGCTGTTTTCTGCTACTGGAATGAGATTTTCTTTCTATCTTTCTCTCTCCCTCCCTCCCTCCCCCCTCTCTGTCTTTCGTTCTTTCTGAAAAACCTTCATATCCCCCCTCCCTTCTTCCTTTATTATTTCTCTCCCCTCTTTGTTTTCTTTTTTGTGCTCAGGACCTCACTTAGACCAGGCAAGTCTTTATCGCTGAGATAACCCCCAACCCCTTACCTGCTCATAACAACTTTTCATAAAATGCATATACGACTTGCCACGCTGAGGTTTGGGGGACATCGCTCTGGGAGCATGTCCATATTTTGTAGTTATCGTCACTGTTCATCTAGAGAACTTCTTTCATCTTACAAAACTGCTCTCTTATTCTTATCAAACATTGTGGAGTCCCTGGCAACTACCACTCCTCCTCCTGTCTGTGGGACTATACAGGACTTGTGTTTGGGGGACTGGCTTTATTTTATTTAACATAATGCCTTTGGAGTCAATCCATGGTGTAGCATGAGTCTGTAGGGTTCCTTTTATTTTAAAGAGATGAACAACACTTCCCTGGAGGTTCAGATGTCATTGTCTTCACCCATTGTCCCCTTTAATGTCCACACTCACTTTAATTGAAAAGTTTGTTTGTTTGTTTGTTTATTTATTTATTTACTTATTTGGTTTTTCGAGACAGGGTTTCTCTGTGGCTTTGGAGCCTGTCCTGGAACTAGCTCTGTAGACCTAATTGAAAAGTTTTAATTCCACTATCCTTTTACCACTTTTTTTTTTCTGTCGCACAGTCCTAAATGGAAATATATTTTGAACCAAATGTACAATGAACTTACACGATCTGAGTAAGAACTCTCCCTGGAGGTGTCCAGATCCACCAGCTAGCCAAGGGGAGAAAGCACATGGCAGAGGTTTTCTGACTTCGTTGAAGTAAAAAATGACCACTGATGTAATTTAAAAACCAAATTGGTTGCTTTTTGTACCCCTTTCTCCCATGTACACCCTTGATTTGCTGGGAATGGAACTAAGGGCTTCGTGCATGTTGGCAAGCACCAGGCAACTCCTGATAAGGCAGATGAGGGTTCTGATCATCTAGGCGGGGGATGCTGATGATCTTTTATAGACAAGGGAGAAGCAGAGCCTGAACAAAAAGCCCATGGCTCTTTTGGGGGTTATATTTTTCGTGGCATTAACACAGAGGGGTAGCTTCATTACTTTCATTCCTGTGACTATAATGGGCCTTGTTAGTTCCTTACTTGCTTCTTTGATTCCTACTAATTTTTTTTTCTGGGCCCATCACATTGTTCAGTATGATCTCATGGACTGGAAGTGGCTCGTTAGAGATCACAGGCATCTTCAATACCAGTACAAGACTCTGAATCCTTGACTTTGCTTAGCACTTGAGTACAAAATGAGAGAAGCAAATTCAGTGAAATTACTTTCCCCAAGATCTTATGTTAGGTGCCTTTTACTACAAGCTCAATCGCCTACCATTTCATTCTTCTCAGAGCCCGCTCTGGCTGAATGCTGGTCACCAGGGGAGGCAGAGCTGATTTCTTACTGTCAGCCTAAGAGTGAGAGTGTGTTTCAGCCAAGGTAGAATTTCCACATTTCATTTGTTCCAAAAAAAAAAAAAAGTCTGTCTCCGGCCACTTGGTGAATCAAATACAACAGTACTTTTAGTTTTTAAAATCAGACTTTGGTAATGCTAAGGTATATGTTTGACTCCCAGTTTGTAATGAGCTGAGGAAATTGAAGAAACTATAGGTAGCGATCTTAACTTTATTCTTTTCTCTGAATATTTGATAGCTTGAGTCTGCAAGAAGTGGACGATAGGCAAATCGGAGGAGAAAATCCAGAACTTAGTGTAATGTTAGACCCAGGGTAGAGCAAGATGGCTATTCCCTCTGTAGAGCTCATAGAGATGGGAAGCTGGGATTTTGGGGTATCTATAGCACCTTATGTCTTGGATACAGATGAAACCTCCTAGAAAACAGCTGCTGCAGTCAACAGTCACCCTGGACAGATTCCTATCAATCTGGTAGATTCCCAAGTGTTTTCTTCCTTAGATGACCTCTTCGTGTGGTGGTTTGAAAGGAAATGGCTCCCATAGTGAGTGGCACTAGTAGAAGGTGTGGCCTTGTTGGAGGAAGTGTGCCACTGTGGGGCAGTTGTTGGGTCTCTTTGCCTCAAGCTTCCTATGGCATGAGTCAGTTGACTTCCGGTTGCCTGCAAGATGTAAAACTTTTAGCTCCAGCATCATATCAGCCTGCATACTGCCATGTTCCTCTTCATGATCATAATGGATTGAACCTCTGAAACTGTAAGCCGCCCTCAATTAAATGTTTTCTTTATAAGAATTGCCGTGGTCATGGTGTCTCTTTATAGCAATAAAAAATGTGAACTAAGACAGAAGTTGGTACCAGGAATGGGGTATTGCCGTGATAGGCCTGACCATGCTTTTATTTGGAGTAATAAGGACTTTGGTACTTTGGGTTTAGAAAGCTTTAAGCACTTCTTGGTGGGACATACTAGTAGGAGCATGGAAGACAGTGATGCTAATGATGATTTGAAATGTCTGAAGCTAACTCAAGAGCTGTCAGAGAAGAATTTTAGTATCTTGTCTAGAAATCATTCTTGTGATATTTTGGTAAAGGAAGTGGTTACCTTTGCCCCTGTCCAAAGAATATGCCTGAGGCTCAAGTGAAAAGTTTCAGATTAATTCTCTTGGTAGAAGAAATTTCAAAATAGCCAAGCATAGACTCTGTAGTGTGGATATTAGTGGTAACTATAATGAAGATAAGCAAACTGAGCAAGGAAAAAATATTTGAGGAGAAAAAGAGCAGCAGGACCTGGAATAAAGCCAAATCCTTTACCCAAGATGATAAATGGATTAAGAAACAGAATAAAGGGTGTGGTGACCTCAGGGCAAGATCCCTCCCAGCTAAGTTTCCAATTTGTAGAAAGGGATTAAAGGAAAGCTTAGAGCTGGGTGTGGTGGTACCTGCCTTTAGTCCCAGCACTGGGAAGGTAGAGGCTGGTGGATCTCTGAATTTGAGGCCAGTCTGGCCTAAAGATCAAGTTCAGAGACAGCCAAGCTTAGGCAGTAAAGGAAAGTAAAGCTGGTGAGCACGTGATTAAACAAAGGGGCCATTTTTTCCAGGCCCAGAACTTGGCAGCTTCAGCCACGTGGTTCTGGATTTAGAGTTAAGGATAGTAAAAAGTAGTTATAGAACAAAACCACTGAGGCCAGGCATGTATCAAAGGTGTCTCTGAATGGAGGCCTAGTAGAGAAGCATTCCATGAAGCTGTGAAGGTGAAGCCTGGATTGCTTTGGAGAACCTAAGATGTTAGAGATCCCAGAGTTAAGGGATACTTGCTGAGGAGAGTTGCTAACAGGGAGTGGAACGAGCCCAAGAAAAGAAGTACATTGCAGTCAACAAAGTTGAACAGAGTTGGGGACTTGAAGACAGTTTCGACATCAGACATGGAGATGTAGAGTTTGGAGTTTGCTCCGCTGGTTTTAGTCTTGCTTTGGTTCAGTATTTTCTAACTATTCTCCCTTCCCTATATTTTGGAATGGTAATGTATATCCTGTGCCATTATATTTTGACAGTATATGATCTGGTTTTTGATTGATGTTTATGGTGATTACAGTTAAGCAATTGGCAGGCATCTCAGAAGAGACTTTGGACTTTTGATTTTGAAACAAGTTTGAGACTGTTATAGAATATGGGAACTTTTGAATTTGGACTGAGTGAATTTTTTTGTTTATTTTTTGTTTTTTGCATCATGATCTATCTATAAGCTTTTGGGGGGCAGGGAGTGGACTGTGGTGGATTGAAAGAAGATGGTCCCTAAATGGAGTAGTACTGGTAGGAGGTATGGCCTTGTTGGAGGGAGTGTGTCACTGTGGAGGTGGGCTTTGAGGACTCTTTTTCTCAAGTTTCTATCCAGCGTGACAGTCAGTTGACTTCCTGTTGACTCAGAGTCAAGATGTAGGACTCAGCCCCAACACCCATCAGCCAGAACTACGTAGTGAGACCTTGCCTCAAAGAAAGTTTTTCAGGAATGAATCAATTGAAATAGTCCTTTAAGCATTCTGTAGTCAAGCAGTATTTTGGGGACTAACAATCAGCAGAAGAGATGCTGGTTACTCTATTGGGCTTCCAGATTGTTCTTGTCATCAGCAGCCCATGATCAAACATTGGTAGTGCATTTTCTGTAAGGCATCATTCAATCCTTTCATAAAACTCAAATTGTTCTCATCTATCATCTATCTATCTATCTATCTATCTATCTATCTATCTATCTATCTATCTATCTATCCATCCATCATCTATTTCTATTTCTCTCTCATCT
>NC_022023.1:30460023-30461783 GCF_000317375.1 Microtus ochrogaster | reverse complement strand
ATCTATCTATCATCTATCTTTCCTTATCCTTCTCTCTCTTTCCTGTCCACATTTTGTTGGACAAATATTGAGAAATACCTAATGAGTTACATCTAGAGAGGCTACACACTCAGATTTACACGATCCTGTCAAGAGAATCAGAATAGGCCATAAGCAGAGGAGACCTTCCGTCAAATATTTGAGGAATGTCGTGTGAAGCCTTGAAGGACAGCTTGCCTCCTAGGAGATACAGAGGACTTGTTTCTTCCATGGCCTTCATTTAGGCTTCACTCTGTACCCCATGGGAAACCTACAGCTCTTCAGAGAAGCGTGGGTCTGTTCTTTATGTTTGCTTGAGGAAAAAGCAGAACAGAGGCCATGCTCTAGTGTTTTTAGTTGACGTTGTTTTTACTTGGTGTCTTTAAATCACAAAGCTTATCAGCCGTTGATCACATGATTTTAGAAGGCATTGCATAATGATGAAATAAGGACAGAAACGAAACAGAAGTGACGCCATAGCTGAGTGGCTGCTAAGATGTAGTTCTGGAGACCCAGAGACTTGCCCTATTCTAAGGTGCTGACCTCAGGGTGTCTCTCAGAAAGTCCCACAGAAACAGCTTTTTTTCTGCATTCACGGCCTGCTAGGTGGTGCAAGGTAGACTATTGCTTGTCGGTCAAACCCTGACATTTCTAGAGGATTCTGTAATTTTTGTCAGGTTATACCAAGCAGCTAGTTTCTGGGATGTTTAAACCACCCTTGCTCCTTTCTCCAGTGTGGATTTAGCTACCAGTCGGTGGCTATGTTAGCTTCCTGAAATGTTTCCTTCAACTGTGTTTTTTGGGTCCCCAAAAGAGTTTGCCTCTAAAGACGGCAAATGCCTGGAGTGCTGTTTCCTGTTCTTTTTGGAGTAGTGATGGACACTTGGAGTTTGTTATTGTCCTAATGGACTACCTGCCTGGATCCATTGGATTTGAGGAAAGCAGATGGTTGGGGGTTGGCGGTGCTAAAATCTCTCTAAAACTCTCTTGATAATCTGGTCATCCTGCCTTTCAAATGCAGATGACCTGCAATCTCTCTTTCTCCCAGGCTTATTTTCTTCACAGGGAACTTTAGCTAATCCTGAATATCCAGCTCCTTCTTCATCTGGAGGATTCCTAGGACCACACTTTGGGAGTGCTGTTTCAAGATCACACCCCCCTCCTCCCAACTTAAGCAAGGTGTGTAGCAGCTGCAGAGACAGGAACACTGTATTTGCGCTGCTGTGTGTCAGGTCCCTCACATATAAAATGCGGTTCATGGAGCCCTCTGCAGGGATGCTTCCAACTAAATCCAGAGTACTTCAAAGATCACCTGGAAGACAATTAGCATGCATAAGTGTCTGGCTTAATTATTAGTAATATAGTTCTGACCAGTTTCACCTTTTCTCTTGAATTTCATGAAGGAACTTGCAGCAAACGCCCCTGTCAAAGTGTTTATTTCCCTCATCAGCGGGGAACATCATCTCCGTTGTCAGCACTTGTGAAAGGTATACTGTGTGAACCCAGGATGTCAGGGTAAATATGGTCTGCACTGGACACCCTTGAGTGTCACTAAGGTCTTGAGGCCCTGAATGCTCATTGTGTGTGTGTGTGGGGGGGGGTGTCTGTGTGTGTGCAAGTGTGCATATGTGTATGTGTTTGGGTGCTTATTATGCACTTTTCCACATCAGAACCAGCAGTTCTTTGACCCCGCCTCTGTCCACAGTGATGTCCCCAGGATGTCAGTCTAGAGCCTTGACTGA
>NC_022023.1:30455494-30459923 GCF_000317375.1 Microtus ochrogaster | reverse complement strand
ATTTAGAGTCATCCACAGTCCTGGTTTGTCCTCTTTCAAGGGAAGAGTTGGATGACGGTCCTGGTTAGTCTGACTGATGTGGAGGACCCAGTTCACTGTGGCTCATGCCCTACTGGGCAGTGAGTTTGGATGGTGTATGAAAGCAAGCTGAGCAAACCCTGCACTCCTCCATGGCATTTGCATAAGCTCCTGCCTCCAGTCCTGCCTTGACTTCCACAGATGATGAAATAGGACCTGAGAGCTGTAAGGTGACCTAAGCCCCTTCCTCCCAAGTTGCTTTTGTCCATGGTGTTTTAATACAACAACAGAAACTCTAAAGAGAAGAAATAATGTCTATGACATGTTTTTTAAAAGATATCTTTATTTTTTTTCTTTGTTTATTTTGTTTTCTGTGTGAGTGTTTTGCCAGCAAGTATATATGTGTATCCCTTGTGGGATTAGTGTCCCCAGTGGTTAGAAAAGGGTACTGGATACCCTGGGACTGGAGTTGCAGATGGTTATGGACTACTGTGTATGTGCTGGGAATTGAACCCAGCACTTGTTGAGCCATCTCTATAGCTCCTACAATTATCTATCTATCTATCTATCTATCTATCTATCTATCTATCTATCTATCTATCTATCTTCTATATCTATCTATATGTCTGTCTGTCTATCTAACTATATCTATCTATCTGTCTGTTTATCTATCTATATCTATCTATCTATCTATCTATCTATCTGTCTGTCTGTCTGTCTGTTTATCTATCTACCTATCTAATCTCTCAATATCTACCTAATCAATCTATCTGTCTGTCTGTCTATCCGTCCATCCATCCATGCTCCTTTCCTCCCTCCCTCTCTCCTTCCCCCCCTCTCTCTGATATCATTATGTATCCCTGACTGTAGAAACTTGCTTTTTAAACTAGGCTAGATTAAAACTCATAGACTCTGTCTACCTCTGCCTCCCAAGTGCTGGAATGTGTGTGTACCGCCATTCTAGGCTCCGTTTATATCCTTATAGTACATAAGTACATAGTATATAACTATATAGAGGCCACTTAATAAAATTCTCTTATGAACAATGAAAATGTTTTGGATATTCTGTGTAAATCTGAGAACAGTTATATTAAAAGCTTTTTTTGCTTACAAAATTCATAGAAATACATTACTAAAAGCAAACATTGGAAAAGAAATAATGTTGTATTACTCTACACAAGGTGCTAATGCCCCTACCCAAGAGCCATGGAATGGCGAAAACTTCAGTGCTAGGCCTGGAAACTCTTTGAATTCTTGATCAGGAGTGGAGGGGTAGGAATAAGATTTTTCCATACAAAATAAGCTGTTCCCTTGGTTACCTCGCAGACATGGTGATAAGATCCAGTTGATGGAGACTTGCATGTCAGACTTGTAATGAAGCTGGAGCTGACTTGAAAGCCCTCCTGCCTGAGGACTAGTTCTCATAACATCAAAGGAGCTATACAAGTGGCCAGGAGAAGCAAAGCAATTAATAGTCCTACCCAATGATTAAGCCTATGAAACAAAACAATAATCAGCCTGGAAAGACATCCTCAATTATACAACAGTGACACCTTCATCTTGTGATAATTATGGTATTTGGATGCGAATGGTGCCATAGGTTTATATATTTTAAGGCTTTGTGGAACTGTTTGGAAGAAATAGGAGGTGTGGCCTTATTGGAAGAGGTATGGTACTAGGGGTGACTTTGAGGTTTCAAAAACCCATGCAATTCCCAGGTAGTTTGTTATCTTTCTCCATCCCTCCTTCCTTCCTCCCCCCTCTCTCCCTTCCTCCTTCCTTCCTTCCCTCCCTCTCTCCCTCCCTCTCTCCCTCCCTCTCTCCCTCCCTTTCCTTTGTGGATTAGGACATAAACTCTCAGTTACTGTTCCAGGACCATGCCTGTGTGCTTGTAAGATACCAATCAAATGGTTTCTTCTAGAAGAGTTGTCTTTGTCATAATGTCTCTTCATAGCCAAAGAAAAGTAACTAAAACTAAAAATTGGTACCAGAAGTGGGGTATCACTGTGACAGGCCTGGCCATCCTGGTTTTTGAAGGGATGTAGAAGACTTTGGACAAGTTGATTGGTTAAATTACTCTAAGTGAGGGTTAATCATCCACTCTGGTATGATATTATAAGATAATAGAGTTGAGAACAATGTGGGCTGTATGGAGGTACTACTCAAGAGCCTTCAAAGAGGAACACTGTTAACAACTCAACTAGAGACCCTTCATGTGAATTTTTTTTTTTGCAAAGAATATAGCTGCTTTAATCCCTTGGACTATAAAAGAGTTTTGGATTAAATTCGCTGGCAGAGGATGTTTCAAGACAAGCTAATATCGATCGTGTTACATGGCTATTAGTGATCTGCCTTGTGCAGGTCTGTGATGAAACGGAGCAAAAGGGCTAAAGAAATAAAACAATGTACAGTGTAAGGAGAAAGAGAGTACCAGGAAACTTCGTGTGGGAGCCATGGCGTGTGGGGAAAGAGAAAAGGAGAGCCTTAAGACTAAATGGAATAAAGAGAGTGAGACACTCAGCACAAGACCCCATCTACCTAAACATCCAACTTGGAAAAAGCTTGTGGAACATAGGAACACATCAGCACATCAAAGCTTATGCAGATGCAGTACCAACATGGTCCCAGTCTCTATCCCAAGTCAGCAGCTGGACTTGGCAACTTTGGCTAAGGGGTTCTGGCACTAGAGTCAAACTATACCAGAGTAAAGGGACTATGAAATCTTTTCTCTGTGGTTAAGGAAAGCCACCGAGGCCAGAGAGGGAGCAGGGAAGTCCCTGCGTGAAGTCCCAGAGAAGCCGTTTCATGAAGCTGTGAAAATGTATCCTGGCTTGTGTTGGAGACCCCCAAGATATTGGAGAAGCCAGAGTCTTGGCATGTCTCCCGAGGAGAGCTACATACAGGAAGTAGAACCCACCCAAGAGAGAGAAGTGTGCTTTCGTCATCAAAGCTGGAGGAACTGAGACATCTAATCTAATTTTAACATTGGACAGAGCTACAGATTTGGAGTTTTCCCTGCTGGGTTTTTCAGTCTTACTGAAGTTCAATATTTCCTCCTTTTTTCTCTGTTATTCCCTTCTGGTATGGTAATGTATATTCTGTGCCACTATATGCTGGAAGTGTGGAATTGGGTTTTGATTTTATAGGAGTTTATAATTAAGAGATTGCCTTGAATCTCAGAAGAGATTTGGGACTTTGAAAGTATGAGTCTGTGGAAGACTGGGACTTCTAAAGTTGGACTAAATGTGTCTTGCATTGTGATACGGCAGCATGCTTATGGGAGCCAGGGAATAGAACGTGGCGTTTTGAATGAGATTGGCTTCCATAGGATTCTGTATTTGGATGCTTGTTCCCCTGTGTGGAACTCTTTGGGAAGGATTAGGAGGAGTTATCTTATTGGAGGAGGTGTGGCACTAGATATGAGCTTTGAGGTTTCGAAAGCCCACATTATTCTCAATTAGATTTCTCACTCCTTCTTGTTTGTGGTGCAGGATGTAAGCTCACAACAACGGATCTAGCATCAGACCTGACTGCCCATGGCTATGCTCCCTGCCATGATAGTCATGGGTTATAACCTTCTGGAACTGTACAGCCCCCAACTCAATGCTTCCTTTCATAAGTTGCTTTGGCCATGGTGTTTCTTCACAACCATAGAAAAGTGACTAAGGCAACGACCAACATCTATTTGAATGAACTTAAAGCCCACTCAGTAGGGGAAGTTAGCCCTGGTACTTCAACCTAACTAAGTGCTTGTGGCAGGAGAAGTCTACCCCTGCAGTTTTCCTAATACAATATACTGTCTAATTGTATTCAAAATACTTATTTTTATATCCACAATTGCACCATAAGTGGTATATTTACAATGCAACCCCTACACCTACTGCTCAAGGGTCATTGTGGAAGAAGAGGAGGAAAGACTGTAAGAGTCAGAGGAGCAGGATGCTTGCAGTGAGATAGGGTCTTCTGGAATAACTGGGATGCTGCACCCATGGAGCTTCAGTACTGTGGTTGCCCGAAGAATAACCGCATCCTGTCAGCACCAGCTGGCATGCCCGTGTGGATGGGAAACGTTTCACAAGGCCTGTCTCTAGATGAAGAGCTATAGGAAGTCCGGGCTGCAGAGAAGAGACTCAGTTCTCTCTAGGGATGAGCTGCTGGGAGTCTATTCAATCCCAAGTGGCCAGACATATGGGCACATGAGCAACACTAGATCAACTCAGTAAGTTGTGTGTGTGCATCATTATAATATAATAGTTATAGAAGGAAATGCCAAGAGTTAGAAAGGGGTTGAGAGGGACATGGAAGGAGCTTGGATTGGGAGATGAAGGGATTGAAATGATACAACTTATGTAGAAAGTGCTCAGAAAATTAAATAGGATTCACCATCCTACTACCTAATAACCACTTTTTG
>NC_022023.1:30421497-30453614 GCF_000317375.1 Microtus ochrogaster | reverse complement strand
AGGGAGGGTCTGCTCCAGGGAGGGTCTGCTCCAGGGAGTGTCTGCTCCAGGGAGGGTCTGCTCCAGGGAGGGTCTGCTCCAGGGAGGGTCTGCTCAGGGAGCCATCAGTCTCTTCAGCCTTGCTCTCCTCTCCAGGTTAGGAAGCATTCTTCACATTCAATCTTTTCTAGATTTGGAATAATGACTTTTAGGAAGAATTCCAGAATCTATCCAGGATGCTATATTTCGTACTACTTCAAATCGACCTCACTATTGTTGCAATTTTTCCCAAGGTAGCTTGAGCTAGAAGAAGCCAGGCACAAGGCTGGGGACAGTTAATCGTGCTTGGAGTGCGTAGACCTTGGGGAGATTTTTCAGCATCTTGTGGTTATGTCCAAGGAAGCCCCACCATGCTGTTGCTAGAAATGCAAACATGAATATTGGCCATGTCTGCCCATGCTAAGAGAAGTACAGCAAAGGAAAAAAAGAATCATTTTTTTGACCATGCCTTTAGATGATAACTGGCATTTCATTTCCTCTAAACAGAATCATTATCTCAGGATGACCAAGGTTCTCAGGGCTATTATAAGGCATCCTTAGGTGCTTCTCGGGAAAAGGTCATTGGATCATATCAACAATGTAGAGTTTTTCCTGACTCGAAAGTCTACCTAATAAAGTGGATATTCACCGCACTGCACAGAGCAATGGAATATTACTGAGCTACCATGATGAAAGCCAGGGTGAAAGGGGCTGAGGAGATGAGTTAGTACTTAAGAGCATCGGCTGCTCTTCCGGAGCTCCTGAAATTAATTCCCAGCAACCCCATGGTGGATTATAACCATGTGCAATGAAATCTGATGCCTTCTTCAGGCACGCAGGTGTATATGCAGATAAAACCCTAGTACCTAAAACATAACTAAATAAACAACTAATGAAAAATAAATAATCTTTAAAAATATCCAAGGTGATGTCAGTCAACTTCTTCTCTGTTCCTCAGTTTCCCGGCCTGAACGTGAGTGGGATGGCTTGAAGGGAGTTTCATTGCAAGGCCGTCCACTGCTCTAGCTAATCAATACCATATGAAATGATTCCCAGTGTGCAACTATTCCATTATTCACACATTTAAGATGGAAAAAAGATTGGAAGTGACCGTTTCAATCATCCCCATGTCTCCACACACCTAACAAACACGTGCATTAGGAGGGCTCTAGCGTATTCTGTGTATCCCGCGACCCTGCTATTCATTGCTCAGTGAATCTCCTCTTCCATTTAAGAGACAGAGCACTTCCAAGCTGTTTCTCTAGGAGACATTCAGTATGACATTTCCTCCCAGCAGAGAAGCTGCACAGGTTCTGGCCATGACCTAAACTCTGAGTCACGAATGGCAGATAGGTCAGTTCCCGGAAGCCCTTACCCACTCTGCTGAACTATGACTAAGACCTTTCTCTTCTTCCTCAATGTGATGACCAGAACCATTGCTTCAGTTCAGATCATGAATGGCCCCAACAATAGGATGAGCATACGGTTCTCTAAGGAGAGGAAGATAAGTATTAGGCGATGCCCTCCAAGGGGACATTGGGGCTCCAGCCTCTTTCTCTTCGCTCACTTCGCCGTCACCAAGAGCTGAGTCCTTGTCCCCTGTCAATCATCTGTTTCCCTACATGAGGCTCTCCCTGACCATTGACAGCAGAGCTGACTCACCGTGGGCTCAAACTGCAAATGCCATGAGCCCAACGAACCTTGCATCTTTTAAAGTTGACTCATATCAGTTATTTTGTGCCAGCTATGGAAAACTGACCAACGCAATCACATTTATTAAGTCCAAAACAACCAAATGTTTTCTTCTTCATCATCTGGTTTTATTATCTTCGGGTTGTTACAGGTTTTCATAATTTTAATTTAAAGACAGTGATCCTGGAAAGCTCCCTTCTCCGTCCTCCCCAGGATAATGTTCTGGGTGGAGTAGAATCACAACTTCCCTTTGGAAAGGAAGCTTTTTTGACTTTGTGGGCCCATCTTTCTGCCAAATTATGTAATCTGAAGATTTTACTCCTGGCGTTGGAGAACATTTGTTTGTATATAGGGACTCGCTGCAAATCTTCTGTTCGAAACTCCTAACTTTCGAAGAAGAGTCTAAGCAAAATAGGAGGCTCAGAAATGATAGTGTCTATCTGCCAAGCAAGTGTGCTTGAGGGAATGAAGAAGCAAGTGTGGGAACCTCCCCTGTTTATCCCAGGCTGTGTAATCAGTCATAATTGCTAGAAAGGGAATATTGGAAGTGGTGTGTCTGATAAAATGTGTTGAAAATCATCCCCAATAGGTCCGTGGCATCTGGGATAGTCTTGGAGCAGTCAGAATACCACTGGCCTGGATTTACTGACAGAATGGGGTTTGGGATGGCCAAGCAAAGGGAAAGAACCTGCTGAGAGAGCTTTCCAGGATGGAGGTTTGGGGCACAGGAAAGGGCAGAACCTATGCCTATGGCTGAGTGACGAACTCTGTCATAGTTGGGGAACTTATGACTGTGTTGTTTTCCTCAGAAGTTGCACAAGCATGGAAAGAGCAACCTGGTTACAATCTAGTCCCTGATTGATGAGTGTGAATCCAGAAAGATAAGAGATTGTAGCATGATTAATAAAAACCCAGAGACAGATATTGGGGTTCAAGCTGAAGGTCAGAAAAGCAAAACAGACAGCCCCTGGCTCTTACCCTACCTCAGTCTGAAATGGTAATTCTGCTTCCCGGAATCCTCAGAATGAGACTGTGTGAGAATGCTGTCTTTTCCCGTTTTATAATCCTCTCTAGGGCTGGGATTAAAGGTGTGTGCCACTGGGATTAAAGGCATGCACCACTAGGTTTCTATAGCAAGATAGTGTGCCTACTGGGATTAAAGGTGTGTGTCACCACTGCCTGGTCTGTAAGGCTGACCGGTGGGGCTGTTTTACTGTGATGTTCGGGCAAGCTTTATCTATTAAAATTCAAATGGAATATCACTACAAAAGATGAAGGGTGTTACCGAGAGCTGTTGATGGCTCAGTGGTGTCCCCAGAGCATGACTTCACACAGTGCAATGCAAGGTGCTGCAGGTGACATATATGGAAAGTAATTCTGAGTCAGGGTTAAGCCATCTACTTGTAGGCTTAGGGCTGGCAGTGGGTGGCTCACGAATAGCAGCATGCAACCAGCACTGAGCCTTGTGCTCTGACAGAGGAGGAGCCTTAAGGCCCTATTGCTGGACTCTTGGAGCCACTGCCAGGCTGAAATCAGACAGGTGCTCAGGTGCCTTCCAAGAGATGACAGGTCCGTTCGTGAGGAGAAATAGGTACACATCGTCTGCTGACCCAAGTCAGCCTGCCTCTTTATGCCCAGTGCCTTGGGGAAGCTGAGGAATATTCCTGTGTGGGGACGCAATGTGGGGGGTCTTTGTTTTCGGGGAGAGTGAGTGATGGAGCTGCCACAACTCTCCTGCCCCACCAGATGCTCCTCCTAGGAATATAAGGGGTGGGGCATTCGTATGAAAGTATGATAGAAGCGATTGGCTGGACACTGCCCAACCTGGGCTACACGTAACAAAAAGAGCATGCCGTAGAAAACTACCGATATCCAAAGGCTGGAGAAGGTGGTGCTACTTAAAACAACCTACAAAGGACTAGTGTTTGCTGTCATGGCCCCCATCCCTGGCCTCTCCCCACCACTCGCTGGCCCACCTCTATCTGGGGAGTGTGTTTCGTCTTAGTCCACTGCCTCTGTCTCTCCCTGACGGACTGCCAGACTCAAGGGCCTGATGATCATAACAGGTGCACCCCAGACTCAGTTCTGGCCGGTAACTTCTCCACTCTCCGAAAGATAATGACAGATGATTCTTTGTTGCGCACTCTGCCTTTTGGGCTATAGAATCTCAACCTGCACTCTTGTTTTAATCCCTTATAAGAAAATGAACTTGGCTTGGGAAATAGAGTCAATCAGAAAAAAACACAAGGCCACATCTCTCCCTCGTAAGGCTGTGTTATCGTTCTCCAAACTTGAGTCTACCTTATGAAGAGAGAAGATTCGGTTAGTTCTCAGGTTTGGAATCAGAAAGGCCAAATGCAAGAATTCTATTGGTTTAGCCTGCAGAGATCACACATCTCTACGGGAAGCCAGGAAGTGACTCATGGTTCTGGTAAACTCTTAGGATTCACTCTGTGAGAACCACCTTATTTCATTAAATTATTTTTGAAGTTATTTATCTGTGTGCAAGTGCCACAGTGTATGTGTGTGTGTGTGTCTGTGTGTGCATGTGTGTGCGTGTATGTGTGTGTATGTGTGCGTGTGTGTGCATGTGTGTGTGCGTGTGTATGTGTGTGCATGTGTGTGTGCGTGCATGCGTGTATGTATGTGTGCGTGTGTGTGCATGTGTGTGTGCATGTGTGTGCGCGCGTGTGTGTGCATGTGTGTGTGCATGTGTATGCGTGTATGTGTGTGTATGTGTGCGTGTGTCATGTGTGTGCATGTGTGTATGTGTGTGCATGTGTATGCGTGTATGTGTGTATGTGTACGTGTGTCATGTGTGTGCGTGTGTGTGCATGTGTGTATGTGTGCATGTGTGTGCGTGTGTGTGTGTGTATGTGTGCGTGCATGCATGTATGTGTGTGTGTGTGTGAGAAGAGAGATTGAAGGACAGTTAGTGGGAGTCACTTCTCTCCTTCCATCATGTGCAGTCCTGGGGTCAAACTCACATCCTTCAGCATGGCATCAGGTGCTTTAACCTGCTGCGCCATGTTGTTGCTCCCTCCATTAAGACATTGGTACTGTGAACCAAACTTATCCCTCACTGTACCCTTGGAGTGGAGGAGCACACTGAAACCATGTCTACGTTGCAGCAGTGACTCAGCTGAAGGGCGATGATCTTCCTGTCCCCCGTTTTAACTTTAGCCTTCCCCTTAGTTTCTTTTCTGTTGCTGTCATAAGCAACTTCGGGGGAAGGGGTTCATTTCAGTTCCCGCTTTCGACACCATGTCAGTGTGAGTCAAGGCAGGAGCTGGACACACCTGCATTCCAACCGGGAAGTGGGAAATTCAGCTTTTCCAAATGTTAAAGAAGCTTTTCGTCATATTTGGTCAGGAAAAGATAATAGGTGCTGAGACAGTTGCGTGGAGAATTAGACTCTTCGCACAGATCATTTCTCCCAGCTGTGATAAGCCGTGTGATCCGTTCATACACAGCTAATGCTTTTGATTCTGTTTGCATGTACTTGGAACTCATTATACCCAACGGGCGAACATTTAATGTGTTTTCACAGATAAATAAAACATTTCAGGACAAGCCAAATATCTATTGTGACGAGATATCATTTGCCTCTCATTGGAGAGGATCCGTGTTTCTCAGCTTGCCATAAAGGAAGTCAAATCAAATAGTAACAATCACCCCAACTGCAGTGTGGTGTCTCTTCCCTAAACTTGACCTGGAGATCACGCTAGCTTTTAAGTGGTTTGGTCTACCTGCTCCTGTTGTTGAACTCCTCCGGCTAACAGGGTCCAGAGAAGGGATTCTGCGGCTCACACAAGTGCTAAAAGTGGAGACTAAGTAGTTATATGTCACTCTTCTTCTTGTTTTCTGTGTTTCCTTTTAAATAAATAGTCTGTGTGCAGATGGAAGCTTGGCTTGTGTAACCTCTATTTGTATAGATCTGTACACTTTCTTTTAAACTATATTTAAAAACTATATTTAAACTATATTTCTTTAAAACTATATATAGGTTTATATTTCAGACAAATAGATTTCCTCAGCCTATGAAGAGGGGGGTGGGAATCATTATCACACCCTCTTTTGGATTGTTGCTCAAAGTCTTAGGGCAAAACACGCAGCTCAAGCAACCATAGCAGGCAAGGCTTGGCCACTGGTCCCAATCTGTCAACCAAAGGGATGGTAGAGAGGAAACACTTGGAAAACACATGGAGAGAGAAAGGAAAGGGGTCATGTCGCCCCAGGTTATCTCTGGAGAACTCACATGAACTTTGGTTTGGTTAAAATAAAGGGAAAATTAAGGTAAACGGTATGTACTATTAAACAGTCCTGCAGAAGGTGTGGTCTGGTTAAACACTATCTTGGTTCTGGTTATTTAAGATGGCCTGAAGAAGTCCTTCTGCTTGAAGGGACAAGCTGTTTCTCAGGAAATGGCTACATCCATTCTAGGCTCTTCCTCTCCATCACTTAGGATTTACTTTGTTGGCAGAAGTGGCCTCTTCTGTGACGCCCCACTGTTCCTAGAATACGACTGTAGGCCTTTTGCAATGACACATCTCTGCCTTCAGCCACAAAGGGGTTGAGAGAGTTCTCCAGACAGACAATCCTTGAATAACCAGTGTGCTTAGGCAGAGGCAAGCGGCAGTCTAACCCGGAGCAAGGGAGACACATTCAGAACAAAGCAGGCTTTGATTTGGTCCAAGTGAGGGGGCCCTGCTTGCACGGCATCATGTCATCCTTGTGATCATATTTCCATTCTGCTCTCCATTTCCTGCCTCCCATCCCCTGTTCTTTTGGCTTCTATTTTGTTTATATGTTATTTCTTTGTTTGTTTCAGTTCTTTGTGTTTGTCGGATAGCCCAGACTGAATGTGAGATCATAATCCACTCACCAAGTGCTGAGAATTAATGTGTTTGCTACTAGGTCTATCTCAGGATCTTACTCTTTTACTTTTCACCTTGGGCAGTAAGCCATCCTTAAACCTAGGAAACCTTTAAGTGTCTGAAAATAAACACTACAGACCATACATCAGCCTTCCTCTGTTGTGATGGAGCATGCCATTAGTAAGTGCCTGCAAGTGTTCTCCGGCGGGTAGCAAAGCAGCCAACTCCTGATTCTGGGTGTTGGTTTTTTGAGCAGCGAATGTTGTTTTTAGGCAACCATCTCTTTGTTTTGCTGAGATATGCTCTCTCACTAGTGGCCCATAGAGCACGGATTCGGCTGGGCTGACTGGCCCATCAATTCCATCGATCTTGGGTCTCCGTACTCGGTTGCTGGGACTTCATGCATGGCACCATGCCTGGGCTTTCTCATGAGTTCTGAGGCTCAAGCTCAGCTCCCCAGGCCTATGTAAAGAGCTTCTACTTGCTGAGCTAGCTCTCTGGTGCTTTCAGAGTTCAGGCTGTGAGGAGGTGAGCCGTGATTTCCCAAAATCGTAGAGTTTGCTGGCCTCTCCAATGTGGGCTTGAAAGTGGACATTTGGTGCCTGCCATTCATGTCTTTTCTTAAAAGAGTATAATTTCTCCTGTTCATGGCGCTGGCAGCAGGAGCGGTCTCTTCTTGTGTGCAGCTCCCTGGCTTGCAGTGGCTGCCTGCCCGTCTTCTGCAGGCACCTCTGGATTCTCTCTCAGACTCTTTCTTACTTTAATGCCCCCTGAAGAAGAGAACCACCAGTGGAGGTTTCCATGGAGGAATTCTGCTGAGCGCTCTTGTGTGGACCTGAAGATAGAGATGTTATATTCATGGCCATTTCCTTCTTTTCTCAATCCATTTGCCTGATGTGGTGACCAATTCATATTTGGCCAATAGACAAAGAATATCTACTTTTCACTGACTGCACAGTTATATGAGAAACAGAATGGTCCAGTCCCCTGAACTTTGAGAAATGTTGGTTTTTCGATTTAATAGACATTATTTATGGGGAAATTGTAATGTTTCCCTTGATTTCCTACTGTTCATAACCGTGTCTCACACAAATATTAAATACTCATCATGGGAAACAATAAAGCTAAACTGGACAATCAACTGTACCAGGCCTCTTATGGGTTGCGTGGAAATACGCCCTTGGCGTGTGAAAGGAAAGTCATCTATGAGGATTGGAACAATTGTAGATTAATTCCTAGGGAAAACGAAAACAGTTAGCTGCCTTATTGTAAGCGTTGTACTGCGTGAGGTGCCGTATGATCCCGTATTGTTGCAGGAAGCTGCATGCTGTAATTTGGCCTTACGTGTTTAGAAATGGTGCTTAGCAACCTGGCATAGGAATTGAGGGCAGAATCTATAAACTTAAAATAACTCAGTATAATGAAAAAGAATAGGTGTATATTGAATTGAATAGGTGCTTAAAGTGACCTATTTTCTCCCAGGGGTGCTGAAATTTACTGGGGGTGGGTGGGGGCCGAAGAGTACTGGGGTAGGTGGGGCTGAGTACTCTCAGGCATGTGCCTGGTTTACCTGCCATCTTGTGCCTGCTTCCCAGGAGAAGCAGTGGCCTTGCGAGCAGAGGCCACTCACAGCAGGAGTGGTGTGGGAAATGAAGGTTAGTAAGGAGGAGAGCAAGGAAAAGACCGTAAGACCCCAGTGAACAGTCCCTGCTTGGCAGGAAAGCTGAGCTAGTGGCTGTCCTGAGACATCATGGTTTATATGCTAAGACTGCACAGATGCTCTGAGAAACTCTCTGACCATTATTTTGGGGATAGTAGACAAGAAGACATGGGAGGGACAGGTGAGTCAATTTTCTCAAATATTCCTCTCTAAGAGAGTAGAAGAAAGCTGCCCAGCAAGGCCTAGACTTTTACTTTGTGCTTACAAACCTGTCTGCTGGTCAGCCTTTTTCTCTTTCTTTCTTTCTTTCTTTCTTTCTTTCTTTCTTTCTTTCTTTCTTTCTTTCTTTCTTTCTTCCTTCCTTCCTTCCTTCCTTCCTTCCTTCCTTCCTTCCTTCCTTCCTTCCTTCCTTCCTTCCTTTCACCCCTCTTTCTTTTTTTTTCTTTTCTTTTCTTTCTTTTTTTTTTGAGACAGGGTTTCTCTGTGTATCTTTGGGGCCTGTCCTAGCGCTTGCTGTGTAGACCAGGTTGGCCTCAAACTCACAGAGATCCACCTGCCTCTACCTCTAGATTGAAGGCATGTGTCACACTGCCTAGCCATGAGCCCTTTTCTTTAAATTCGTTTTTTAATTGCTTTTTATAATTGATGCTTGCTAGTAAACAAAATGTCAACAGGATTTCTACCCTGGCCATCTTCTGCTATTGTACTGGCACTCCCTGGCCTAGGAAGCTTAGGTAGCAAGCCTGAATTTCCCGTATTCCAGAGTCCAGAAGTTCAATGTCAGTGTGTCAGCCTAGTTCGGGCTTGGTGGAGGCTGACTTTTGGTTTGCAGGGGTAACCTTGCTCGGTCTGCATGTGACCAACAGAGGGTCTCCCACCCTTGCTGTCTGTCTTGCAGACATTAATCCCAGCATGAAGACTAGGCCTTAACACCCAGTTCTCTATCCATATCCCTACCTTCATGTACCATCATCTTGGGGGACATAGGGATTTTGTTTATTTACATGTGTATGCGTTTGGGGATGGAACTCGGGGACTCACAAGTGCTAAGAACACAGTGTAAAGCTGGGCTGTGTTAGGGACATAGATTGTCATTCTGTATTGGTGTAATGGAATTCAAGGAATCAGAGTTAGTAATGTTTTTGTTTGTTTGTTTGTTTGTTTTTGTTTTGCAATATATATCAGAATCTGCCCAAACCATGAGCTAAAGGGCTCTCAACCAAAATATTGAAAGATAAAGGAAGTTTAAGTCTGGGTGTGGCTACATAATAGAGCCCTTATATAGCTTATGACAATAACAATAAGAAAAGATTGAGTTTAAATTTTGTCCCAGTTAAGTGCTGCTATGTCTTATATAACTTGGGAAATGATTGCATGCGATATGAAATACATATTCTTTCAACTGCTATATTTTATAACTACTTACATATGCAAAGTTATTTCAGCTTTAATTATGATGTTTTTCTCTTTGGCAGTCTATAAATCAACTCTTTTTGGTTCAGGGAAGCTCATGAGTAGAAAGAGTTCTAAAGAGCTGTAACAAAAGCCCTCGCCATCCCCAGTTAGTTCTCCCTCTGCCTCCTGCTAGTGGATCTCTATGTGAACTCTCAGCTACTGCTCCAGCACCCTGCCTACCTGCCTGCTGCCTACTCCCCACCGTAATGCTCATGGCCTTACCCTCTGGAACTGAGTCCCCAGTCGACTCCTTTTTTGTTCTTTGGTTTGTCAAGACAGGATTTCTCTGTAGCCTTGGAGCCTGTCCTGGAAGTTGCTCTTGTAGACCAGGCTGGCCTGCAACTCACAGAGATCTGCCTGTCTCTGCATCCTGAGTGCTGGGATTAAAGGCGTGCACCACCACTGCCCAGCTTGACTCCATTTTCCTATCAAATGCCTTGGTCAAGCTGTCTCCATAGCAGTAGAATAGAGGCCTCCATGCCTGCCTTTTCTTTGCCCCCCATTAACTGGAAGAGATGAACACTGAAGGAGCTTAAAGAGTCTCTGCAGTCAGCTTTTGTTCTGTCCAGTTCTGGGAATGTGTGGTTGGGAGGACGATGAACTGAACAATTTATTATTTCACAAACTGAAACACAACCAAGCCTCACATAGCCACAAGCGTGGTTCTTCCTGGAAAGGTTCCTAACCATGGCCATCACCCTGTGATCATGCATGTGGCTCTGCAGACATGGGTTTCAGAGGACCAATCCACTTGCTCCGGCCGCTTACATGCTAAGTGACCTTTGTTTGTGTGCTTAGGGTCTCTAAACTTGCCTCAGCTATAATTGGAAGTCATCCTAACGCCTTCTTCCTAGGGTTGCAACAGGATTGAATATGTTAATGTATTTTAAACCCAGTTCCATAGTAAGCAAGCTGCACAGGCTCCTCCTCGTCCTCCTCCTCTTCCTCCTCTTTCTCCTCTCCCTCTTCCTTCTCCTCCTCTGCCTCCTCTGCCTCCTCTTCTTTTCCCTCTCCTAAGTCTGATAATACTGGGAAAGAGAGGATGGATTTTTAAACCTGGATCTATTGGGGGCTGTGGACCACCAGACTCTGAATTTCTTGTAAACAACTTGTTTTTCCTATGTTCTGAGCAGCCTGCAGCTGCTCTGAACATGAGACCCTGATGGCAGGAGAATGGGTTCTGATGAGTCTGCAGATGAAAGATCCCGAGATCTGGGGTGTGGCCAGAGCCCTATATAAGCTGCTCCTGAGCACAATAAAGTGGGCATTCTTTGCTTTCTTGTCTCAAGGATGACCCCTGTCCTCGTGTCTCTGTCTGTGGTGTCGGAGGTCCTTCTGTCTCTGTGTGTTGCTTTTCTTGGTTAATGAATAAAGAAACTGCCCTGGCCTTTTGATAGGACAGAACTTAGGTAGGCAGGGAAAACAAAATGGCATGCTGGGAGAAACAAGGCAGAGTCTGAGAGATGCCATGAATCCTCCTCCTGAGATGGACGCTGGTTAAAACCTTACCTGGTAAGCCACTACCAGGTGGCAATACACAGATTAATAGAAATGGGTTAAATTAAGATGTAAGAGTTAGCCAATAAGAAGCTAGAGCTAATGGGCCAAGCAGTGATTTAATTAATACAGTTTCTGTGTGATTATTTTGGGGCTAAGCTAGCCTGGCAGCTGGGATGAACAAGCGGGCCTTCCTCCTACATGCCTGTCTGTGTATGTGTTTTTAAACCTTAAGCCTAGTTCCCTTAAGCGCATAGCGAGTAGAGCGCAGGAGCAGTTTTACAAGTGAAGTTTTACATGGAGCCCATTGGTGGTAAGACTGAACTCCTTCAGTTACTAAGTTGGTATTTCTTTGAGGATGCATTTAGCATAATCAGCAGTGAAGTTTTTATCAGGCTTTATGGATTGTGCTGTTAATGGATTGTGACCTGTGCACAGTGGTTTTCTCTTGCGAGTGATATCATTACAAAGTATTTTGAAGGGTGCGTATGTCACGAAGTGCTGCAGCTGAGTTGCTCCCGGGGAGAAGCGTCCTGGAATGCAACAGCTAGAACATTTATTCTTTGCCGTAGTGGATATAACTGAGCCATGGGCCACTGTCCCAACACAAACAACTGAGGTACCTTATACAGGGGCAGGGGCACTATCCGTGCAGTCAAGAGAAACATCCTTTGACCTGTACAACCTCAAAATAGCCACTTGGCTGACCACGTTTGCTTGGAGAGGAGTAAGTTTGGTATCTTCTCTTTGTAGTTACAGGTTTTCATAGCTACAGGTGTGAATCAGAGTTCAGTCGGCTTTCGAGGCTCTGGGGTCCTTGAACAAGAATTTAAATAGGTACACAGATAGTAATGGAAAACAAAATAGTTTATTAAAGACCACCTAAGTTCCCCATTCTCTACTCTACTCCCCACCATATATGACGGCCTGGAAGATGTCTGTATATGCAGGAGACATTCAGTCTTTTGAACTTCAAAAGGCCAAGACTGGGAGGTCTTGGTATGGTAGAAACCAATGCAGAAATTCGAATTTCAGGTTTTTTTTTTTGGGGGGGGGATGTTGTAATAAATTTTTTAAAAAAATTCTGAAGACTTGGCTAACTGGAGCACAAGAAACAGGTAAGGCCATGCCTGTGTTCTTGTGTAAAAGGTACTCTGCTCAACTGTAAAAGAGGCAAATGTAGAGCCAGACTTCCCTAACGGAAGTGCCACAGCTCAATGACTCTTCATAGCTTCAGAGACAACTAGGTTTATTGCTTGCCATATAGCTCGGTGATTATGTTCTTATAGGTGACCAGGACTGTGGCTGGGATGTCATTCAATAATGACATCCTCACAGAGACTGGGTCTGGGGTGTCTCTCAAGGATGAGATTCTCACAGAGACCGGGGCTGTGGCTGAGGTGTCTCTCAGGGATGAGATTCTCACAGAGATTAGGGCTATGGCTGGGCTATCATTCAGTGGCTACCTTCTCACAGCTGTGTAGACTGGTTGGGTATCTCTCTTTGATTAGTTTTCTTACAGATAACTAGGGCTGTTGTGGGGTATCCATTGGCAATTGTAATTCCTACAGAAGACTAGCAGCTATTTCTCTCCCTCTGTGAATGTGATTCTTTCAGGTGACTAGAAGCCTCTCTTCATGATTCAGGTTTATGCAGAGGACAAGGGGTTTGTGATGGGGTCATCTCTCTGAAATCTGGTTCTTTCAGATGATCATGGCTGATGCCCAGCTGTCCTGTGTTTTCGTTGCTCACAGATGTCTAGAGTTGTTCTTGGGACATACCTTTGTGGTTCCGGTACTCACAGGAGACTGGAGGCTGTTGCGTGGTTATTCTTCTGTGATTCGGGATCTTAAAGGTGAGCCTGGTCTTGCTGAAGTACCCCTTTGTGATTCTAGTTCTCACAGATGGCTGGGGGTGTTGCTAGCACAGCCTCTGTGATTTATTATAGTACCCACAGATGACTAGCAAAGCCCCCTGTGAGTTTTGGTCTCACTGCTAGCTACCGGCTTCTTGGGGTATCCTCTCTGATTGATTCCCGTCCTCACAGATGACTGGAGGCCACTGCTTGGGCCTCTCTCTCTGTCTTTGAGATTTGTTTCTCATGACTCAAACTATGTGTCAGGTTACTCACCATTCAGTTTAGATTTGTTTCTTAAAAATGGTATGTGGGAAGCGAGATGTGGGTGGAAATTGTGTCTTCCTGAGGTGGAACTTGGAAAAAAAAAACAATTTATGTGTACAGCAGTCAGTGATTCAAGGCGGAAACCCCGCTAAGATGAGGGACTTAATGGCTATCTGTCAGCCCAGTTGAGGCGAAAGATCGGGGATAATTTCAGCGCGAAGATATATGACTGAGTAATATTGACCCTTAACACCCGTGAAGTTTCCCGTGTTTCTGTTAACCTGTTTTATCTTTATCAGCAATTCCTTCCAGCTTCCATGAGACCATAGAGCTGCATCCTAGATTCAGAGTGGGGCTCAGGTTAGCCACACATGTGCCTGGACTGTGGGAATGCTTGACAGATCGAGGGTTGCATCATTGTAAGAAATAGGTTGGAGTGAGCGATCAGGTAGGCGGAGGAAGGCCCCTTTTAACACTTTGCTTATGCCTAGGATTCCTGGAAAATAGGCCAGGAATGTTAAGCTTGTGTAGCACCTAGAGCTGCAGGAAGGGACCTTAGAGTTGAGTTCTGGGAGGTAGTGACAAGCCATGGAAGGGTCAGCGAAACAAAGGACTTGCTCACAGAGAGAATTTCGTGGATGACTGGCTGCAGGTTACCTCAGACCAGCCCCAATACTTCTTCACTAATGTCTATTTCCTTCAGAAAATCGCTTTGACTAAAGGATGCCTTTCAGAGGTCCTGTGTATCGAGTTTCTAAGAATGACCAGCATCACATGACACAGAAGTGTAGCTTGGACTGTGCCACAAGGTCTTCTGTAGCTCTGCTTTCAACCCCAACACAATATGAGATGTCCCATCACCTTAAGAATCCGTGATAGTTTGGATAAAACAAATGCTCAGTGAGTTATACTGTGGAGGTACCTCAGATGGCCAGAGGGGCCCTGAAGCGCAGCAACACCAAACTCACTGAAAGTCTTCAACCGTTAGAGTAAGCTGGGATTGTGACAATCCATCTCCAGTATTCCCGTTAGCATGACAAGGGAGAGAACATTTATCCGCATTGTCCGTGCTGTGGAGAGACTTAGATCAAGAGGTTTAGTGAGTCCAAGTCATTAGGGCATTGCTGGAGCTTTAGGAATAAAGAGAGAACAGGGGTGGAGGGCAGAAATGTACGCAGTTAGCTGTCCTGGTTAGATGTGAACTGGGAGATCATAGATTCCTAGTTCTGTGTGGCGGTTGAAGAGAAACTCCTACTGCTAATAGTGTCTTGGTTAGAGACATACCTCTACATTACCACGCCTAGCAGGAGCCTGAAGAGTTTACTTACCAGGGCTCGCTGCTTGGTCTGTGTCCAGAATCTTGCATCTTCCTTAAGAACCGAATTGTACACAGAATGCAAGCTGGCTGGAGAAATTTATACAAAAGCAAAGCAAGAGCAGAGATCAGATACATTTCAAGAGAGCAGTTAGCTCCTCGAGTTGGAACCCTCAGGTGCCTCATTTGAAGACAGTAGTCATATGTACAATTTGGTGGGTGTTGAAGCTGTTATGATGAAAAGGTTGCTGAGCAGCCTACGTGAGATCTCAGGGAGGTTCCTGGGGAGGAGAAGCTGACAGGATTCCAGTTGACAAGGCGTCCCAGTGTCCTGGCTAAGGTTACTATTGCTGTGATGAAACACTGTGACCAAAGAAACTTGGAGAGAAAATGGTTATTTGGATTATGCTACCACATCACTGTTAATGATCAGAGGAAGTCAGGACAGGAACTCAAGCAAGGCAGGAACCTGGAGGCAGGAGCTGATGCAGAGGCCATAGAGAGATGCTGTTTACTGGATTGCTTTTTATGACTTGCTGGGCTGGCCTACCATCTTATAGAACCCAGGTTTTGAACAATATAAACCCTACTAGCCCAGAAATAGCACCACCCACAATAGGCTGGGCTCTCCCACATCAACACTATAAATAGGAAAATGTACTATAGGCTTGCCTGCAGCTTTATCTTGTTTGCTTCTTTTGTTTTTTGAGAGAGGGTTTCTCTGTAGCTTTGGATCCTATCCTGAAACTCGCTCTGTATACCTGCCTGACTTTGAACTCACAGAGATCCGCCCGTCTCTGCTGCCTAAATGCTAGCATTAAAGGTGTGTGTCACCACTGTCCCTCACTTCAGCCTGATTCTATGGAGGCTCCCTCCTCTCAGATGACTCTAGCTTGTCTCAAGTTGGCATCAAACTATCCAGCACACATGTTCACACCCTAAATCACAATGATGCAGAGGGGAAGGGTGAGGTCTCACCGTAAACAAAATTCGCCATCATTTTAAAGATTCTCAGAAAATGCTTGGGAAAAGAGTGAGGCCCTACCTAAGCTCATATATGTTCAGACTTTATATTTCTAATAGCAGTGACGAATATAGATAGGGTGTCATGGAAATGCCCTCTGAATACAGTGGAGACAACAGGACACTCATGTATATAAATGAGCAGAGTCCGGCAGTTAGTCAATAGAAATTACCGACAGAAAACAAGAGAAAGAGAATTCTCACCCAGCTCAACGAAAAGGGTCCATTCTAAAAGTTGGCCTAGAACTCATCAGATATAAAGGTGTTATGTGAAGCTAACTTAGTGGGGTTCTTGCTGGATAGGTGGCCAATCAAGGCCAGGCTGAATACAGAGAGCCAGTGTTGAATAGAGAATACGCAAAGGATGGAGGATATACAAAGGAGCCCAGCTAGAGCTTGATCACAGCCTGTTACCCATTCAGAGGGACACGGGCATCTTTTCTTATCTGCCACCATATTTCTGAGGCAGTCACAAAAGAAAGGCATGCGAATATAATAAGTCACACAAGATGGGAGTGGCATCACAATGAAAGAAAAACACAGAGAAATAGGGCAGACCTATATTTTTTATGCTCCATTTGAAGAAGAAATGAATGGAGATGAAGAACGTTTAGTGTAAAGGTTTGTGTCCTGTGGTAACAAAATGGGGAGAGCTAGCAGAATTTATGTTTACTTTTTTGAACCTTCCTCATCACCTCCCACCCCTGTGTATGTGTGTGTGTTGTTATATTCAAATACCTAAGGCTGAGTGTTTTCTAAATAGAAGCAGTTTGTTTGGCTCATCAGTTTTAATGTTCAAGAACATGCGCTGGCGTTGAGTTATGGTGACAGTCTCCTGTCTAATCATGTCACATGTGGGAGCAATGACTGTCTCACGGGAAATACATTACATGACAAGAGAGGAAGCTGACCTCTCTTACGGCAGTCGACTTTCTCACCAAGCAGCCGTATTCGGAGAGGTTACCTTTGTTTCATTCTCTAACCCATTCCCGAGAGATGGACTTTAATCCTTTCCAGGGTGGTAGCCCCAACGGCCTCATCGCATTTGAGAGTAAGTCCAACCCCTCAAAAGTCCCTTCCCTTCTCCAGCCATGAGCGCTTTGGGGCGGTCTCAAGGGTAAGGCTGTTTCTCCCTCTTGGGAGTGGACTAGCATTTCTCACCCCAGAGTCTTAGAGCCAATTTCAGGAGAAGGGCACCAAATACTCCCTGGCTGCCAATTACAGTGGTCTTTGTATGGGGTTCTGGTTCTGGAGAATTCCTCTTGTAGTAGTTGTTGTTTGAAGATTTAACACAAAAGACCACTTCGTTCCCCCCCGTTACTATTATAGCTCTGGCTCTGCCTATCTTGGAACTTACTATGTAGACCAGGCTGGCTCTGACAGAGATTTGCTGGCCTCTGCTTCCTGAGTGCTGGAGTTAAGAGCATGTGCCACCACACCCAGCTGAAAGACTTCTTTTAAATTTAATTATTGGCTACACTAGTGTTTTCATCTAGTCGTAGTAAGACCATATGGAATACTTGCTGTCCACATTGCCAGTGTACTGGTGGTATCATTATTCTGGTCTCATTCAGACAGCTGCATTGTTGAGATTTTATACCTTTTCCTGTTGTGCCTAAGGGGCACCATCAAGCAAACAAGTGTCCTGGGACTCTGACTCTTAAAGTCTTTCAGCTTCCTCTTCTGTGATTTTTTTCCCCCTGAGCTCCACATGTGTTTTAAGTGTAGCAGTTGGGGTTGGGCCCTCCGTGGCCCTGTATTCTCTATATCTTGACCAGTTCCGGATCTCTGAACAGTCTCCATCTGTTGCAAAAGGATAGCACTACACTTACCTGTGAAGATAAATATAAGAATGTAGATTATAATTGGAAAACACCTTTGTTTTGGAAAGTGGTGGTTCTTGGTTCTCCTCTCGGGTCTATGATGTCTCCAAGTCAGTGCAGGGTTTGACAGTACCAGGCCTGAAATCTCTCCTTCTGAGTGAGCCTTAAGTCCAGTTGGTTAACCTCAAGATAAAAGAGCCACCATTGGACTCTTGTGGCTATCTCGCCAGCTCAGTCATTGTCGTGGACCACAGGCATTACAGCTGGGCAGGGTACTAATTGCTTCTCCCCCTTGGCAATGTATATAACGAATTCCCACAATGATGAGAGTCAGTCCTTAGGGAAGATGTTCCCAGGTGAGTTCCAGACTGACCCCTCCACGTTCTGTCCGAACGTGTGTGGTCTGCAGCAACAGGGTCTTACCTTCAAAGTTTGGGAGGCAAACCAGGGAAATGGCAATTGTAGGTTGCTACTATAAAGTAGTCCCACACTATCTCAGAATTGAGTATCATAAAGGGTTCTTTATTTAGGGGTAGACTCACAGATCACAGTCCTCTGCACGAGCGGGGAACAGGAACCGAATCCAGCAGCTGAGAGGGAGAGTGTGCATGTTAGCCCTTAACATCAACATTTATAGTGTAAGAGACCACACCCAAGTGGGCAGATCTCTTAAGGGCTACTGGCTGAAGGAGTTCCCACAGCAGGCAATGGCCTATTTTGTTTTAGGGAGTCTCATATATTGTTTCAACCAGAACATTGAAGGGAGATTTCCCATGTCCATGTCCAGCAATGGGGTTCTGTCACATAATGCATGACTCTTAGACGGAGCATCATCAATGACCCTATGTAACATAACTCCATTTTAAACACACACACACACACACACACACACACACACACACAGAGAGAGAGAGAGAGAGAGAGAGAGAGAGAGAGAGAGAGAGAGAGTTTAAGCAAACCTATAAAATAACATGTTGCCCTGTAGCTTCTTTAAATAATCTTAGTGTTAACTCTTCCTTCCTCCTCCCCTGCTTCTTCTCTACCCAGCTAAAGTCCCCACCCCCATAGTCACCATCACCCACTTCACAACACCTGTCTCCTACTAGCTCTCTCTCTAGATCTACTTCTCCTTCCAACCCCATGGTCTTTTTCTAACTGCCTGACTTCTTCAGATACTTCAGGTTACATACCCGAATCCCAACATTCGGAGGTACATTCCATAAATAAGAAACAACACGCAGCATTCGCCTTTCTGGTCTGCGTCCTCTAACAGGCAATATTCAGCTGAGTGAAGAGGAACCTCAGAGACTGGGAGAGAATCTTGCCAGCTGTGTAGGTGATAGAGGATTAGTGTCTGGAATAAACACCGAACTCCCAAAATAGTCAATGAAAATCAGACCCAGGGAAAATGGGCAGTAGATCTGAGCAGAGAGTTTTCAAAAGAATAAAACTGGCTAAGGACGATCTTTTCGAAGGTGTTCAGCATCCCTTACAGTCAGAGAAATGCAAATGAAAACCAATCTGTCAGAGGATGCAGAGAACAACTAATGACAAATGCTACTGGGGATGTGGGAAGGGTTACACATCCACAGCCAAGAGGGTTACAGACTGGTCCAGCCGCTGTGGAAGTCAATGCTGTGAATTCTTAGACAGCTGGAACTCCACCACAGAATGCAGCTGCAGTGTACGTCCAAAGTCCTCCATGTTCTCCTCCCCGGGTACTTGGTCACTCGTGTTCATTACCACTCTCTTCATAAAGATAGGATATGGAAGCCACCTAAATGTCCTTTAACTGTTGAGTGGATAAAGACTCCATTTTTATTGTGACAACTTCTACAGCATGATGGAATTTTTTTAAAAAAAGGAGAACATTGTATGTTTCCTTTGGACCTTTTAATTGAGGACATCAACTTAACTGATTCTTCCCATCATACAAATATGGGAAGCTTGATGAATCCCATTTTAAGAGTGCTAGATTATAAATTCCCAGCAGTTACAATGACCATCCTGGCCCGCAATGCACCTACCAAAGTCCCGGCTTTCAAACGCCTTCCCATCACACTGCAGTGCATTTGACTTCAAGAGTGACTCTCGGGTACCATTAGAGTGATCTTCAGGGGAAAGAATCATTTTGTTTCCCGCGTTTCCTGGGTTCTTACCAGTAACCAAAGACAGATGACCCAAAGGGGAAGAAATAGGAACCCATTGACACACACCTCGTGTTGTCATGGGTAACAGAGCAGACAAGTGAATCCCAAAGAAAATCTTGCACTTCAGGTTTAAAGACCACTCAGGTGCTGCCACAAGAAGCAGGCAAATGAGAGAACGTAATTGTGTGTTCCCTGCAGACGTAATTTGTTGCCTTTTGATAAGAATTTCTAGTCCTTTGGAGCACTGCTCTTCCTGCCTGTGAGTGGAGATTTCCTTCACACACGGGAATGTCACCCAGAGTAGTCTCACGCCTTAGGGCATCCCTTGTGTGGCTTCTCAACAAGAGCCTTTATGCGAAGGAGAGTTCTGGCTTCCACAGCCATGCTTTGGGATGGCCTGCCCTAATAGTGCCATTGAGAGCGTAACTCACCAATGCTAGCTGTGTGGCTTCCAGAGTTGGCTTCAGAGACTTGGACTCGGGAAGCTGAGAAGAGCTGTAGGAAGAGGCAGTAGGAAACAAAGTGGGGTTTTTCCTTCAAGGTGATGGGTACTTAATGTAAATGTCTATGTAGGTCAGAGGAACAGTAAACACAAAAACATACTCTATCAGTGTAAGAGCACGGCTTCGAAGGGGATAAAAGACAGTTTACTGTGAAGCCAAACATGGGCTGACCAGGGGCCACCAGATTCAAATTTCACAGAACCATTTTCCAACATGGTAAGAATCTGACAAAGTTTTTCTAGTAACAGCACATGGAAAAGAACAGATCGAGAAGTTTTGCAAATACATTGACAGCGGTAATAGGTTCGTCGGATGATGCAAAGCAGCTGTAGGTCTCAGAGGCTGTCTGGTGACATTCCTAGCATTCAAGAGGGCAGAAGCTCACTTGTCAACAGTTTCCTACAGGTCTCCCTGTGAGTTATGGGACGTTAGGTTAGGACAGAGGCTGGCAAGGATAGAGAAGTAAGGGAGTTAAGATAGCCCCATTTTTTTTTAAAACTTTCTTTTTGTTTGTTGTCTTTCCCATCATACATCTTGCTTCCATTCATTTCCCTGTCCCTTCCTGTTTTCCCTCTGCCCTTGCAATGAATGCCCCTCCCCAAAAAAAATTCTAGAAAAAAAGAAGAAAGAAAAGAATTTAAAAACAGGGCAAATCTCATCATGGAGGCTATAGTGTGACACAGTAAATCATGCGGTAAACCCTTGTCCATACTTCTTTACTTGCAAGTGTTCTTTGCAAAGGGTCATTGGTCTGGTTCGAGGGCCTCTGGTTTCAGCTACTATAGATGCTGGGCCTGCACGGGGCCTCCTCTGGGACATCCTGTGGTTGACCTGCATCATGGAGATCCTACACATTGGTTCTGCAGGACCCGCCCCTTCTCATGCTCCAGCAGGTCACAGATGGAGTGGATATTGGGGAGGGGTAGCACAAAAGCTGGTTCTGGGCCTGAGTGGTAGGAGGGTCAGTCAGCCCGCCAGCTCTCCTCTTGGTGTGCTCTCAGCATTACCCTGGCGAGGGGCCGGAGCCAGGACTCTTTTCAGGCTCTGAGTCTGCTCTCCCAAGTCTAGACCGTCAGCGTCAGCTCTGCTGTATTACATAGGCAAGGTGCGGGGGAGGGTCTCCCACGCGCTACAGCTGGTGAGGGGCACTGAAGGCTCTCCCGCTCCTGTGACCACTGGGCCAGCCCTCCTCCCCACCACTGGAGTGGGCAGAGGGCATCTCTTCCCCACCCACACCACCATATGACAGATGAGGGGCAGAGCCAGATAACCCATGCTCAATTTTTCTGGGTCACAGGCACCCCTGTCAACAGGGTCAGCTCTCCTGAGCCTCCCAGGTGAGGTGCAGGACCCATTTTCCCGGAGTGCTGCTGCAGGTAAGGGGGAAGGTCAACGCCCTTGCCCACCACAGGTGGCAGGGGCAAGAGGGGAATGGCGTCTTTCCCTTGCTCTCTCCACAAGGCAGACGAGGGGGCGTGGCCAGCTATGTCACTCTCACACCCTCAGAGTCAAGTCACCTGAGCCTCAGCCAACAGGGTCAGCTCTTCTGTGCTGCCTAGGTAAGGCGGAGGGAGGGTTGGCTCCCTCTTCTGTTGCAGGCCTCAAGGGACGAAGAGTAAGGGGGATAGACATTTCTCTCCCACCCATACCACCACATGACAGAGGAGGATTGGGGACAGCTCTCCCTCCCATGCTCACAACTTTGGGGCTGGTTCACCCACAGCGTCACCAACAGGGTCTGTCGGCTCTAGGCTCTATTGTGCTGTCCAGGTGATGTACAGTGATGACGTAAGTCACAAAACAATCCCACACCAGTTCAGAAGTATGAATAATAAAAGGGTTATTTATTTAAGGGGAAAACTTACAGATCACTGTCCTAGACAATAATCCTCTGTGCAAACAGGAACAGAGTCTAGCAGCTGGAAACGAGAGCCGGAAGCAAAAGAGTGGTCACACATTCACCGCTGCTTTTACAGGATGAGAGACCACGCCCAAGTGGGCTGGTATCTTAAAGGCTATTGGCTGAAGGAGCAGCATGGGCTCCCATAGCAGTACAGGGCTTGCTCTCCCAAGTGAGCAGCTTGTAAGGGGCCAGGGCAGCTCTTCTGCTCTTACGACCTCAGGGCTGGCTCTCCCATCCTCCATGGGTAGCAAGAGGGGGCCAATTCTTCCCCATCCTTACCGCCATATGACAGATGAGGGGTGGGGCCAGATCTCTCAAGCTCACATTGCCTGGGAGCCAGCTCACCTGCGCCCATCAACAGCGTCATCTCTTCTATGCTGCCCAGATGAGGTGTAGGACCTGCTCTCTCCCTTTCCCTGAAGCTGGAGAGGAGTTGGCTCAGGTCCCCCACCTGCTACAAATGGTGAGGGGCAGGGAAAAGGGCATCTTTCCTTCACCCATTCCACCACGTGGTATATAAAGGGGGGGGGGTGACCTGCTCTCCCATTCTCATGCCCTCAGGGTCGTCCCACCCACGCCCCTGCAAAGAGCATGGTCGCCTCTACTGTGCTGCCCAGGTGACGTATAGGACCCTTTTCCTGAGTGATTCAGCTGGTAAGGGGCAGGGCCAGTTCTCCCTAGACTGGCAGTCAGTGATGGGTGGGGCCAATTCTGCACAGCCCTATCCTTTCGACCTTTAGTGGTATCAGGAGCTAGGGACATCAACAGAAACTTTAGCTGCATCAGAGCCCTGAACCCAGACAAGGGCCCCCCCCCGCCCCGCATCAGCCCAGACATAGATATCACCATGGCTTGATTGTCACCCACTTGAACCTGCGCCCCATCTCTCTCACCTCTTCAGATGTGCTAGTGGCCGCAGGGCATGAACCATTTCCGCCTCTCTCCCATCCTGCACCGTACATAATAGTGCCCGTCTGGCTGGCACCACAAGGTGCCAGGTGGGACTCTGTTTTCTTCTCAGATCCTGGGGCAGAGCGCTGTGCCCTGCATGTGGGTCTCCGTATCCTTCTTAGTTCATCACTGTGCTGGGCAGAACCTTGCTTCCTCATCGAGAAGGGATCAATCACAGTGCCTAACCAACTGCCTGGGAGGCAGGTTCCTGGTTCATGGGGAGGTGTTGCTGGAGTCCTCTGGCTGGCAGGGATCCAAGATGAATTGTAATTCAGCTCTGTTAGGCTCTCCACAATCTCTATTTCTCAACAGTTAATGAGGCTTGCAGAAGGCTCAGTGAAGGTGTGGTTCTTTCTAGGAACTGTGTTCACACACAGAAGTGCTTTAGCATAGCCATAGTTTACCTGGCTCCAAGAGGGTGTTCTGCTTATAAAAGGCAGGGTAAAAATGTTTTGGGATACTTACTTAATCTAAAGAAATTGGCCGAAATGTCAACCATAGTTTATAGGTGGTTTATGAAGACCCTTGTGTAGGTTTACTGATGAGAGGGCTGACTGGATAGAAAGTAGGTCAGAAAGGGCAGGGGAACCTTTACTCTACCAAGAGGCTTGTGTCTTCAATACAAAGGAGTTCTGAAGCTCAGCAGTGACATTTTCTCAGAAAAGAGTACACCACAGAGAACCTCTGGAGGCAGTGTGCTCAACTGGGCTGAAACTCTTGAATTTTAGCCAGGAAGAGACTTAAATCAGATCCTGGGGGAATGAGGGACTTCTTTACTGTTTGATGTCTCCTCCCTTTCCCTTCCTGCACCTCCTCACCACTTTCTTTAGAGCTCAGAAAGCTGCTGAAATGAAGCCACCTAGTGCCCCAGGCGTCTGATTGAAGACTCTACATGTAGAAAAGTTGGTGGGAAGGGCAGCTTCCTGGACAGACAGGCTCCTTTCTTGAATACCTTGCACCATTCCTTCATTTTTTCCCCCATAAATGGAAAACTTAGGACAGGTGATGCCTAGGGTTTCTACGAGGGTGAGAACCATTTTTTGTACTTTTGGATGCTTGGGGAGGATGTCATGTCTTGGGTGTGGAACTTTTCCCCCACATGTAATTGTAATGCTTGTTCCCTCCCTGACGAGAGGGTCTATAGTGCCTTTCTCTATAGAAGGCTTTAGCTGACAGATGTAGGCTAGCAGGGGCTCTCTTCAAGGGTTAGAGCCTAGCTTGGGTTCTGGTTCAGCTCTCTGCTTCCTCATTATCTAGGCTATGAGAAAGCTGCTCCATGTTCTCATCACCAAGGATGTGAGAAAATCTGCCCCACCCCTGATAATATGTTCATCAGGATGGACTTCCCCATCAGGAAACCAGGAACTCACATGAATCCTTCCTCTCTTCTTTTACTTCTGGAGTTATTCACTTGTGCTAATGGAAACCTAGGGTAGCCCTACATTAAGCACCACGTCACCAGGGAGGATGGGATTCCTCCTTTGTTTTCTTGATCTCCTTCATAGAAGTTTACATATCTCCAAGAAGGAAATCTGATGGCATATTTATTAGTGTCTAAGAGAAAGACGCCAGAGCAAGCAAACTGCAAATTTCAGCAGCCCAGAGGAGGAAGATGGAGAAGAGGAAGAGCTGTGCCTTCTGAAGCAGACCAGAATGTACGGCAGTGGAGGCCAGCGAGCAGCCCTGTGGCGGCACGTGTCTGCCTGGTGAAAGGGCTATAGTTTCAGGAAAAAGAGCGAGAAAGCCCTAAGTGCCAGAGCAAACATAACTAGGCTCTCCCCAGTATCTGAAATAAGACAGAAGAAAGAGAAGCTATGCTTTTCTGAGTTAGGACTCGTAAAGCAGCAGACTTATCAGAGCTGCATGGCCTTGAGTAATGGCTGTACCAAGAGTAGGGGTTCTGGGAAGAAGAAATACAGTATCTCATTCAAGGGACAGTTATTCCTCCCATGACTTTAGTTTTAGGTGGATCAGCCTTCTTGAGGAGTGGTCTTCTGACCAGATCGCTGATAGTCTCAACTTGATTAACTCTTAAGGGAGGAGACAAGAATATATAATGTTCTGATTTTTGGAGTAACTAAATGGCATGTTCTGACCAAGGGCCAGAGTTGAGTCTATTCTTTCGACTAGCAGGAAACCGCTTTCTCTTCACGTGCCTCAGTGAGGCCCTGGAATTCTCAATAGCCCTTGATATCACTATAAGACTTAGTCACAATAGTGAGAAGAGTGGTGTCAGGTAAAAAACGCATTCTCTCAATCTAGTACTGACACCGCAAAGTTTACATGAAGATCCCGTGTATGTATGTGTCGTGTTTTTTTTTTAAATCTTGCTTCTGAAGTTATGAAAATTGCAGTATCTGGAACATCATCTTATTTTCCTAACTGGATAAGGCCTTGGGCTTCCAGGATCACACTATCCAGTTTCCAAGATCACTGGTCCACTATGGCCTTTAGAAGGAAGAAGCAGGATCACGTAGAGGGAACTTGCATTGACCAGAAACGGAAAAGAAATAGCACATGTGCCCAATAGTGAGTGGACGCAATAATAAATTAGCAGCAATTGGCAGTGGGGTCTCTGAGGACTGTTGAGGCCCAGGGTGGGGATTGCACTGGAAACCAATGCCGAGAAAACTAGAGCATTGCTTTCAAAATCAGGCTTCACACAGAACTTTTATGCCAGCGGATGCTGCTGAAATGTTGAAACAATGACTTCTAGCGAGGACAGAGGTGCCCAGATGGCTGCAGTCATCATTTACGGGGACCTGGGATGCATGGTCCATTCACCTACTTTTTCCATCCAGACAGGGAGGTTCTTCATCTAAAAAGTCAAAGTAACAATGGCACTGATTCACAGGGTTCTATGAGGAAGAAGTGAATTGTCTGGATTGGCGTACATTTAATTATGTTTGTACTAATTCTACTTACATTGAGCATGACCCTCATTTAACATTGCAACACAGCTATCATGCCTGGATGCAAGTCTGGGAGGAGACCAGAGAGGGGTTAGTTCTCTACCTGCAAGATGAAGCGCTTTGTGCTCCGCACTGGACTTGATGTCATGGAGTCAGTCACAACAGGCTCCTTATCTCCCGGACATCAGCGGTGGCGGATTAGCCTGTCCGTCTGTCTTTCCATTTCATTATCTATTGCATCTGTGATGAATGAGACTTCAGGGGTTGAGAAATTATGCTTCCAGGGATCTTAAGATGGGAAGTGAGAGCGGGTGTTGGGATACTTGCGACAAGAAAGCAAGCATGAGGGGGGCTGAGCTAGAGGGGGAGGGAGAAAAGGAGAAGGCAGTGGGGGGGAGGGGAACAAGATGTAATGAGAAAGTACACGAAGATGCCATGATGAAATGTTTGCCCTTGTATGCCAACCTAAGAATTAATTATAAAAAATGAAAGTAATTTGTGTGGGTTTGTTTGTTGGTGTGTGTGTGTGTGTGTGTGTGTGTGCGTGCGTGTGTGTGTAAGGGATACTATGGATTAATAGGGGCAATAAATACCAGGTAATGTCAGCCACAGAGGAAGAGGGACCACCCTCTCCCACAACCAAGGGTCAAACCCCAAGGGGGCAGGACAGGAGGAACTTCCAAATATAATTTATGCCTGCAGACCACTGGGGCATCTGCGGTCCACATGTGTGGCCTTGTCTTCATGTATTCCTGGAGACACAACCAGACTGGTAAGAGTGGGTGATGGCCGTCATCCCTTTTTATGGGCAGGTGAGCCCGAAGTCCCAAGATCCCAGAGCCAATGTGCAGATCCACAGACTCACTGGCTTCCAGTAGTTCATGACAAAGGGCCTTCTGTTTCTCCTCATGTGTCTGGATCTACTATCATCGTCTCCCATGAGTCCCTCTGTACAGCTGTGGTTGATGACATGGGATAGTCCCCTGGCCTCCAGCTGGTGAGGGTCCCTCTGCCTGGTTCTCACTGTTGTCTTTTTCTTACTTATTAGTAGCTGAGTTGTGTCTCTTTCCTGTCAGTCCCCAGGCAGAAGGGCCCCTCATGTTGTGTCTCCCGAACCCCTCTATTTCTGTTGGCTAAGACCAACCCTCGGCCCCCCTTCTAGAAGGTCTTCTAGGAGTGTCAAGTGTGCCTACGTCAGGAGCACTGCTCTCCGTAGCACAACATTCTCCCTGGAGGAGAGTGACAAACTGAGGACAGATGACCCATTCTCCTTTCTACTTTAACCTTCGTTCCCCGTCCCCCAGATTTCTTGCTTTGATATTGAAAAGTGGGCCAGCCTCCCTCTGACTCCTTCCCAATCCTCTTGTTTAATTTTCTACTGTCTCCTATGAGTTCCGACTCTAATACTCTCTCCTCCACCCCTCATTGCCTTCTTTATTACAAATTCAATTTAAAATGGAAAATAGAAAAAAAAAATGAGAAAGGATTTTTTTTACTCAGGAAGGAAGCAGTAACAAGACTTCTCGAGTCGTTTGGTGATTTTAAGTTGTTCTAGGTTGTAGGTGTTGTAGAACTGTGCCCATTGGCTGGAAGCTCCTTGCTGGCCACCACTCAGCGCTGCCCTTTTGAGGCCTGGGGGTCTGTTAGTTCATGTTGGGGGGGGAGGGCACATGGAAGGACGTGAAAGAATATGGGCAGATTTCAGTGATGATCTCGTCAGCTCGCAGGGGTGTGTCTCACCCATAGGACAACCACAATGGGGAACCAGTGCCACCAGGGGTTCCTGTGTGAGATACCACCTACTAAAGAATTATCACCTGTTTGAGTTCGTTCTTATCCCTTTTTTTTTTGTTTGCAAGTACACTGGATAGTTCTGAACATTTGATTACACAAGACTTTGCTACCCATGACAAGGCAAAGCAGCATTCATTAGTGGTATTAATTGCTTAACTAGCATGGTTCATTCACCTGAAATTCCAATGAACACCCAGCTTGGCGGGCTCCAGGTGCCAAAAGTTTCTCCTTCTACTTGCACCATGCAGTGTTTGCGTCTCGGACTTCAAGCAAAGACCAAACAGTGGTCTAGATTCAACGGGTATTTATTAAGCATTTTAATGGAACTCCACTAGGAAGGAACTTGGATAAAAGAGAGAGCAGCTGTCTCCCAAAAGCAGGGAGAGTCTGGGGCTTCCATGGAGGAGTTGCCTGTCCAGGTTCCTACTCTGTGCTTTAGCGAATGAGAGAAGTGCTCACTCCCAAACAGCTGATTTTAGGCCGCGTATGCTCACCGGTCAGATCCAAGAGGCAAGGGCTGCTTGCCAACGGCCCCTGCTTCTTGGCAATTGAACTAGGATTACTTCTAGGGCACAGGCTTCAAAGATTCAGTCTGCCGCTCTTCAAGGAACACGGAGCCTGTGTATGACTTGTGGTTAACCAGTGGCTGCCAGGCTGCAGCATTGGGGTCCTGGTGCCCACTCGGTACTTGCCCTTAAGTTCACAAACTCCTTAGTCATAATTAGAAAGTTTACTATTGGGCTGGAGAGATGGCTCAGTGGTTAAGCGCATTGCCTGCTCTTCCAAAGGTCCTGAGTTCAATTCCCAGCAACCACATGGTGGCTCACAACCATCTGTAATGAGGTCTGGTGCCCTCTTCTGGCCTGCAGGCATACAAGCAGACAAAATACTGTATATATAAAGAAGAAAGAAAGAAAGAAAGAAAGAAAGAAAGAAAGAAAGAAAGAAAGAAAGAAAGAAAGAAAGAAAGAAAGTTTAATATCATTGTTCTGCATTTTGTATTTTTTGACGTTATAGTATAATTACATCACTTCTCTCTTCCTTTTACTCATTATATACTGCTTATTGTTCTAGTGTGCATGTTTTCACGACTGACCATTTGTAGCAGATAACCTATTCCTAAGGAAAACTATGTCCCCATTGCCATCATTTCTCAGTTGCCTATAGTTTGGTGTAGACCTGAGGCCATCTGAGCTTTCCCCACCCACATTAGTGAGACTGTGTGTTAGCAGCTGTTGTCATTCAAATTCCTTGTTCCTCTGGCTCTTCCAGCCTAGCTCTGCCTGTCCAGATGTTCATAGGCTTTGACCACACAGTGGTGCTTGAATCAGGCCCCTTCTAAACCCTCTTTCTAATACAGAACTTACGCCACGATATTCTTCAGAAATGATGGCTGTTATTTGTTGGCTTGAATGTGGTCAAAGTTACATAGTGAGGTGGGCGGGTCTAAAAGTTGAGAAACGCTCCTGTCTGTTCAAATGGAAAGCTTCCTACAGGCGTTCTGGACCACTTCCTTTAAAAAATGAGCTCATAAATCTCTCTCCTATAAGAATTTTCATAGACCAGAATTTTCACAGCAGTGATTTCAGTTCTCATAGCATTGCAAGGTAGTGGGGGCTTATATCCTGGACTTTGGTCTAACTGTAGTGCAGTAAATTACCATATCTTATTTGTATTATGTTTACGTTTATGTGATTGGTTATGCAATGGATGCTAAATTTATCATTTGACACTGATGTTTTCAAACCTTATGAAAACTTACCATGAATTAGTATTATCAATTACTTCATAATCTCTGACTGTAAGCCTCATAACGGCAGCCCTTGAAGTCTCAATTGTCCCCTGCTATATTGTCATATTGACCCCTTTCTGTGCCCCTTCCCTTGGTTAGGCTTACGACCAACGCGTGATTGTACAAAATGAACTAGCTCATTTTCCTGCTGGCAAGACAGGGTAAGGCTGCAGGGTTTCTACCAAATTCTGGGAGGCGAATAACAGAAGGCCTGGAAGACCTGCAGACCAGGAAGGGGGTCTTTCTGAGCTCCGCAAAGTGTTCATTTCTATCCAGAACAGGTTCTGTCAGTCGGGGAAATCTGTTCACAGTTAATTAATGGCGAAAGTGTCATTCCGTTTCGGTCTCCATTCATGACTCTCTTTGTGTTCCTCTGAATTAGCTCCATCAATCATTTCCAACATTTCTGTCATTCCAGTATTTGCCCCGTATCTGAGGCTTTCTGTTCCAAAGTTTCCATTGCCTGTGATTTACTGTGGTTTCCAAATAATGAATGGAAAGTTTACTTCCCAGAAATAGCTAGTGTACCCCAAAGGGGCCATGCTGTCTTGTGGGAGTTGGTCTGTCTCATTGATGTTTACTGCGGTTTCTTCTTGTACTGCAGATGGCTGTGTACTGGTTGCCATTAGCTGAGCTTGATTGAGACATTGGGTTCTATCCCAGCACTGCCAACAAGGAAAATGAAAGAAAAAGTTCCGTATTACAGAGGATCACGACTACTCCTGGTGTCAACTTTCATGAGACGGTCGGAGCTAGATTTTTGTTAACAGTAACAAAAAATGTTAAAACATGTGCATGTTACTAGTTTAATGTCTGGGCTTGGATGCTGGTCTCTCTCTATGGAGATCTCTACATTTTAAATACTGACTTTAATCAGGAAGATCGCTCTTATGGAGATATTGGCATATTTACATGCTCTGCTGTCACAGAAAAACAACGTTCAAAGTGTTAGCTTCAGTTCTACACTAAACATGCTTAGCTGACATGTTCATAATACTTCAAGTTCCCAAGACGGGCGTCTTTGATTTCCTTCTCCTCCTTTCCCTCTTTTTCCCTTGGTTTTGGTGGTAAGGAGAGAAACCAAGATCCCAAGCATGTTAGGTATAGTTCTACGTGGAGCTTCATAGCTGGCTAATTTATCTTAAACCTTGAAACTTCTTAGCAAATACAATTTTTGTCATAATTCTGGTAAGCATTAACATGATCTTCCTGAAGCAGAGGCACACCGGGCCTTCCATCTCCATCTGTCATTGTCCCTTCCTGGTCCCCAGATGACCGGTTGGGTAGCTCCAGGCATCAGAAGCAGGCACCTGAGGTAGGCGAATAGCTGTGTTAACACACTGAAATGATGCCATCTGATCTTGAGGAAGAGGCGAATATGAATTGTCTTTAAAGTCTTTTGAAGTTTGGCAGGTCCCCATGTTGAGCAGAGGTTGACATCATCCCAGGTCATTCGTCCTAAGGCTTTGTTTCATTGTAAGTGTGTGGGAGCTGGAACCTCGTCTCCAGATGCATCATGGGGGTGGCCTTTTCATCTTGTGCTTTCTTCTCAGTCATGCTTTCGCCATAGATAGTCCTTTCCAGAAATGCTCCAGACAGTAGTGAGTGATTTACGACAATGAGGACCATTGCTGTCCTGTGGTCTGGGCTCCGTGAGCACCACACGCTCCTCCACAGGCAGCCCTACATCTCACGCAGCTGTCTGTATGCTGGCTCTTGTGAAGGTTGGCAGGTCAGGTGCTCGGCTGTGGGGATACCCTACTTTCTACTTCAACATTCTTTCCCACGCACTATTTACATCTGGACACACGTGGGTCATTCTTCTAAACACCTACCGTGTGAGCATCTGTCATTTCCAAGGTGGTCAGTCCTGCAAGACTCATTTCTGCTCCTGGAGTTGCTGCTCCTCCCGTTACATACAAAGTACACGCAAAATTCTATTGCTCTAGTATCTCATCAAAAAGGTTTATTTTGTGAATGTGGTGATTGTACATGCATGTGGATGTACATGTATAGAGGTGTGCCTGCATGTCTGCCTACATGTATCTGGGGGCCAAAGTCTGACATGAGGTATTTTCTTGATAAGTCTTCACCATTCTTACTGAGGCAGGATCTTTTCCCTAAATGTGGAACTTGCCAGTTCAGCTGGTTGAGTCAGCCAGTTTGTTCCTGGATTCTCTCTGCATGTCTCCAGCTCTATGTGTGTGCTGTGGAATCCAAACTCTATTTCCATGTTTGCATGGCAAGTGTTACCCATTGCATCACTCCCCTAGCCCCCCAAGGCACACACATGCAGGGATACACACAATATACACAGTTGCTCTATTTTAAATTTAAAAATTGTCCCATAGATTGTGCATCCTGGGGCTGGAGAGATGAAAAACAGGGAATAGGGAAAGGACTTTTTGCATGAACATGTTTGTATGAATTTGTATCCCCATCAAACAAAAGCCAGGAAGGAGACAGGAGGACCCAAGGACTTGCTAGCTGGCCAGCCTAGTCAGTCAGTAAGCTCTAGGTGCACTGAAAACGCTTGTTTCAGTAAATGAGATGGAGCCTGATCAAGGACTTGCCTCTCACAACCTCTAGCCTCTGCACACACATGCAGGGAAACACACAATATATACAGT
>NC_022023.1:30407818-30421092 GCF_000317375.1 Microtus ochrogaster | reverse complement strand
CAAGAGCTCCCATTAGACTCAGTGACACCATTGGCATTCTGTGTGTGGGTTAGGAGCTGAGTTTGGCAGATAGGAAGAGCAGTGTTGTCAGCACATGAAGGAGATTCTTTTAGAGGACTCTGTAGGCCTGCAGTTGAGAGCTCACCTGGCGGCTTCAAAGAATCCTTGGGGACCCGGCTCCATCTTGACTCGACTCTCTGTTTCCAGGCACTAGAACGTACGTGGCTTACCTGCCATCTAGTAGCCTGGACCAGTAGGCTACCATCTCTGCCCTGTAAGGACAGAGGACACTGTCCAGAGTGAGGTGTGGCGTGTGATGAGGGCCCCATGTACTGAGCAGGGTTTTCAGCTGAAACCTAAGCTCAGGGCTATACTAGGTTGCAGAGACAGCTGGGAAGTGTTCTTTGAGCCAGACCCATTTTCCAAGACTTCGAGGAAAGGGTTAATGGGAGGTCAGCAGGTGTCCCCACCTGAATAGCCATTCATTTAGCCACCCGAGCTTAAAATAATCATTTTTGAATCTCTGCATGTTTATCTCTAGTCAAATTATGAACTCGGGACAATCTAGTTGAATCTTATTGAGTTGTCCCTAATTTGCATAGAAATCAAATTTCCCATTACTTTGGATTTTAAAAATTGAATTAAATATCTATTTTTTGTGTGTGTGTGAGGAATTGTTGCTATTAATTCCCAATCAGAGCAAAGGTGTATCAAGTATCTAATGCATTTATCCCTCTAGCGCACAAATGGCTTTGTAGGCCGAAGCTGAGGCTTTGTGCGGAAGGTACCAACCTGAAGGAACAGAAATAACAACAGCTGGTTTGGGAGACTAGCACTTGCTAAGAGGGAAAGCCTCAATAGTAACAAAAGCAGTCTATAGAGGGGAAGTGGCGGCGGGTATTGATCTGATGGAGCAGGATTAATGCATTTGGGGGTAATGCATTCAGCAGAACAATGCAGGGGTACTGGACAGTGTGAGTCAACTTGACCCAAGCTACAGTCATCTGAAGGGAGGGAACCTCAATTGAGAACAAGCCTCCGTAAGAGAGGGCTACAGGCAAGCCTGTGGGGCATTTTCCTAATTAGTGATTGATGGGGGAGGGCCCAGCTCATTATGGGTGGTGCCATCCCTGGGCTGGTGGTCCTGCGATATATAAGAAAACAGACTGAGCAAGCCATGAGAAGCAAGCCAGTCAGCAGCACCCCTCCATGGCCTCTGCATCAGCTCCTGCCTCCAGGTTCCTGCCCTGTTTGAGTTCCTGTCCTGACTTCCTTCGTTGATGAACAGTGCTGGGTAAACATAAGGCAAATGAACCATTTCCTCACTGAGTTACTTTGGTCGTGATGTTTCTTCACGGCAATGGTAACCCTAACTAAACCAGCAGAGATGGCAATTTATTTTATTTTGGAATAACTTTGGCTAACTACCAGATAACTCCCAATAATTAAAAATGAGCAGTTTTACATGTCTTTCGGGGAGTTTGGCACATAAATACTGTTTGGGTTTTAAATGTTAATTGAAAAAAATCAGTGAATGAATTGAGGTACTTGAAACAGATGTTTAATTTATTTACACCAGTGTTCCTACTTCTTTTCAACATCCATTCAGAAAAGAGGCATTGGAAGCTGCATGAATCAGAGGAAGATTCCACTCATGCCATTGCAATTCTATAAGGGACCACGGATTTCAGCAGCCAACATGGCTAGTCGCACATGCTTGTTCTTGGTCTAGGGAGAGAGAATATCCACAAGAGAGGTCTTGCTATCAGCACTGGGAGAATAAATATGACGAGAAGAAGCTTGTTGCCTTTCAGTTTGACAAAGGGAACTACATTGATGCTGCAAGCCCTAAAACCTATTCCCAGATGAGAACTGAGGCTACCATCAGCTTTGTGTGCAGAGGGAAGACAAGGGTTCAGTTAGCCCTTAATTTCAGCCTGTCGCATAGAACTCGGGAAGCTGCTAAGTAGAAGCTGATGACCATGGATTTGGATATGGTTGACTCTCTAATGAGCTAGGTAAAAGGAAGACTAGAAAAGCTTCAGGTGTGTGTGTGTGTGTGTGTGTGTGTGTGTGTGTGTGTGTATGTGTGTGTGTGATACTCAGCATACTACCTAGTCAGTGTTTCTTACCTTTGAGGTAGGCATTCTTCCCCGGAGCTCCAACCCCATCGCAAAGCTGATCAGAAGGTTTTGGGCAGATTGCTGCAAGCTTGTGAATCAACCTGCTGTGTTGGTTGCTGCATAAGTTATGTATCAGGGTTCTGTTTCTGTAATTGCTTGGACTCACTGATTTGTATATCCCCCCTATTAATACCAATGCAACATCATCAATACTACAGAAAACATAAATCCTTTTAAATGTGATTGGAAGAACTTCAATAAAAAAGAAGGAAAGAAACAAGCAAAGGAACACAGAAACAAAAAAAAGAAAAGAGTACATTAAAAGCCTAGTTTTGCCAGTAGACAAATTTCTGAATCTTATTTCTGAATCTTATGTACCCAGGTTTATTTGTTATTTCCCCTTAATTACTTTATATTTCATAACTTGCCATTGATAGATAGGGAGTTGAATTTACAATACTGATTTTGAGAAAAATCTGGAGTAATTGAATATTACTCTTAACTGGCTTGGAGATGCAGGGCATGCAGATAGGAAAACAATAAAGCCAAGAGTTGAAGATAGAATTTCCTGAGCTAGCTTTACCTGTCAACCTGACACAGCCTGGGGTCACTTGAAAAGGGAGTCTTGGTTGAGCATGGCCCAGATCACAGTGGCCTGTGGACATATCTGTGGGAGCTTATCTTGATTATCAGTTGATGTAAGTGGGTTCAGTCCACTGTAGGTGTCCCTATTCTTGGAGCAGGCAATCTTGGGATGTATACAAAGGAAAGCTACCTAAGCATGCTCCTGTGAGCAAGGTAGCAGGAAGCTCTGCTTCATGGTGTCTGCTTCAAATCCCCACTGCATTCCTGCCCCAACTTCCCTTATTGAAGGACAACGAATTCAAAATGAAATGAACACCTTCCTCCCCACCTTAGCTTTTGTCTATCGTTGTGATAAGATAACTTATCCAAGAGTTTATTTAGGGCTTACAGTTTCAAAGAGTGAATCCCTGACCATCGTGGCAGGGAACATGGCAGCAGACAGACAGGCATGAGTTTGAAGCAATAGCTGAGAGCCTACATCCTGGTCCACCGTGATGAGAGATGAGACAGGGAGCGCTCGTTTGGAGTGGTGTGAACTTGTAACCTTAAAGCTCACCCCTTCCTTGCAATACATCTTCTTCAGCAAGGTCACGCCTCCTGATTCTTCTCAAATAGTTTCATCAGCTGGGGACCAAGAATTCAAGTGCATGCGTCTATGGGGCCATTCTCCTTCAAGCCAGCTGATTTGGATAACGGGTTGTCACAGCAGAACATCTACCGTGATGTTTAAGGTATCAAGTGACAGGCTGTAGGTTACAAGGTCAAAAGCATAAAGAGTGGCAGCTTCTAGGCTCTGGAAGACGTGTTTTGTGTGGAAAAAAATGTTTTCACATCTGTAAGTGAAACTCAGTGGAACAAGTGGGTAAGTTATCAGGAACTGGGACAAGAAAGAGAATAAGCGGTTGGCTGAGGAGCATCTCCCGGGGTGTGTTCTCAGAGACCCACCCTTCTGCTCACTGGCGCTCACTCAGAAAACCCTCACTAAGGACCGAACTGTCAGCACACGAACCTTTGGAAACATTAATGATCCAAACCAAAGCAAGTAGATACAGATTAGAAGAAGCCAAAAGGAAAAGATAGCTTAGCTGAGTAGTGAAGGCCTTGGAGGCCGGAATTAGGAGCGATGCCTTGAGTAGGTCTGTGACTCAGGACTGATGAGCTCACACAGAGCACTGGGATGCATCTAGCTTTATTAAAGGCATGTTATACTCCATCTTTTGATATGACACCAGCCTCGACCAGCTATCATGGCTTGTCTACTATGATATCATTTGAATAGAAGAATCCTCTTTTGATTGGTCTTGAAATATTTAGAGAAAATGCTGTTCTATAAAACTTTCTTTCAAATGAAGATCATTTGTTCTTTTTAGTAGCAAAAATGTGGATATGTGTGTGCCTATGTGTGCACGTCTGTGTGCTTGTATGTGCACATGAACGTGTACACATGTGTATGCCTGTGTTGTGTGTGTGCACACATGTATATGCATGTCTGAATGTATGTGTGTGTTTATATGTATAGTGTGCCTAAAAATGTGTGTGCATGCTTGTGTATGTGTATGTCTTTATTCGTGTGTATATGCACATATGTATGTGTGTTTCTTGGAAGTTTCATAGGCTTCCATGTATTGTGGTAGAGAATTAAAGTTTGGGGAGTTTGTCTTCCTTCAGGCACACTTTGAGCTTCATGAATGAGGCAGCATAGCAGATCCTTTTCCCCAGGTCTGTGGGTTCTATACAGGCAGATATCACTCTCTGACTGTGGAGACCCTCCATCCCAGAGGTGAGCAGTCTGCCTTCCCTGGGTCTGGGAGACCAAGCAGACAGAAACCCAGGAGAGACCTAACTAGGGCTCAGACTGGAATGATTTTGGCCACTGGGATGTGCTGGGCAGGAAGGGCACACAATGCAGGCCCTGAGACAAGGCAGGTGCTGCACCCTCTTAGACTCAGCTCAGCTACTTGTGAGATAGATGAGCGCTTGAACCCAGGGGATCAAGGCCAGCCTAGCACTCTAGCAAGCCTCTGCTTTAAAATATCAAATCAAATCAATCAATCAATCAATAAATAGCCAACCTGTGAGTCATTTAGAAATGACATACTTTCCACCAGGCCTGCCTTCACACTTAAGGAAATCCTCATGGTTGTGTCAATGAAATGAAATAATATTGACATAAATTGTAACGCGCATGCCTAGGGCTTCATTAGCTCCCACTGAGTGACCCTGACTGTTAAGAGTTGGTGAGGTACTGAGAACCAGTTAGCGAAATGTAGGTCTCTCCTTTAAAGCATCCCTCAGGAACAAGGCTGCCAACACAGGCATTGATGTGAGAGCCCCTGCTGCACAGACCACTCCCTCTCCTCAACTTCCATGCCCTCTTATTTAAATATGCAAATTCAAATCTATTGAAGAAACTTCAATTCCAGTGTAATATACTTTAAACATGGAGGCGGTGGGGGCAGTGAGTCAGAATAGATAGTAGAACGCCCATGAATCATGGTCTTTTTATAAATAATTACTTTTTATGTATATGTGTGTGGAAATCCATGTCCCAAGATAAACAGATAAACATCACACCTGTCATGTCACGTTCAGAAAGTTGCCACCATTTAACTTTAACTGCAAATGTCGAAGCCACAAGCCATAATCCATAGAGGTTTACTGTTCAGAAAAATACCTAAAAAGGCCTGCTCAGCCATTGCTTCTAAATTAGTTGTTACGTAATATTAAATTTGGGCACATGGTCTAATTTAGACATAACCCTGGTCCCTCACTCGGATTTCTAATGTAGCGTCATGACTTGCCTTGAATTAAAGTAAATGCAGACCTAATTAGATAAATACGGTAGTTATCACGATCTGATTATTAAGCAACAATTTCCAAGTCCTTTCGCAGAAGAAAATTTCATCTGGGTTTGTAAATATTGAAAGACAGTGGCTTGGTGGAAACTGTAGCCTAGGTGTAAAAGGGGGAAGTCCTGTTTTTTTTCCTGCATTTTCCTTTGCTTGGGAATTTCGTTTTCTGTGTCCTTGTCTCGGCTCGATTTGTGCTGCTGTAATCAGATTTCCCCTCACCGGGTGATTTATGAGCTCATTTCTTGGATGGCCAAATGTACAAGGTGAGGAAGCTGGCACCGGGGAGGGCCTCATGCTGTGTCCTCGCCTGGGGGACCGCAGAGAGGCAAGAAACAGAGCGAAGCAGCATGAAGGATGGGCTCACGCTTACCTGCAGAAGGGGGTGCCATGTTCCAAGCACTTTCCAACATCCCACATGGGATCGGGCATGCCACACATGGTCTTTGTGGGCACACAGAAATAAGTGCTGATCTTTCTGATCTGGGTTGACCTGGACTAGACACAACATCGCTCTTTCCTGCCACATTCCAGGTGGGACGCAGAGTAGTTTCGATCCTGCGTGTCTTCTGAATGGCCATGTGCTGAAGGTTTGGTCCCCAGAATGGCACTGCTGGCAGGGGGTAGAAACTGTGAGCCTCAGAGCCTAGTGGGGAAGCGCAGGCTGTCAGAGTGTGCATTGCTTTACCATGATGTGAGCCTGCGCTATGTCTCCGACTGGGCCGCTTCAGCTCACAAGAACAAGGTCAGTGACCATGGAGTGGAATCTTTGAAACCTTGCTTTACCTACGTGAATAGCTCAGTATTTTTGTCACAGTGGCGGAGGCCAAGGCTTGGTGGAACACAGAAATCTTCTGACTTTCCTACTTAAAGGAGAGAGAAGAAGCGCTCAAATTGTCACCTGGCTGTCTGTGAGCAGGTGACCAATGCCAGTGTGGCAGAAGACAAGCATTAGGAATGGCTTCATTTCTGGTTACTTTTCCTCCTGTTAACGGCAGAACCATCCTTATATCTGGGAAAGCAGGCCAGGCTTCCTCGCTTTCTGACTCTCGGTTATGTCTGTGTCTTCCTAGTGGGTCTTACTTGCAGCTTCTCTTAAGGGCGAAGGCACTGGCTTAAATTCCCATCCAATCTCTCAGTCCTTTCAAAAAGCATGCCCCCTCTTCTGAGAAGCAGGTGCTCAGGGAGGGATCTCCCTGGTGGCCCTGTTCCGGTGGAGTCCCTTCTCCATCCTCACTTAGTGCACAGCCACATGACTGAATCCGGTGAGATTTGATGGCCAACAACCAGTCTGACCATCTAATTTCCCTCTAGGTGTCCCGCCACGCATCTGTGCTCCACCTAAGGCCTTGGTGCCCACTCTGAAGTTGACACTCCTATCTCCATCGTAGACGATGTGATAAAGAACACTGTCAAAGTCCAGAACGTGTCCACATCCCCCAGACAAACCCCCAGGGCTTTGGAATGTCCAGTAGTGAGGTGGTGAGGTTAATACCGTCTCAGCTTGGTACCTGAGCTCTTTGTACCTGTACCACGGCCTCGTGAAGTCATAGTGACCACAGTTCTCATATAGGTGGCAGTAAGAACGAGTTCAAAAGCCTTATCTGTGACATGTCAAGTACTTGGCTTTCCAAGGAATGAATAAAATACAGCCCCAGAATAAAATTTTGAAGTGGCAAGGAAACAAAAAAAAAAAAAGTGAGATCTTGTAGAAGAGGAGCTGCAGAACCCGAACCACTTTGAGTCATGCACAAATGTGTCTTTCAATGATTACCCATTTTTCCTTCGGAGAAATGGCCAGCATGTGTAAGCTTTGCTGGGGTCACAAGTGCGAAAGACTTACTCTCTTTTCTTAAGTTAAATGGAATTATGATATGCCATTCAGCTAGAGTACTTAGAAACCACATATGCCAAATGTGGTGTAAGGGATGTGACAGTGACCCATTCCATCTATACATGACAAAGTCTTAACGCAGTGCCACCACTCACAAAGCCTACCAGACCCATCTGGGATTTCTCAGAGCCATGTTCCTCTGTGGCATCTCCCTTGGTGGCAATTCATGCCAGGCCTAAAATCTGACTGTGGTCCCGAGAAGCAGAACCAAGTGGCCTGGAGCATCACAGTCACGGTATTCGGAGCATGGAACCTGTTCTGGCGGGCCCTGGGTATGAGCCTGCCATGGCTTGTGTGCTTGGAGAGTAGCAGGCGGAACTGGCCAGGCCCTCCGTACAATACAAAGAAGTCTGCCATCTGCCATACATACCCTGGCCAGTTAGCTTTGCTTTAAACGTATCTGAAGACTGTCCTGTCAAGAGACCTTTCATGAGATGTGTGATTTTTCTCCTGCGCTCCCTCAGTGTGAACTGAATGCATTGCCAGGTGCCACACACAGCAATGCTCTGGACAGAAAATGTGGAGGGTTGGCTTTCTGGCTGGAAGTTACATAGCAGTCATTGATAAACAGAGTTCATCCCTATAAAGTCACACGGGGCATCCCATATAATGCCGCAGCCTGCTCTGATCTGATTTTGAAGACAGAAGAAAGAACAGCTGAATGCCTGTGTGTCCCCATTCTCAAATGGGACATCTCTGTACCCTGCAGAACCCCAGCCTCCATCGAGATAACTCTGGGTTCTACAGGACCTCAAGTCTCCAAGGAAACACCTCTGTGCCTTGTAGAACCCCGGGCTCCAATGAGATGTCTCCAGCACATCAGTGTCCCCCACAGAGGGAAGCTGCTTCCTCTTGGAGTCTCCGGTCCATGGGGTTATGTGTATCCCCACTGCACACACCATGTAGCTTTTCTTGGTTTTACTCCTTACTGAACTACGTGGGACCTGCTGTGTTCTCGTCTCTTCTGATGGGGAGTTCAGTCTTGTGCAGGGAGTAAGAAAGTGAACATGTTAAAGAGAGGATGTGATCTGAAAGGTTGTCACTTGCTTCGCGTAGTTCCAGCTTTCTCCAGCTGAAGGCTCAGTGTTGAAGGAGCTGCGGGCTGTGTTCCTTCCACCCAGCTCCCGGCCGCCTGGCTAGCTTATGCCCCGAAATAACAACACACAAACTGTATTCATTTAAACACTGCCTGGGCCATTTGTATTCATGTGTGTAGCACCCCAAGGTGTGCTTACCAGGAAGATTCTAGCCTACGTCCATCCTGGGCTGGAGCTTCATCGTGTCTTCCCGGGAGAAGGGAAGCATGGCATCTGAGCTCACTTCCTCTTCCTCCCAGCATTCTGTTCTGTTTGCTCCACCCACCTATGTTCTAACCTATCAGGGCCAAGCAGTTTCTTTATTAATTAACCAATGACCTTCCTCCATCAGCTCAGAGTCTGTGTCTAACCACGGTGAAGGAGAAAAGGCAGAATGAACTCAGTGGTGCTGCCTTTTGCAAGCCCTTCATCGTCTGACTTTGTCCTTTGGCTAGATGCATGCAAACAGTTGTATTGTTACATGTGAAGACTGGACAGGCTAGGGTCAGCAGTGTGCTGGAGGCCTCAGGCATGACCTTCAGTTCCAGGTGGCTAAAGAAAATGCTAAAGAAGATGACAGCATTGAAGCATGGTTGCCTGGGAGGGAGACACCTCCTTGTGTGTGTTTCTGTCTTCACCCCTGCACATTACCCCCAGAGTACTGCAGTTACAGGGGTGTTCCAGTATGCCCACCTCGTGCCTTTTTACAGGCAGGAGACCCTCTAGTTGGGTCTCCTTTGAGTATCTCCAGCACTTTGAGGATCTGGCCACCTGGTGTTAAGTATGCAAGTGTTCCTGTCACCTCCGGTTCTTCAAGTAAAAACCTGAAATGACAACTGTCTTCCTGATGTCCATAGACAAGCCTGGGGTGTCTCCTACTGCGCCTATAGGCTTTGGCAGGTCCTGGCAATGGGAGGTGATGCTTGTTTGTTTGTTTGTCTCTGCAAGGAGAGGTGGTGTTTGTCTGTTTGTCTCGGCAAGGGGAGGTGGTGTTTGTTTGTTTGTCTCAGCAAGGAGAGGTGGTGTTTGTTTGCTCAGCTTTCCTTTCACATTGAGGAGAGAATGCCTTGCTTTCCTCAGAGTCATTGGTAAAGTCTGTGTCACTCCCAGCTGATTAGTTTCTTTCCTATAATGAGTGAAGTGCTCTGATGTCGTGGTTGAAGTTAACTCTCTTAATTATTGACTGTAAACACTGCTCTGAGGAATCTTTGGGTGCCATTGGGAATACTCAAAGCAGAGCCAGGTGGATCCCTGGGCCTTGCTGGCTACCCAATCCAGCCAAATCTAAAGGCTCCTGGTTCAGTGAGAGGGCTCCTTCTCAACACACCTGGTAGGAGGCATCTACCGTGGCTCAGCGCTGCTTGCCACCAGCCTTGACAATCTAAATTTGACCCCAGGTAACCACACAGTGGATGGAACAAGGGGGCAAATTTCCACAGGCCTGGGGTTTGGTTTGGGCACAGTAGAGGCTGACCACAGAAAGCGTGTGACATAGTAAATTACAGTAATTCAGCAAGATTAAAGCCACGGAAAGCTGTTAGGAGCAGAAGCCGGAGAGATGGAACTAGAAACCTGGGGCGCGTGGGTCACTCAGCTGAGAAGAGCTGGCGCTGCAGTTAGTGTCTGCTCACTGGTGGATGTGCTCTTGATGATTAAGCGTGTGCTGCAAGTGTCCTGGGCTTGGGTTGGCGGCTCAGAGGTTAAGAGTTTATACTGTTTTCCCGGAGGGCCGTGTTCAGCTCCTGCACCCATACCAATGGTGGCACACATTGCCTGTAGCTCCAGGTTCGGGAAGGTTCTGACATCTCTGGCTTTCGTGGTCACATGTACTCCCATGTACAGTCCCACAGAGAGACGCAAAGATATAGTTAGAAATACAAAAGCTTAATCTTAGAAAAGGTATTCTCTGGACTGTTGCGATCTTGCATTGTTAGTTAAATGTTAACCCCCTGTTTCAGCATCCAGAAACCAATGGTAGTGGGTGGCCTTGACACCACAGCAGCGTGCACTTGTAGAACTAACAGGCAGGTTTTTTTTTTTTTTTTTTGGCAGAATGAAGGACAACTCGGTTTATTATAGATGCTTCTGGATTTGTAAACAAACTCACAAATTTAAAATGTTTCAACTTCAAAGTTGTAAGTGTTCCTCCTAGCGTTTACAGTGGATGAGCTTGTCCTGCTGCTTTCCTCTGCATAGTGCCACTTTCTGCATGAAAGAACCATGTTTTCTTGATGGATTTTGTTGTCAGTCAGGCACAATGGGAGTTACCAGTGTTCAGTTACTGACTCCCAGTCCCAACGAAAATCACACTTGAAGTGAATTCTCTTTGGAAATGAGACCATCATAACCCAGCTCCCTCAAATCAGTGACAATGACAGGTGTCATGGTCCTTCAGCGGCCATGGCAAGGTGACACTAATGAAAAACTTCCCTGGATGACTATTGATTGGGGAATTACAACCTGGGGTTAAATGGGAAACAAAACGGTTAGACACAGAGGTACGGTGCTACAATGAGCGTCCTTTGATTTTGAGCTTAGCGGTGTGTGGTTTCATACCTAATGGTCAGTCATCTGTCAACACTCAGGGAACATAACCCTGACTCTGATGGCACCAGGTCTTAGTTTGCCACAGTCACTCATTAGAGGCACAAAGCATGCTGCCATGGATGCATGGATATTTCCTCACATTAGGGGGCTTGTCAGTACTTCCTTAAACAAGCAGCTTGTGGTTAGCCATTTTAGGAGCAGATAGGAACAGCTGATGATCAGATCGAAGCCAAAATATTTAACATTTCCACCTTCTTGCTATTGATCTGGGAGAGGATTTTGATTTTACAAATAAAAAATAATGATAAGACGGGTGCCTGCCAAGTCTGTGATGTTCAGTTATGACTACTTCAGCACTTAGTTACAAATGGTTTTTCAGGGTTGGGCCATGTTGCACACTGGGCTTGTGGGTGGGTCCCATGTGGACTAGATAAACACTGATACACCAACTGCTGCTTAACAGTCTACATGAGCAAAAGGCATAGAAAGCAAGTATTGGCTACCTCCCCAACACATTCAAGGAAGACTCACTGGAACAGCTGAGGTAGGGGTAGAGCTTCTTGGGGATGCAATAATTCTGTTGACAGCTGATAGGTGAAGTTATCTGTCGTGTTCAGTGTTCTACTGTGACCATGGCAACTCTCTAAAAGAAGACATTCAGTTGGGGACTTCCTTACAGTCTCAGAGCTCTAGTCTATAGTCATCGTTGCTAGAATTGGGCAGCATGGAGACGTGGTGCTGAAGGAGCAGCTGAGAGTTTCACGTCCAGATCCCCCCCCCCCACTCCCCATAGTAGGAAGCATGTCAGCATGGAGGTGCAGTGCTGGAGAAGTAGCTGAGAGTTCCCCATCTGGATCCCCGGCAGTAGGAAGTATGGCAGCATGGAGACACAGTGCTGGAGGATTCCCCCAGGCAATAGGAGAGAGGGTTAGCCACTGGGCCTGGACTGAAAATCTCAAAGCCACTCTCCAGTGGTACACTTCCTCCAGCAAGGCCACACTTCCTAATTCTTTCAAATAGCGCCACTCCCTAGCAATCGTTCAAATCTAACCTATGAGGGGCAATCTTATCCATACCACCACAATATTAATGGGCAAAGGACAGGGATGAGGGGGACACCTTGAGATATAGTTGAGAGGGATGAGGGGACACTTCAGATATAGAAGTAACAGGGAACACAAGGACGTCTCCAGTCCCCAGGAAGGCTATGAAGCATCAGGATTAGAGGGCAAAGCGTGAACACCTGATCAGTAGTTTTTCAGACAGGGAGAAGACCACCAGGGCAGTCAGAACTCAAGAACGATTAAAGAACCATTGGGTTTATGCTCAGAACAAAATGAGGTCCCGGGAATGGTAGGTAGGAGTTTCATATGCTGACTGGCATCTTAAAAGGCCCACTGAGGGCCAGAGAAAGGGGTTGAAGCAGAGTGTCGTCACTGTGCACTGGGCATGGCTCTCCTCAATCTGTGCATTCTCCTAAAGTTAAATTTATGGAGTTTTTGAAGAGCAGAGATTTAATTTTGCTGAAGTCCAGTTTCTTTTCTTTTTTTTTTCTTTTTGATAGATTAGTCTTTTGGCCTCTTATTTTAAAACATATCATTGTTTTTCTCTTCTAGAAGTTATGCATTTAGTTCAGTAATCCATTTGAACTAATTTTGTATGTAATGCAAAGCATAGGTAGGCGTAATGATTGTTATTATTCCTTGGCTGTGGATATCTAGGCTTTTAGCATCACTTACTGAAGAGATTATCCACAGCATTGTTTTTTAAGTTCCTAAAATACTAAGTGATGGGACTCCGCCCCTTTTTTCTTTAACCCTTTTGTTTCTGGGCTGCTTGATGGACCCCCGTAGCTTTAGAGCAAGCCCCACTTGCAGGTTTTGGCCCTGCAGGGTTGTTGTTCTAAGTTACTTTCTGGATGAAAAGTGCTTTGTGTTCCCACTGAATTGGGGGAGCAACGTCTCTACCAGCTACCATGCTGGGAGAGTTAGCATCTTTATATCCAGCTGTGGCTGTGCAAACAGCACCTTCCTTCATTTGTTGAAGCCTTTTTCATTTTCTCCCCACCATGCTTCTAGTTCCAATGTGTGCACTCTACTTCAGAGTAGACAGATGTGTGCTCTGATGATATTGTAAATCATGCTGCTGTGTAAGCTTGCATTTCTAGCATAAAGCAATAAAAAGTTAATTTTCTTTTTTG
>NC_022023.1:30390006-30407718 GCF_000317375.1 Microtus ochrogaster | reverse complement strand
GAACTAGCTCTTGTAGACCAGGCTGGCCTCAAACTCACAGAGATCCGCCTGCCTCTGCCTCCTGAGTGCTGGGATTAAAGGTGTGTGCCACCACCACCTGGCTCCAGTTGATTTTCATATGTTAGCCTTGTACCCTGTCATTTGATTAATACATTTTACTGCCAGTTTTGGTAAATTAGCACCATTTTACTTCCTACAGTCTAATCTCTGTGCCAACCATGTCTTTATTTTGAGTATGCTGTTTTACTGGCTAGAATTCCTAGTATTCAAGGTCAACAGAAGTAATAAGGGCAGCAGCTGTGCATCCTTTGTGACCTTAGAGGAAAGTGTCAAGTACAAAGATAACTATTAAGTTATAAGAATCATACATATGTGGGTGTCCTAGTTAAGACTTCTATGGTGTAATTAAACACTGTAACCCAAAAGCAAGTTGGGGATGAAAGGGTTTATTTGACTTAGTCTTCCACATCTTAGTTTGTCATTAGTGGAAGTTGGGACAAGGAGCTGACACACAGCAAGGACCTCGAGGCAGGAGCTGATGCAGAGACCTTTGAGGGGTGATGCTTACTGGCTTGTTTATCATGACTTTCTCAACCTGCTTTCTTATAGAACCGAGGCCTTCAGTCCATGGGGTGTTACCACTCACAATGGACTAATCACTAATTAAGAAAATGCCCTACAGGCCTGCCTACAGCCAGGTCTTAAGGAAGCGTTTTCTCCATTGAGGTTCCCTTATTTCAGATAACTCTAGCTTGAGTCAACTTGGAATAAAACTAGCCAGCACAATGATTAAGCAGTTTCTATTCTCTTTCTAGGTTTCAGACAGTGGCTTGTTTTTTAAGACCAAGAATAGGTGGCTTTTGTCAGATCCTTCCCTGTATCTGCGACAGAAGGATTTATATGCTATTTAGTAGTTTAGGATCAGATAATCTCTCTACAACAGAAGGAAGGCAAACGGAGTATGTATGAAGATCCCTGAAACTAAAAGATGTTTTATGTTCTCATGAATTACATGAGCCTTTGATTTTGTTAGTGACCACCCTAGTTCTCTGAGCAGAGTGTGTGGTGCCTGGTCACAAGACTCAGTGTTCCCTTGTTACCAAACTGATGCAAAGGAAGTGAACCACTCAAAATTCAGGTCCTTGCAAGAAGTACTGCTCTCTACCAAAACCATGGGAATATATATTTATGGAAACTCCATTTTGGCAAGGTGGGTAGCCACAGGCTATCCCAGCAGAGATGGCACAGAGGGTCTTACAGAGGTGAATGTCAAGTCCAGGATGATGAAGATTATTACTGTATTTTACATTGACTTTATGTCTAAGCCCCTGGCCAAAGCAGCTTCTTTATTAACCAATGGTAATAAAACATATTCATAACATACAGAGGGGAATCCCACATCATCTCCCCATTTTTGTCTAAATAAAAAGGAAGGTTTTATACTATCTTCTGTTTTATCTTTGTGAGTCTAAAGTTTCATATCTAATTTACTCTTTATCAAAACTAAGGAAAACTATAACTATCTAGTCTTCAACTCCATCAAAGACCCAAGAAGGATATAATATTACCTAAGTAAACAGGAAGTGCATTGTAAGCAACTTCAAAAACTCTAAAATTGACAAAGGTATATCACTGCCTGGACAGACACCCATAGTTCTTCTGTAATATTGGGGCATCCATCTTCAGCCTAAAGGCCTGTAGTGTCTGGCAGACTTTTCCATGAAGCAGGAAATTTCAAAAACAGTTCCACCTATATTGGCAGTTTGTCAGGCACTTTCTTCTGTGTTCTGCAGAATGTCTGGCAGATGCTATCTTGAAACAGGGACTCCTAAGGATTGTCTCACCTTCTTTTGGCAAGTTTATCAGTCAATTTTCTGTGGGTGCCACATGTCCAGTTCGTACAGCATACCATCAAACAGTCCAGGCAAGGGCAGTTTCTTGCCCAAATGGCTAGCAAACTCCATAAGGAACACTTAATAAAACAAAATGCTCTCTCTGCTGCCCCTGCCTCTCTCTGCCCCTGCAATTGCTCCCCTTGTGTCAGGCTGGTTTCCCAACTGTCCTCAGCAGGCATTTCCAAGCCTGGACTTTCCCAACCAGAACTGCCTAGTTATCTGTGTCTCTCCTGGCCCCTGCTGACTTTCTCCACGTGCGCACTCCTTGTAATGAGACCTGGGATGCACCTGCAGAGCCTCCCCAGCAGGGTGATAGGTGTGTGTGGGGGGGTGAAAATGGCCCATGTAGCTCAGGGTCTGTCACAAGCACGGAGAAAGTGATGAGCTGCACTGTAGCAGTAGCCCACCACTGTGGTGAATCTTCTTCAGAGAAGACCTTGCTACAGCAGGGTGTGTGTGCAGGGTGAATGGCTGGGTAGTGTGGTGTGCTTCTACGAGAGACGCCATCAGCGGGACTAACACTGACCAAGAAGGGAGAGCAGATTTGGAAACTTCTTCGTTCCCCCATGCTGGATTACCTCGCTCAGCCTTGAATGTGGCAAGTGGGGGGCTTGCTCCTGCCTCCACTTGATGTGCTTGCTTTGTTCAAGCCCATGGGAGGCCTGTCCCTCTCTGAATTGAGACAGAGGAGAAGTAGGCAGGAAGGGGGTAGATGGGAAGTTGGGAGCAGAGCACGAGAGGTGAGAATAGAGGGGAATCTTCGGTCAATATGTAAAAATGAAAAGAAGTTCTTTTAAAAAAAGAAGGGAGAACCAAGTCAGGCCTTTAAACATTGTAGTAAAGGTATTTTCTTCTAAACTGACTGCCTTTGGGGTTTCCTCCTTTCTGTGGTGCAATAACTATTACAGCTGCACTGCTTTGAGATTATTTCAAGGACTGTGCCTATTCCAAGCTTGGCCAGCGTTTCTACCCTGTTGTTTGTTTGTTTTTATTTTGTTTTGGCTTCTGGCGGCTGAATCAGTTCTGAATCATCTGCTGCCCGTATCCCAGAGACCACCAGGCAGAATCTAGCCTGAGGAGAATGGTCACCCTGGCTGTCTCAAGAGAACTAGGCTGAATGGGTCTAAGTCTTCTTCAAGGGAAGGATGCTTCAGGAAAAAAAAATTCTTTTTTGTCTCTCAGAATATCACAGGGTATTGATGCTCAGAGGTTCAAAGCCTTACAAGAGCAAATACTTTTTACAAAGCATCCACTCAAACATTTACTCTCTAGCAGGGGCTGGAAGATCTTTCTCTTTAAAGAGACAGAGAGCGAACACTTGTTTGTTCTGTGGCATCCATTCTCTTCTGCTGTCCTAGTCCAGAAGCAGCCAGAACGGTGATGGGCATGGCTGAATTCCGTGACGAAACTCTGCAGAAATGATGGGTAGGCTCGTTTTGACTCTCCGGCTGTGGTTTGCTCGTTCTGCAATGACAAGAAGAGGCAGAAAGAAAAAGGAATGTGTATTAGAGAGTCACAGAGGAATACAGCTTCCCAACTCAGAATACACTTATTTGGGATACTCTTTGAGACTTGGTAGCATTTTACTTCAGCAAAGAGTGGAAAGTAATATACATATATATATATATATATATATATATATATATATATATTTAGTACATAATAGATAATAATATTATATATATATATATGTGCTGTGATATGTTTATTAGAATGTGCTTTGTGGTTGAGAATTATGTCAGAAAGGTCCCAAGTCTTGTTGCTATGACAGGAAAGCTCAGTCATCAGGTTGGTGGATGGCTCTGTCCCCGAGTCACCTGGGATTTAGTTTTCTTCCATGTTTTGGTCCAGCATGCTCAAGGGCATTTCCATGTTTTACATGTTGGAATCGAGGCAACCGTCTGTCCATCTGGGCTTGTCTTCGTATAAGGAAAGAGAGACTGATGGCTCAGCCACAGACACTACATGAGCAACCAATGGGCTATTGGTGAAAATCGAGTTATCTTGCCACACTGCGCTGCATGGGGGACACAGAAGTCAACTCAGTCTGAGATGCCGCAAACCCAGACCCTTTGGAAAGGGGATATTCTGAGGAATGGCTGGTGACACCCGCTGAGGCAGTAAACGCTGGGAGCCATTTGGATGGAAGGCAAGAGAGCGGCTGTGCTGTGTCACAGGCTCTTGGTGCGGGTGTAACAGATCTTGGTTGAAGGAGGGAACATTTCTCCTGACACCATTGCAATGCCAAGGTTTTAACAATTACCTACTGCCCCCAAACTTAGCTACATAACTCACATTGAGACCTTATCATTTCTGAGAGTCAGGAAGTCATGAGTAGCTCAGCTCTCTGTCAGGAGTTCACGGTGTCTCAAGAAGCCAAGGTCAAGATGTTGTAGGATCAACTGACAGACCACCTCCGAGTTTACTCACACAAATGTGAGCCTACGGCTTCCGTTTGAGTGGACATTCCCCAGACTGGCTAGGCTTGCTGTCAACAAGGCACCACTCAGAGCGATGCTGAGGAAGGTAAAATCAGGCTCACAGGGTGCTAAGGTCAACTGTAACCTAATCTCAGAAGTGATATATATCTTCGCTTTTGTGGGATTGCTGCAAAGTCCAGTCTTAACACAGTGGAGGAAGACACCAGGGCCCCTCCTGCTGTTGCCACTCTGAGAGCTGTCAAAGGGCATCACACATTGCCTGCTGTCCTCAGCCTGGACTAGACTACCCCGAGGAACGTCAGTGCTATAATGAGCCAAGCATGTGATCTGTGAGATTTTTCTCAGACCAAACTGCTTGTGTCTTATTGAAGTCAATGAGAAAAAAAAAAATAATCTCATTTTGTAATCTCGGGACTTCTTGGAGTCTTTAACCACTGGCTTTCCTTATAAATCTAAGCAGGAATGGGACACATAATAGGACATCTGTCTCACACCTACCGGACTTCTGGGTGTTTTTCTTGGAACATCAGTTAATAATGTGCCAAGAAAGGATGGCATCCCCGTATAAGAAGGCATACACCCCAGAGGAACGCAGCTTACCATGTTACACTGGTAAGAGCAGAATAATCATCCGGCGTGCCAAAACTGGACGTGGATCCGTTAGTGGCGGAGTGAGTGTGGCGCTGGCTATGGCATGGCTGAAATCTCCTGTAAGGGAACATTTCCACCTCACCTCATATCCTGTCCTTCCATCATAGAACGCAGATATTATAAACGCTAGCTTGTAACATCTGAGCCATTGCATTGCCCCACCCTGTGCCTCCTGTAATTAGCCATGGTGGAGACAATGCCTCCGTGAAGTTTAAGTTCATCTCAAAGGCCTGGCTTGTGAGAGACCTTTCATGTAAAAGCTGCATATTCATGGAAGCCCTTGAATTATGAAGATGTTTACAGTAAGAGGGAGACAGAAATCATAGGCATGACAAGTGCTTATGAACAGCAGCTTAATCACGGTAAGAAGTAGGAGCTAGGCTTCAGGGAGCTTAAGTGCCCTGAACCTGGAGCCACAGTGTGCCTTACCGACATAGGAGTCTGCGGGACTGTGACCTCTGAGGTGAACCAAAGGGAACATTGTAAACACAGGGTGCAGATTCTCATAGCTTTGTGTCTGTGGACATTAGAAGTTCCCAGATTCGCCATGTCTAAATCCCAGCTACTGACTGATTGGGTTACTGTTCAGTCTTTTTTTTTTTTAATTCTCTCATACATTATTACATCCTGACTGTAGTTTCCCTCCCTCCCCTCCCCTCCCCTAGATCCACCCCATCTCAATCTCCCTTCAGGAAAGGACAGGCCTCCCAGAGACATCAACCAAACACAGCATAACAAGCTACCACAAGACCAGGCACATACCACTACATCAAGACTGAAGAAGACAACCCAGTAGGAGGATAAGGATCCTGTAAGCAGGCAAAAGAGTCTGTGACAGGCCCTGCTCTCGCTTTTAGGAGAGAACCATGAGAGAACCAAGTTATTCAGCCTTAACATATATTCTGAGGACCTAGGTCAGACCCCTACGGGTTCCCTAAGCTCTTCAAGCTTCCGTGAGTTCAGTTGATTCTGTGGGTCCTGTTGTCATGGTGTCCATGACCTCCCTGGTTCCTCTGATCCTTCCTCCTACTGCCCAGCAGGACTCCTGAGCTCTGCTTAATATTTGGCTGTGGGTTTCTGCATCCACTCCCATCAGTCTCTGGATGAAGTCAACCCTGTTAGACTCTGATCCCAGCACTGTCTGCATTCAGGATAAGCTGTAGGTTGAAGGTTTTGGGGCTGGGTTGGTGTCTTAGTTAGGGTTGCTAATGCTCTGAGGTGACCCCATGACCCCAGCAACTTTTATGAAGGAAATATTTAATTAGGTGACTTATAGTTTCAGAAGTTACATCTGTTAATATCATGGTGTGACATGGTGGCTTACAGGCAGACATGGTAATGGAGAAGGACTTGAGATTTCTACATCTTGATCTAAAAGCAACAGGAAGTGAACTGAGACACTGGGTGTGGCTTGAGCATATACAAGCCCTCAGAGCCCACCTCCACAGTGGACACACTTCCTCTGAGAAGACCACACATACTCCAACAAAGACACACCTCCTCGTAGTGCCACTCTCTGTGACCTTATGGGGGCAAATGCATTCAAACTTGATGTGGGAGGGTCTTCTGTTTTGTATTGATTTCATTGGTTAATAGAGAAACTGCCTTGGCCATTTGATAGGCCAGCCCTTAGGTGGGTGGAGTAGACAGAACAGAATGCTGGGAGGAAGAGGGAAGTGAGGCAATCGCCATGCCTCTCCTCTCTGGGCCAGATGCCATGGAGCCAGCCGCCAGGTCAGACATGCTGAATCTTTCTGGGTAGGCCACCACCTCATGGTGCTTCACAGATTATTAGAAATGGGTTAAGCAAGATATGAGAGTTAGCCAAGAAGAGGCTAGATATAATGGGCCAAGCAGTGTTTAAATGAATACAGTTTTTGTGTTGTTATTTCGGGGCATAAGCTAGCCAGGCGGCTGGGAGCTGGGTGGCAGGAACACAGCCCACATCTCCAACTACACAAACTACTGTAGATGGTGTCATAATCCCTCCTCTCTCCTGGTCCTTGTCCCCCGTTACTAGGAGTCTTTGCTAGGGTTACTCTTGTAGAGTCCATGGAACCGGCCCTCAGCCACACATTTCTTTAAATGAAAGAGGAGGGGGCAATCCATGGATAAGATCCCTATTCATGGAGCTGCCGCCCAGAGTGAGGTGTGTCTTAGGCGTCAGAAGATGGTATCACTCACTACCACATGTGGAGGGCTCTTTCCAAAAGGCTGGGGAGAGAGCAGACAGTGTCCAGCCCAGAGAGAAGTCAGAGCCATAGAAACAACTTCATCTCATTTCCTTGCTGAAGTCTGGAAAGGCAGTTCCTGTAAGGAGACGGAGTAAAGAGAACGTCACGGAAGTGGACTTTAAGTCCCCTTATGTAAAGAAGAACAAATGATCATCAAATATGCCTCATTCTTCCTTATGTTGTTCGAGTTCTTTCCTGCTATCATGTGCCATTGCGGGGCGGGGGGGGGGGAGCTCTGCACAAGTGGATACAAAGTAATTTATATTGTGCAGTTAAGAAGACAATTAGAGTGAGTCACCCCACATTCCTAGCCGGCTTTTGAAAACCAGAGATGCTTGGAGGAGATTGAGAGCCACGGTCAGAATAACCTACTCAATAATATAACCTGAGACATGGTACTTCTAATCACAGGATGGTCGGCTGAGAGCTTGCTGTTGATTGGCGTGACCCACGCAGGCCCTCATCCTGCCATGTCTCCTCACTGCCTGCTGCACAACACGGGTTACACAGATTAAAATATAATTTGACCTTAATTTGAACTACTGTAATTTTTAAGAATTGCAACTTACATTCCTGCTGTTAAGCAAGAAGGGAGTAAATCGGAGTTCATCAGACCATGGCTACTAATTTTTTTAAGCTATTTATTTTGAGCCTACTATAGATTGGGTGGCAATTGAAACATTAGTATGGGATTTCCTGGGTCATCTTTGCCCTGTTGCTTTATGTGGGAAAATGACAACCAGAACTTAAATCTGGAGTGTGTTCAGCTGTGCTTCGTGGGCTTTAGTCAGATTTTGCATTTTATACACACTCGTTTGCCTATATGGCTACGGCTCTGCATGTTTTGATTGCACACGTCGGTGCCAGTATTCACCGCCACAGTGAAGAAGTCAAGTCCCAGCAGTCCCAGGAAGAGCATCTGCACTGTTCTTGGGCAGTCACACGAATGTCCACCAAGGTGTCCCCGGGAATATGTCGCAGGGTCCAGTCATACACCATAGAGACCCCAACAATGCACTTCTGCCCTGGTCCCAGCTCTTTGGATATGCCCAGGGCATCTGTATCTAGGGCTGGTTCTGCCATCTTCCCAGATTATAGTTCAAGATCCAAATGCCCCATAGCATAGCCGCTCACTGGTATGTGTCTGTTACGAAAGTCTATCCTGGTTCTGTTCCTTGGAAATTTAATTTTATTCTTACTGTTGAACAAGCTTGGCTGATTTCAGGTTAGGTAGGAAAGGCAGTCCTTCAGATACTTAGTGTTAATTTTCAATTGGGTGAATGGACTATTTGTAATTCAGTGGTGGGCAAGATGGCAAGTAACTTTCCCTATAGGCTGGGTGGGCCTGGGCTGATAGAAGTGCTACCAGAGCTAGGCATAGTAGTGTAAGGATGGTACGAAGAAATTGGGCTCACTCACCAGAATGGACCTGTGCATAGTCCATGAGACCCAAGCTAGACTGGAAATAGGAAGATGGGGAGGAAGGGATCTGGGTCACTCACCAGGCCCGATGGATTCCTGATGGAGGAGGGTCATCTTTCTATCTGTTGTTTCATTGGTTAAGTAATAAAAAAAAAACTGCTTGGCCTCTGATAGGACAGAAAATTAGGTAGGTGGAGTAGACAGAACAGAATGCTGGGAGAAAGAAGTGAGTCGCCATGATTCTCCCACTCCAGACAGACGCAGGTTAAGATCTATCCTGGTAAGCCAGCTCATGGTACTACACGGAATATTTGAAATGGGTTAGATCAATATGTAAGAGCTAGCCAATAAGAGGCTAGAGTTAATGGGCCAAGCAGTGTTTAAAAGAATACAGTTTCCGTGTAATTATTTTGGGTATAAAGCTAGCCGTGTGGGCGGCTGGGTGCCAGGAACATAGCCCGCCGCTCCTATCACAACAGATTCCCAGGCTGGGCTAGGCCTTTTGATGGTATAAGAACAGTTCTGGCATGTGGGCATCTGACACACTCACCTGCGTGGGTTTTGGCGTAAGCTGTGTGGCCCCCAAAATCCTGAAATAGGCAGGTGCAGTTCTGGGTTTTTTTTATCAGCCTGTCCCTGGATAAGTAGCCCGCATATTCAGTCACAGTTGGAACCCATTCATTCCAAAGTTCTCATTTATCTATTCCTATGCCGTTGCTTTGCAAATTAAGTCTTCAGCACATGAACTTCAGAAGACTTAGAGTCAAAATATACTGAACCCTGTGCTCCTCCTCAGCAGGATGAGGTCAGTGACAGCTGGACTCAGTGATATAAGACAAAGAGACCCCTCTACTTCTTCCCATAGTGTTTCAAGGATAAACCCAATACAGTACCCCTGCTGGTCCAATTTGTTACAAATTATGTCCTCCAACCAAAGCAAACAGTGCAATAATATGTACTGTACATGTATTTAGAGGGTATATTTAAAACAAACAAACAAACAAACAAAAGAGAGGGGCATATCTACAAAAATGGAAGTATCATTTTTATACTTACATTTAAAAACAAGTTGAACACATACTCATACACAACACACACACACACACACACACACACACACCATAGTGCCAAAGGACAGAGCTTGCCCTCTTCTTTTTCCTTTGTAGGAGAGCACAGGCCCATTGGAGAAGATTGAAGAGGCTGTGGGAAATTGAAAAAGCCTGAGAATTCTCCCAGTAAGGATAATCAGCGTTTGACTTGGGTTTCCATGGAGACAGAACATAACTCATTACTGCCCTACAGACTAGATCATCTGCCTTCTGATGTGCAGACTGGTGCTTCCTCTCCTTGGCTACGGTCCACAGTTGTGAGAGCAGAATCTTGGTTGAGGAGAGACTTCTCAAGAAAGGGAAAAAGTCAAGAGATTATGGAAATCCTGCATTGTGCCCCCTCTTTGGTAGCTGATGTAATTTGTTGGAGTGGAGATTAGATCGTGTTGGTAATATTGCCCTGCCTTTCGTTCCAACCTCCTCTCTCTTCCCTCACATTTGCCCCGAGGGTTTTGCCTTGGACATCTGATCCTGGCAAGATGCCCAGCAAGCAGCCCACTTCTCTCTAGGAGGCCTGTTCTAAAAATTCAAGGTCTTTCAGTGATCACAGGTTTCTGTGGTGCCCAGTCTCCAGTGCCAAAGCTACGATTCAAATCTTCCTTCTGTGTGAGCTGAGCTCTCAGGTGTGAGTGTGTGGAGATATTTTCTTTTTTGCCTGATATAGCCACCTTATCTGAAGGATGGTGCACAGCAATAAGGTAGGGGACCCTTCATAATCTGTGACTAATAATTGAAAACCACATTTAACTTCACGTGACGTCACTGCTGTTCTAGGAAAAAAAAAACAACAAAGCTTCCTGGCAAATACCTTGTTATAGCTTACTGAATATGTAAAAATTCTCTAAAATTCAGAGGTTTGGAGAGATAGCTCAGTGGCTAAGAGCTCTGGCTGCCCTTACAGAGGGTGCCAATTCCATTCCCAGGATCCCCATGGTGGTTCACAACTGTCTGCAACTCCAGTCCAGCATCCAACGCCCTCTTCTGGAATATGAGGGCACAAAGCCTCCATGTGATACATAGACATACATATAGGTAAAATACATAAAAAACAAACAAGCAAACAGATAGTAGATAGATGATAGATAGATAGATAGATAGATAGATAGATAGATAGATAGATAGATAGATAGATAGATAGATAGATAGATAGAGGTTTGTTTACTAGCCTTGGTTCATTCCCTAGCATAGAAACAAAGTAAATAAAGAAGTAAGTGTAATGCCAGTCACTAAGTGAGAAATGCAAAATACTGACCAACATGTAAAGTAGATCCATGCTGTACCATCTATGGCAGCCTGTTAATATTATGACGGTAGTCAGCATACCTACGTAATAAGCTGGCATACAGTCTTTTTTGCCTTTGTCTTTGATGATCCGTATTGGTTGACAATTTGACCAGATTTAGCATCACCTAGGAGACAAAGTGCTAGGCATATCTAGGAGGGATATCTCACTTCTGTTACTGAAGGTGGAACGAACCACGTCAACAGCCAAAGAAATAAAGATAAGGAGAAATCAGGCTGAGCATGAGGAGTGTCCCTCTGTCCTTCCTGACTGGGGATGCAATGTTAACAGCTGTGTTGAGCTCCTGTGGTCAAGACTTGAGACTGTCAGCCAAAATAAGCCTCTCCTCCCCCAAATCACCTTTCCTCGGGGTACTTTATCTTGGAAATGGAAAAAATTGCTAAAACTATTTCCTTCTTGATTGACATATGTTCATTGTGAAAATTACTGTTTGGTTATACTTTCCACATATGTCTTTCATGGTGTTGATTATATTTCCTCCGATTGCCCTCTTTTTGTCCCTGATTCCTGCTGATTCCAGTTCTCTTTCCAAAGAGTCCCCTTCTTTCCTTCAAACCATGTGTGTACATATATGTGTATATATGAACATTTGAATATTCAGGTCCAGTGTCTACATAGTAAATAAAGCATAACATTTATCCTCACAAATATGGCGTATTTTGAGTAGCATAATGATTTCCAGTTTTATATCCATTTTCCTAGATGTCAGGACCTAGCTCAATGAATAAATCTCTACTGTGTACAAATGCAACATTTTTCTTTGCATTTATCTCTTGGTGGGCACAGGAACTGACTTCCCAACTTGGCTCTCGCAAGTAGCGCCATGGTAATTATGCACGTGCAGGTGACTGTCTCACGTGGTCACTGCTCTTCCGGCGAGTATATACCTAGCCGTGGTAGAGCTGTATGCTACTTACAGCAGTTCTAGTTTTAGGGTTAGTGGCATTTCTAACTTACCAGGGTGAAAACTGATGTGATTTCCCTTACCTCCTGTCCAACACTTGCTGTTGTTGTTCATTTCTTGTGTGTCTGTGGACGCGCGCGCGCGTGTGTGTGTGTGTGTGTGTGTGTCTGTGTATGTGTGTTTGCTCGCTTGCAGGCATACCTGTTATTGGATGCATGTGCAGAAGCCAGATGAAGATGTTATATATCATCCTTCATTGTTCTTCTCATTTCCTGGAGGCAGGTTGTAGCATTAAACTTAAAGCTTTCTCTGTCAGCTAGGGTGGCTGTCCAGCTAGCTCTTGAGATCTCCCAATCTCCACCCCTGCCACCCAGTACCAGTTATGGCAGTGTTCAGTTCAGCCTGTCCCCCTTGTCTATGTGGGTTTAGGGGAGTTTGAATTCAGACCCTTGTGTTTGCACATCAAGTGTTTTAATTCAGTGAGTCATCTCTCCAGTTCCTGTGGTTTGTTTTCTTGATGATAGCTATTCTGATTATGGTAAGTGGTACCTCAATGTACTTCGCCTTTTCTCTTATTTAAATTTAGATATTCCATTTTTATTAGTATACAAAGTAATGGGCTTCCTGATGGCCTTTCCATTTACGTTCAGTAATGGACTTTAATCTTATGTACTTCTGCATTACCCTGTGACTCGAATTCAACCTTATCCTGCTTCCAAAGATAGAATCATCCTCTTGTCTGATGAAGACGGTGCGTGAGAGAACACGGCTTCCATCATCTGTGCCTTCACAGGCAGATGGGTTCTCATTTGGCATAAAGCACATTGTACTCAACGTTCTGTCTCACTTGTGAAGCTGTGATTTCTACCTCTGTCCATTGTTACATTCATTATGCATTTTGTGAGTTGTGTGTTAGGGTGTCTAGGAGTGTTTGGGTACTGAGGATAACCCTCGTTCACCTTTCCAAAAGCTACACAGTGTTTGAACTGTGGTGAAGCTATGATAACCATTTGATGTAATAAATTAGTGTAGTTGTAATAAATTAGTTTAGAATCTTACTGTTTTAGAAATAACCCATTAAAGTAAGTAGTCATTGGAGATTACAGAACATAAAACTATTCTTGTCCCTACATACAAGGTAGACTTGCAGAAAAAATGAAATTTTAATATGGCTTTCACACACTCAGCAAGGATTTCCTAAAATTTTGATGAGATGGAAGTAAGGTCGGTGGAACTTCGAGCTCTGATACGGAGATGGGACTCTCATGCACACCGCTATTATGCTTGTTTTACATAGGCAGAGAAGATAGTCACTCTTCTGGTCACAACCTGTGTGATAACTCCCCCTGCCTGAGCCTATTCAAACTTCGTGTGTTCTATTCCTTTCTTGGAAAAGTGTTCATGGTTTCCTGTCCTCCTGCGAGAGACACTGTTCCATCAGCTGAGACTTGGGTAGCAAAGGAGACAAAAGGAAGTCACTGTTAATACTGAGTGTGTAAGATGGCTGTGGTAACAAAATCTGCATAGCCTTAGAGAGTGATATTGGAGTTACAACTTTGCAATAACTAGAAGCATCAAGTGTAAATGGCTGTAAGTAGTGTTGATGCAAAGGGAGAGAGAGAGAGAGAGAGAGAGAGAGAGAGAGAGAGAGAGAGAGAGAGAGAGCACTCACCTCAAAGGGAATAAGATATAGTTTATTCTAGAGCCAGATTTGAATGACCATGGCCAGAAGTACAGATTTCTTTTCCCCAAATTCCATGTTCCAAAGTGGAAAAATTTTCATGACATCTTTATGGTAATAGAGCAAAGATAGTCATAAGCGAAGACAAGTTTAAAATACTCTGGTGGGTATATCAGAGATATAGCAAGATTGGAGAACTTATCTCTAGTCCCCAAATGCTATTTGATGACTCTCCTAGCTCCTGGGTTTGTGGAAGCTAAGCCAAAATATCCCAAAGGTTTTGATCTGTTAGTAATAGGTCTCCAGATGGAACCACAGAAGGACATACTTCTCAAGGCCTGGCACTAGAAGCCATTTCTTCTATGCTGTGGGATAATGGATAATTCTCTTGTACCCTGTAAAGATTTGTCACTCGTATTGGTTTAATAAAATTCTGATTGACCAGTAGCCAGGCAGGAAAGATAGGCAGGACAACCAGACTAGGAGAAGTGAGGGAAAAGGAAAGACAGAGATGCAGTCACCAATCAGATGCAGTCACCAATCAGACGCAGTGGAAGCAAGATGAAAATGCTGCACTGAGAAAAGGTACCAAGCTGTGTGGTTAAATACAGACAAGAATTAAAGGTTAATTTAAGTCGTAAGAGCTAACTAGGAATATGCCTGAGCTATTGACCAAACAATGTTATAATTAATGTAGTTTCTGTGTAATTATTTGGGTTTGGGCAGTTGGGAAATGAATTGCACTTCTAGCCTAGGCTTCCTGTTTCAACATCTCCACACCTCCAGAAAGAACACCTCTAACTGGAAACAAGTTCTTAAAACACGAGCCTGTGGGAGGCACCGCGTATGGAAACTCTACCAGTTTGTATTTTCAGTGTTTGTGAAAATGGACAAGAAACATCAAGAGTCTGAGTCCAGTAAGCTTGAGTGGTATTAGCAGGGAAGTCTCCAAATTACTTCTAATAAATACACAAGGTCATATCAAGTAATAAAGAGGTATAGGCTGCACCTTAGCAGGTAACAAAACCAAGTCATGATGTTCCCAGTGGATCAATTCTCTTGCTTATGCTCCTTTTCTCTGAGGCTGTCCCCCTTCTTTTTCAGAGTTTCCTTGATGCATCAGGGCCTGGCCTCAGAGCTGATCTCCTCCCTCCTATCACCTCTTTCCCCAGTGTCCTTATAGAATCTGTTAAGGATATGATTGTGGTTCCATATCAACAGACCAATGCTTGGGTTTAGCTGTCTCAGCAAGGTGTGGTCACCAAGAGTTGGAGAGCAAACACATGGCTACACCGGCTGCTGCTTTTTGCCCTAATGCAAGGGAGCACTTGACTGTTCCTTGTAGGGTGAGATCTATCAATGGGTAGCTTGACAAGGGTGAAAAGGAGAAGGCACACAGGATGGAGGGGGTGGTTAACAGCTGCTAATTCTGGGAAATCATGGCAATGAGTCACAGTAGCAGACATATAGGCTTTCTGTTTTAGAACTTAAAGACCGTGGCCTGTGCCTTGGGTCAAGTCTGATCACCTATCCTCAATAAGAAAATGAAGGAGCCAAACAGAAAGAAAAGAAAACGGAAGTGCTCTGAGTGTCTCTCCATTTAGGTTGATGTTGCAAAGCTTCTATATGGCAAAGGACACCATCATCTAGATGATGTGACAAGTGACAGGCTACAGAATGGGAACTGTTTTCTCCAATTATGCAACTCTTAGAGGGTTAATATCTAAAATGTATAAAGAATGAAAAAAGTGGGACATTAAGAAAACAAACAACCCAATTTAAAAAGGAGGCACAGAACGAAACAGAGAGTTCTCAAAAGAAACACAAAATCGTTGGTAAGTTACCGTTAAAGAAATGCTCAGCATCCTTAGTCATCAGGGAAGAGCAAATCAAAATAACTTTGAGATTTCATCTTATACCAGTTAGAACAGGCAAGATCAATTAAACAAACAACAGCAGTTCATACAGGTAAGGATGTGGGTGGGAGAAGCCTCATCTACTGTTGGGGGGCAGGGGCAAATCTCTACAGCTACTATGGAAATCAGTGTGGCAGATCCTTGGGAAGCTGGGAATTGATATACTTCATGATCCATCTAAACCACAAAGGCTAGGTATAGACTTAGGAACTAGTAGGGAAAAAAGGAACTCCATAGCAAGGGGAAATAGAATAGATGATTATGGATTCGGGGGAGGGGTACTGAGCAGGAAGATAAAACAGGGAGGTGGAGGAAGACAGTAAGGGAAGGGATATAGGAAGAGACAGCTAAAATTAAGGGCCATTTGAGGGACTGTATGGAAAGCTAATACAGTAGAAGTTTCTTAAAATATATGTGTGTGAAATAAAGAGAGACACCAAATAATCAGAAAGCAATGCCCCAACTGAGTATCTTTCACCACCAAGGAAAACCTCCAGTACCCGTAATGAATCATTTCTAGTTGAGTTGTTGGCCATTGAGGCCCTGTGGAGACACCCAAACAGCTCAGGTTGTTCTCAAAGCTATCGATTGTTCTCTGCACACTGATGGTAAGGCCCTCTTGCTGAAGATGACACGTGCATATCTCAGTGAACATGGAGAAGTCGGGCGGGACTTGGAGAGCTTTCACCTTGCCAGTGTTCGCGGTACTGGGAGGTATGCACACTACCGGAGGAGAAGGGTAACCATCAACCCAGCTTCTAACCCTGTGAGCTCCAGGGGTGGCATTTGTGCCTGCTCCGCTGGTACAGTAGTGGCACAAACATTTAGAGTAACTCAATACTCTATGACCAGATTTAAGGCCCACTCCATGAGGCAGAACTTAGGGTTGACACTGCTTGGTTGGCCAGGAACGCTAGACTAGATAGCACTGTCAAGGGGAAAACCAAGTAGCATTGTTCCGCTAAAGGGACATTTGCAATAAGATGACATTCTGCCATATTTACAGATCAGTGCCCTGCTTAGGCACCATAGGAAAGGATTCCTCGTGCAGGAGAAAAAACTCACAGAGACCCACAACTGGACAATATTCAGAGAGTAAAAGGCTTTGAAATGGTTAGTCCTAAATGGTGTGTCATCATCAAATACCCCATCCCGTACCACCAAGTGTCAGGTATTTGTGCAGAAACGGAGGTGTAAAGCATGTAAGAGCCAGGGGGTATGGATGGCACCAAAGTAACCATGTTTCCCAGATGCAACATACTCTAGATCACTCCTTAGTGGGTGGGTTTTTCTTCAAGTTGTGGTTGCCCTCACTAGCTCTGGTCTATTCTCTGGTGTCTATTGGTCCCCCTACTAAGGAAGGAATTTCTCAGGCTGCCTTAGAGCCGAGCAGTATCTTTAGGGAGGCGTGTGAGGGGAAACTTGCACTCCTAGAGATTCTCGTGACGCATCAGACCCTAAGGCTGGTAGCAGAGGGGAGCCACAAGGAGTGGCGTCTGTGTTGGGCTGGCAGAAACAGATGGCTCTGTGCTGGGTGGTGGGGGCCAGGCCTGTCCTGTGGATCCAAGAGCCCTCCCCACCAATGACTGTGATGGTTCAGAGGAACAACTCCTCTAGGGAGCTTGATATGCTGCAAATGCGCAAAGGGGGAAAATGAAAGGCATTGTCTTTAATGACTATGATTTCAATCCTCATCTGATATCATCAGAGGAAATACGGCTGGACAATACAAATAAAGTGTTTACAAGGCACAGTCTTTAGTGGTTGCGCTTCAGAGAAACTCCAAAGGCTTTGATGTAGCCATAGATAAAATTAATGCCATAAAGTTGGCCACCAGGTAAACAAAGAGCGCTTCATGCTATTAGTGAGAGTTCAACCTTGGCTTTCAGTAGGAGGCTTAATTTAGGTAAGTGTCTGGGTTTCTTGTATTTATTCTTTTCACCAGTGTTTAAAAGTTCCTCTCAGGGTCGATGAGATAGATGACTATACGAGGGCTAAGTAAGGCACCTGCTGCCAAGCCTAAAGACCAGAGTTCCATTCTCGGGGCTCGCAGAGTGAAATAACGCACTTGCAGAGTGAAATAACTCACTCCCTGCAAGTTATCCTGATTGCCAAATGTGCCAAGCACACACATATGCATCCATACCTATGGACAT
>NC_022023.1:30385173-30389777 GCF_000317375.1 Microtus ochrogaster | reverse complement strand
TGCTGTGCCCTGCCCTGCCAGCACACATTGGAATCTCTAGGTCCTCGCAGAGAGACACAAGTCACAAAGGCTAGCAGCTGGACAGTGCTAGTTGAGAAGAAACTCTAGAGAGGGCCTTGATGTTACTGAGTTGGAGCTGGAGGCTGTGGGGAGAGCAGACTGAGAACGCGAGCTCAGGACAGCATGCTGGCTCCAGAAAAGGGAGAAAGCAAACTGCTTGTTGTTAGTTAATTTTTATCTCCTGAATGGTATCTTTAATTTTTATTGATTTATTTTGTGTGTGTGTGTGTGTGTGTGTGTGTCTCAGGGCGCAGACGGAAGTCATGGGACCACTTGTAAAAGTTCGATCTCTCCTTGGATCCCGGGGATCGTACTGAGATTCACGGTTTTGTCATAAAGCACCCTCGTGTGACGAGCCACCTCATCGGCCTTAATGTTTAAAATTCTGGGAAGGGACTTACCATTTCATGAATTAAGAAACTGTGGGAATGAATTAGTGCACGAGGGTGGGAAGAATTGGATTATTTCAAAAATAATTCTGCAGAAAACAGTAGTAGCATGAAATCGTATGAATCCACAATAAGATAAGGGCTTGTGAAATTCAACACTACATTATATATTACAAATTGTAGATATTTTCTTTTTGGCTTTGCTTGAGATGGAGCCCCCTGTCTTGCACAGGCCATTAAAATAACACTTTTACATTCCAAACAGGGCTTTGAATCTTAAATTCTCATGTGAAGAAAGTTTTGATTAGATCGAACACATTGTTGATGGGCTGCTCGTGACTGGTCCTACCCATCCGACACAGTGCCAGCTTCCGTAGGCAGAGGCAATGACTGTTACGTGAGGGAATCTCTTCAAATTTGTTAACTAAAGTTAACAGGAAGGGCCCTAATTCTGCCTCTGGGATGTACTGTGCTATTGCAGGTCACATCTATCAGGAGGTTTATATTTAGAACGGCACAAGAGTCATTGTACTAGGCCATCTTTGCAGAAACTGATGAAAACAGTATTACTGTGTCTGATCAGTCAGAGTCTTAGTCAAAAAGTTGTGTCGGCGGTGTATTGGAATATGCAAAGAATTTATCACAGTTTCCAGTGGCGGCTATCACAGGAAATTGAAGACAGTACTCTCTCTCCACCTCCATCTTTCCATTAGGTGATTAAGACCTTTGGTTCTCTCCTACTCCTCATGGACTCATCTTTCATTTCAAGTAGCACTGGAAGTAATTGTCTTGGTCACAGTTCTCTTGCTGTGAAGAGACACCACGACCATGACAACTCTTATGAAAGAAAGTATTTAATTGGAGCTTGATGACAGTTTCCGAAGTTTAATTCATTATCGTCAAGGCATGGAGCATGGTGGCACCCAGGCAGACATGGTGTTGGTGAAAGAGTTGAGAGTTCTCCCTCTTGATCCAAAGGTAACAGAAAGAAAGAAACACTGGGCCTGATTAGGCTCTTGAAACTTCAAGGCACACCTATGACGTACTTGCTCCAGCAAGGCCACACTTATTCCGACAAGGCCACATTTACTCCAACAAGGCCACACTTCCCAACCCCACCTATTCACTGCTATTCCTGATGACCAAGCACTAAATATATGAGCCCACTGGGGCCATTCGTACTCAGACTACCACAGTAATATACTTAGTTACTTTTCCATTGCTATGAAACAAAAATGCCTGACCAAGTAACCTATACATGAAAGAAAGTTTATTTGACTCAGTGTCCCAGAAAGAGAGATGAGAGTCCATCATAGCAAGGAAGCATAGCAGGAAGCAGCAGGCATGGCGGCAAGAATGGGAAGCTGGGAGCTCACATCTTCAAAGGCAAACAGTGAGCAGAAAGAAGAGTGGGGATAGCATGAGGCGTTGGACTCCAAGAAAACACCGCTAGTGATAGATTGTCATGAGATTCACCAGTCGGGCCGTGAGTGCATTTAAACAAGGAAAAGACTTTGATTCAAGCCCTAGTACCCGACACTAGGACTGCATCCCCACATCAGGGACTTTCAAGATGTGGCCTCTAGCTGCAATAGCCCAGGGATTGTAATGCATCCTGCCTCCATGTAGTCAGGGGCTTACCCTGACACACATGTCTTGCAGTTGTCTGTGTCATCTTTTGGAGCAGAGGAAGCAAGCTTGATTACAAAATCAGAAACAGCAGGGAGCCTTGTGACCTACTAGCTTGTAAGAACAGCAGTTAAATTTACAGGATCATCCAATTTCAAGAATAGTCCTCAGTGTCTGGGTGAAAAAAGAAAGTGGGCTGCTCGGGGGGAGCTTCCACAAGTTAGGGGCTTACAGGCTAGATGCATTTTTTTTTTTGCTTTTAATCTCTCAAGCATAGTAAGTTTAAATTTTAAACACAGTATTATCCATCGCAGTACCAGAAAGGCCACACCTCCTAAATATCCCAATCGTGTCCCTCACTGGGCACCAATGACCAGTGGGGGGACGGACATTCTCCCTCAAACCACCACATGTGCTGTTTCCTATGAGGTGCTTAGTTGTTCTCTTCTCAACTCCAGAGCGATTGCCATCTCGAGTCCTTGGCTTTCTGAGTCGACTTCTCAACCAGTTCATCCACTTCCTGCTAAAAGTGCCCATCAATCAGCTCAGCAGATGCCCAACCCAAAATACTCACGTATCAGCATTTTAGCATCAAGGGGCATTACTGTCAAGTGTTCATCGTATCCCCAGCTGACGGGTGCAGGGGTCATCGAGTCTTTGACTGTCAATCATGCTCACCCATTGTATTCTGCTCGTGATATAAACAGGAGCCATCATTTAAATTATACTACGTATGTTCAGCCACCGCAAGAATATTTTGAAATCCTTCAAAATAAACAGCAATGGTTTATGTAGAGTTGGCAGAGTTTGATACAGTGTGTGAAAGGTCAGTGTATTAGTTCCTTTTCTATCGCTGTATAAAACACCATGACTGAAGCAACTTCTAAAGAAAAACATCTAATTGGGCTTACGTTCCCAGGGGTCCGGGTCCATGATGGTAGAACAGAGGCATGAGAGAGCAGGAAGAGCTGAGTGCTCACAGCTCAATTGAGAAGCAGAGGTAGAGACCACACTGGGGACGGCATGTGTCTTTTGAGCCCTCCAATCCCAACCCTGTGGCACACCTCCTCAAACAAGTCCACAGCTTTCAGTCCGTCACCAACTGGTCCACCATCTTGGGACAATCCCTTCAAACATTGGAGCCCGTGAGGCCCGTCTCACTCACATTGCTGCAAATAACTTCACTTTCTTATTTACTACTTAGTACTTTTTCACGAGCGTGTGCTTTTGAAACGTTTTCTCTTCTTCCGAAGTAGCTGTGCAAAATCAAGAAGAAGCTGAATCTCTGAAGGAGACAGTAGAGGCATGGGGTTGTAAGTGGTCCACAGTACTACAAAAACCGCGGTTTCCTATCTTTGGGGGGTCTGTCTGGGGTGAACACATGAGTGTTTAGGATGTCACTACAACCTTCTGTGATGCTGAGCCTACATCCTGCAGCGAGAAAGGCATGCATGTAGAAATGGGATCGTTTTAGAGGAAGAGGATAAAGTGAGGTGGTGTTTGGAGAGGGTGGAGTGGGCATGACTGAAATTCCCTATATACAGGAGAAAATTATGAAATAGCAAAGAAAATTAATTTTTACAAAAGGAATATAGCTCATGGATAGGCTAGAAAAAGATTTCTTTCTGTGTTTTTGATAAAGGTCGAAGACTTGGGATATTAATTTGGTTAATTGTAATTGCTTCATTCTTTAAAAGCTTAAAAAAGACGAAGTTGCTGATTACATGTGACACTGAGTTACTAGTGTCCCCAGTGACAGGAATAGAAGCACAGCCCCAGCTCATCCCCAACTGCAGACTGAAGCCATCCCTTTAGGGCGGGAGAAAAGAATTCAAGCGCCAGATTTGAAGAGGGGCTGAAAATTTATCATGAGCCATTTGTAACAGATCCTAACCAAAGAGGTTGCTGGAGGACAGCATGCTGGGAGAGAGAGGCCCATAGGCCAGGGTGGGCTTCTCTGGGGGAGTTACTCTTCTCTTTCTTTGCAGTGGGCACCCATAGCATTTTGGTGCCTCTCAAGTTTTGTTTCTGGAGGTTGCTAAGAAACACCACCTACCTTTCTACCGTTTCTCAAACAATATGCTTTACAGCAAAGCCAAAATTTTCCCCTGTAAACAAATTTGTAGGTTGGATTCGCTAGACATCCTATTTAGGTCTAAGGGAAAGATGTGGGTGTTAAAAACACATAACTATATATAGCTTGAGCCCTAAGGAACTAACACTCTACAGTTGGTAGAGTGTTCTTGACAAGATGTCTTTTGCAAAACATGCATTATCTTCATGGACAGTTTGGCCTTTAGCTGATACCTCATTTTCTGACTCCATTAGCGGAAAGGTGAGCCGGTGCTAGACCTTCCTCCTCACATATCCCTCCATGTCCCCATCATTGTCCTCCAACTTTTATCTGGCCTCACGTAATAGTGCTATTGACCAGAGGGAAATATAACTAATAAAAAATAAATAATAGCTTGTGATCAGATTTTTCTAATTAAAATGTAAAATTAGAGTAATAACAAAGTGAGCTTC
>NC_022023.1:30372924-30383543 GCF_000317375.1 Microtus ochrogaster | reverse complement strand
GTCCCAGCCTCATGCCCCAAAGCCTATTTCTGATTGCAGCGACCCGTATTTGTTTTCTGTTCCTAATCTCCTTTCGTACTGTTCTGACCTCCACTTTGAATTTAATATGAACTTTTTAAATCATTGTATTTTTCTTCCATTCACTACTGTATAAAATATTGCTTTGCATATTTTTAAATCTGAATAAACATCATAGAGGTTGTTTATTTGCAGTGCAGGATGTGAGTCCAGAGCCCACGCGCACTAAGCCAATTTTGAACTGTTGTCTAGCCTGGTGAGGGTTTCTCACCCTCTCAACCTTCTTGCTGGTATTACAAATCTTACCATGTGGTTGTGTCCAAGTGTCACTCCCTCACTCAGGGTTAACATCAACAGTGAGGCTTGGATATCTATTACACTCCAAGTTGTGAGTCTAAGACCAGCCGGAGTTGTGCAAAGATAGGAGCTGTCCCTGGCGGAAACAAAAACAGACATATTGCTTTGGAGAACAGTGTGGTAGGGAGTGTTTTGAGATGAGTTAGAGATTACTCAGTCATCCCTTTGCAACTATAATTAACATTTCTAAAAAGTTTCTTGGATTGTAAAAGACAGTACATTTTCTGTCAACTAGTGAAGACAGCCTGTCTCTTCTCTCCTTGACAATGTTTCTCTGATGTTGACTCAACCATGTATTCCTGACATATCTGTTCCCATCGATGATTTGTACGTTTTATGAATTTGTTTGTCTTCTTCTGTGAAAGGAAAATAGGAGCCTATGTCCGCAGTGTAACCTCACATGGGTTATGGAGCATGGCAGAGTATTGAGATGTGAAGGTTAGCCAGGGCTACCCAGGCCATGATGGCAGGTCACAATGCTTCTTTAAGGGGGAAAGCATGGGCCTTAGGATTAGAGCAGCCCTGATGAATGAAAGAAACAGCATTGGTCTATGTGGAGGTGTGAGTCCAGGGATATCACTGGAACATCTAGAAACAAACGGATGATGATAGTAGATTAGTGCTGTTTAATCCACAAAGTTGTGATCATCACTGCAAGAAAAAGAATTAATAAGATATTCTGATTGTATTTGTACCTTCTGTACTTTCTTAGCCTCCAGTATTTCAAGACACCTAACAACAAAGTGTGTTGTTCCTTTGAAGTCTTAATTCTTTGACTTGGTTTATACAAGATAGGAATCTACTGCGCCTTCAGATTTGCAAAGTAGTCTTTGCAACTGCCTGACCACAAACATTTCTCCTTTGAGTGAAGATTAGGAGAAGAAAAGGCAAGATGTGTTTTGTTTTGTTTAGGACATTTCATTTTCTTTTTCTTCTTATTGAAAGCAGGAACCTTGGTTCAGTATTTTTAGGTAAATTTTGATAATTACAACTTTTGAAAGCATTTTCTGTTATTTATGATTCAATTTATGTCTTGCAGATGGTTTCTAGATTCTCCTGGTATTGACACACAGGGGTTTGTAGTAATGCCTTATTTGTGGGATTTCATTCATGGTTTTGTTCCCTGTGATTCTTGTAGGTATTCAAACTTCCTGTCACACTGTTGTCAACCCAAGAACCACAGGTCTCACTTTAAATGGATTAGGAGATAGTATATTCTGGAGCCAGTAGGGTCAGGGAACACATACTTAGGTCACCCTAAATTCCATACTGCAATATGGAAGCAGCTTCCCAAACCTTGTAGAGTTTTACACAACAGAGAAAGTCATAAATCAAGACAGGCTTAACGAGGGAAGCTTTCTGATAGGTTTAGGATGCTGTCTGTTGGCATTCTTAGCTTTTGGATTAGTAGAAGCTAATTGCCTGCTAAATCAATAGATTCTAAAATGTGTGTATCTGTTTATGATGTCAGTTCTGATTCATAATGGGGCAAGGCATAGTTTCAGGGAGCCCACCAAAGAAGATCGCTCAGACACAGTGTAGAGCCAATATGAAAGTCTTCATTACAGACGGCTGGGACCACTCTGTTATTGGGGACCCAAGTAACAAGCACCTTTTGTTTAGACTATGAGGTTTTTCAAGGCAAGAACCACAACCTCGCATCCCACTTCGCAGCTGCATGGGGAATTCTCATGCAAGCAAGCACTGTAACAGAAGCTAAGATAAGCTGTTAGCTGAAGGGGGAAGCTCTGCACGAGTGGCCAGTTTAACAGAAGCTAAATAAGTGAGCTGAGCTGGCTTGATCTCAGGTTCTTAGTCAAGAGTTCTAATTTTCCATGGGGCTTCAGGCATTAAGGAGATCAAACTCTAATTAAACCTGAGATGGCCTCAGCAAGAATATAAAACAGAGGCACCTCTGTACTGTCTTGCCCTCTCACAGAATGGGCTGTTCCAGAAGGCTAGACTAGCCCAAGATGAGGTAATTACCTTCTGGACCCTCAAACCCCCAGTCTCTCCACAGTAGTGAAATTGCAGGCAGTCATCAGTATCTACAGATTTTCTTTTAGTCACGGCTAGACATGGCTTCTTTTCAGACAGTTTTATTCACACTGTGTTGAAGATATCTTTCTTTATGATTGTCTTTTACAACTTAGTTATTACTTTCATAAGAAATATGTCTCACTGCTTCCCACACTTCCTCCGAACTCCTTGGCTCTACCGTCCCCCTGCCTCAGGCCACTCTGAGGAGCAGGGAAGGTTGTCCTCTTTATCTGTGTACACAGCACCGCACCAGCCCCTTGACTGTGTCTTCTGTTAGGTTTACTCTGGTATAGCTAGAAAGGCTTTCTAACACATTCTGATTTTTAAAAATGTAAATTGGTGGGTATTTTTACATCCTTTCTCTTTTCCCCCTGTCCGTTCTACCTCTGCTCTTTCTTTCCTGATACTACCAGGATACAGCTGTTTGAATCTTGCAGATCTTCTGATCTCTACACGTTTACTTGATTTTCTTTAACTTGGTTATTCTGTCTTTGAGCTCACATCACCTTATCTTCAATATTATTGCCCTAAGCCTCCTTTGGTAAATGTTAAATAGTCAAAAAATGAAAACAAACAAAACATAGCAGCAGAATTATCCGTGTGTAGATGAATTTTAGGGACACTGAAGACACCGAGTGCCACGGAAGGCGAAGGGAGCAATAACTCTACATGACCTCTGAGATGCATTTGACTTTGGTATCTTCTGTGGAGGTATGGTTTATCGATGTTGACACCATTTTCCAGTTCGCCAGACTTGAATGATTAAATGGGTGGGAGACAGATGGTGGAAGAAGGAAAATACATAGATTTGGGGAGGAAGTTGGATCAATCCATGCAGAAATGGGTTGGACGTTGGGTTTTCAGAACGAGCACAACACTGGTTCACACTATTCGATGCAGGAAGAATGGAAAAGTGTGGGTGTATTCATACGTACCACATACGTGTGTTCCTTCGTTCTTTAAGCACTAAGACTTGCGGAAGGACCACTGAAGAGGCAATAGTCTGATCAAGCACCCAAATACTTCCTAGTCACTGTGTGGGAATCCTGTGACAGTAACCAAGCGTTTCTAGAGAAAGGCTGATTTCCAGTGTAGAGCTGTGCAGAAGAGCAGAGTACACGTAGACCATACAAAACAGTTGATCCAGAATGTTACGGTCAACTGAAAGAGCCACAAAACAATAAAGGACTTTGAAATACACTTTCAAATATAAGCTAAGTATAATACATTTTGAAATTGAATAAAGAAAGAAGCGTGGGGGAAGAGGCAAATCTCAGAGAAGATTCTCAGGTAAGGTCTGCAGCTCCTCTGGGTAGGATGTGGAAGTTCCGATGGCCTTCACCCTTTCCACAAGCTCTTGAGTACTGGGATTGCAGGAAACTTGGCATCCAAAAACCAGAACATATAAAAGGATAGAAAGCAGCCCCCAAATGGAGGAACCGGACCTAATTGGCCTCATCAGGATAACCCAGGTGATGCCAGCAGCAGTAAGGCATGTTGATAAGTGTCCGGATATAGCATGATGTACTGGACACTTGGCTGTGACATGCCACACCTCCAGATCTGACATCGAGGTAATCACAGAGAAACCGACATAATAACACCCCGATGGTAATTACAAACAAATTCTGACTAGAACACCTCACAGCTGTCATGGAAAACTAAAGAAGTCTGTGAAGAATCATATCAACATCATATCTCCTCATCAAGGTGTCCCTGGTGCATCCTGAAAAGAAAAGGGCATCAGGGGACAGCTTAGAAGATTAAGTGACGAGATGGTTTAGTTGGTAAAGTAGCTGCCACACAAGCATGAAGAGCCGAGTTCGGAGACCCAGCTCCCATGTCAAAACCTGTGCGTGAGAGCACATAACTGTATCCCCAGAGCTGAGAGGTAGGGGAGGAATGAATTTCCGAAGGCCACCCACTAACCAGCCTCAGTGAAATGATGGCACCTGACATGGACCACTGACATCCAAGTATATGCAGGTGTGGTCATACATACAGGTGCACCCACCCACATGAACACATATACTACACACACATACACACACACCAAAATATCTCAGAAAATAAATAGTAGGTTATTGATGTGCGCATTGAATAGTATCCCAGTCACAACAAAGACTTCCTTCTATGTTTTCAGAAGTTACAGAAAGAATAATATTCACAGAGAATCATATGTGTGTGTGTGTGTGTGTGTGTGTGTGTGTGTGTGTGTGTGTGTGTGTGCATTCTTTGTCAATGTGTGAGTTGCTTAAACTGAAAATCCTCAATATGTTGAACCAGTTCCTGTGATTGACTATTCAATGGTAGGTGGAGCTTGTACTTGTAAAATAGAACACTGGAGAAAGGCTTTGGATTCCATGGTGAATGTGACTTTGCTATTTGCTTTTAGATAGTGTGAATGATTTGGGGATGAGATCTTAAATCTACTATATGCTTTTATGAATCATAATGTCTTAACACATTAATGTTTATGCTGAGCTTGGATTAAACATTGATTTCTCGTGGCTTTTGTACCCTCTGGTCTCTCTCCATGAAACTGACTCCCCATTGACACCCATCCCTGTGAAGGTAAATGTTGCTTTCCATTTAATCTTAGGATTAAAAACAGGATTAATCAATCTACAGCCTCTGTTCCATGTAGAATGGGAATGTTTTATAGGAGATAGCAATCTTGTTAGTTTGCAGTAGTCCAAGCTCACGAAGAAACAATATGTGAACTCTCATGGCTCTCTGAATGGTAAGCCGACACCCATGTCCACGGTTGGACCAGCCCACCACAGAGAGGAGCTGGTGTTTCCTTGTTTGCCTTAGAGAAAGAGCATCAGATGTGGGGCATGCTTTGCTAAGGCAGTTACCCCCACCCCCACTGCCATGTTCACATTGAACAGTGGCTCTAATTGTTTCCTAAATAAACATCCATAGCAATTAGCTTAAATGAGAACTTGGTCCCCGGGAGAAGAGAGAAGAGAAGCAACAGTGTGAAAAGCAACTTTTCTCAAGTTGTTGCCATGGCTCCCGGGACGCGGGCTATTTCCATCACAGCAGCAAACAGAAGTGCTTTTAGGAAAGGGACAAAAGGAAAGGCAATCGGGGCTATTTCCATAGCAACGAGAAATTCGGAGCTGGCTCGGCTCTACTTTCCCTAATAATACTATTACCCGTTAATAATTTTACATGAGCCATTCCGTGTTAAACCCTCAACGCTCTGTGTTTGTTAAAGATGTCTCCGAGGCTCCTGGCAATGCTGAGTGGCGACTGACTGCAGCTGATACAGCCGGTTATTTCTGTGACGTTCACAGGACATTCTCTTATTCATATATGAAAACAGTGTTACTGGGTGGTCATGGACATTAAAGAAGTGCTGCAAAGAGAGTTAGATTTTTCAATATGTAGACAGAGTCCAGGTGTATTTGCAGCATTATCCAGCAAAGCTCTGATTAAAGAAAGAAAAGCACATGATTGGGCCTGTTGGCTGAGAGCGAGTGTTGAGAGAGGAGAGGTTAAGAAAGGGAAGGCTGGAGGTTGATGGGCGTTTAATGGCTTTGCACGATGCTTGCTTTTGAAATGAATTATGAAAATACATTCAGCCATTGTGGGAAATAACCACAGTGTCACACAAAAGAGTGAGCAAACAGAGCGAATCTTAGCAGGACAAGCCATTGCTCTCAGTCATGAGCACGCGCTCATCACACGAGGGGAAAAGCAAGGCCACCCCATGCCCAGGTGGGAAGTTCACTTGGTGTTTACGCTGATTCAGGTTGAGTCTGTATATATTCACATGGGCAGAGGTTCAGTCTCCCAGTCTTTCTTGATTGGCCAATTTTGTAAGAATTGACCTGAAGGGACTGAAGGAAAATGGGAAAGGAGCCACTACTTAAGTTACTGAGTTCTGAGAAGACAGCCAGGCCACTGGGAGATTTTAACACATCTGCATGGAAGTCTTCAAAGGTGAAGGAGTTTTAAAAAAGTTTTAATTCCTTGTTTAAAAGGAAAAATTTACAGTGTTTCACATAAAAATACTGATATAAAAGTGTTTCTTACATCCGTGTGCATACGTATCGAGCATCTACTATAGCCTTGCTAGTCTCAGTACTTGGAACATATCCATGATCTAAACAGGCAAGGGGGAAAAGCACAGCCAAAAGTCAACTGTAAAGAATTTGTGTGTGTGTGTGTGTGTGAGAGAGAGAGAGAGAGAGAGAGAGAGAGAGAGAGAGAGAAAGAGAGAGAGAGAGAGAAGAGGAGAGAAAGACAAAAAGATGAAAACTGAGACAGACCCACAGAGAGATACCCTTGAAGCAAAGTGAACAAGATTTAGTGCCAGTCAGCGGCACAACTGAAAACATGAGATTAAGGATGAAGTAGTAGGGAGGCTGTGACATGAGGGACTTTGTGTCACCAAATCTAGGGAATGAGCGGAGAGAGGAGGCAAAGAATGACGGGACAACGCGCACAAGTCCTGGGAGGTTCAGAAGAGAATCCAGGGCCCTGTCGCCTGCTGCCTGCCTTCTCCATTTTACACCATTACGTACCCATATAGTTTCCTCTTTAATCGTTCTGTCTTCGAGGGGCTGGACCTTGAACTTGGTGTGAATCTGTTAGAAATACAGAGTATCTTATTACACCAAAGATCAATTAGGCAAACCACTCAAGGCTTATGAGAGAACGGGCACCTAACGGCACTCAGTGGCCTCCCTCCCTACGGCAAAATCATCTCTAAAGGAGTAACGGCCTGCCAGTCCCTGCTCGAGCTCTTCTCTGAGTCAGTATAGGTGCTCTGCAGAAGAAACTCTGGGCCAGAAGAGTCATCTCTCCTATGCCCTTGTCAGAAGTCCGTGAGCTCAGGAAGCTGCTTGAGGATGAAGGCTGAGTGATGCTCTCTGGCATCCTACAGACCCCAGGCCTTGTTTGCTTTGGGTGCAGAAAAAGCCTCATGCATAGTAAAACAAGACAACCGGTCTGAAAGCAAGCGCTGCATCCGGAAGTTTGCTGTGAGATGGCTTCCTAGGAATGTCAAAAGCTGCTACACCCAGAAGGTCTTACCAACCTGACTGTCCAAACATGAGCTGACATGCCAGATGTGCTGAACTGAATGGCGGAAGACCAAGAGGCTGCAACCTTCCACAAAGAACCACAGACATGGAAAACGGACTGATATGAATGGAGATGGGGGAGACTAAAGATTTCCCAAGATAATTTCACTTCGGACGGACACATCCCAACTTCCCACAATCAGAAAGTTCTAATCGATAAGTTAAACTTGTAGAATAGTTTACATAAGTGTGGCGCTTTTGATTCTGGGAATTTGTGTTCAGTTTCTCTGGTGAGTCAAACTTCACATTTTTATGCCCGTGGAGCCTCCAACACGTGGGATCTTCATTCCTGGAATTGGATTAGCGTGCCACTGAGTAAGTAATAAACTGTCTGAGAGAGGGAAGTAACAGAGTAGCTAAAGCTGCCCTAGGATATAATAACCTTGGTGGCCACTGTGATCAGGACAAGAGTGTTCCTTTCTTGTCTTCACCTCTGTGTGTGACCTAACACATGTTATATATTGCAAGATAATACCTAAAGTATTATACAGTAACAAACGTGGTAAGGCCTGAACTAGGAAATCCAGCGCTTGCTGATAAAGGGCATTTTAACTCATCTGTCCATAAGACACCTTTAACCAGCCTGGCAGTATTTTCTGTTTGTCAACAGTTGATTCTTTTGTATGAAATAGGCTATTTCATAGCTGGAGTATATAGGATAATTTATTGTTTCTTCGATTTAAGTTTTTCTTTTGATTTTATATCTATGACTCCCAGTGAAGGGTATCTATGACTCCCAGTGAAGTGGCTGGTTCTACTTTTAGGAATGCAATTTAGGAAATTAATTTTTTTCCTAAATTAGGAAAAATAAAAGAACAGTCATATTGCAGAAGAAGTCAAAAAAACATGACAGTATCATGCTAAATTCTCTCCCTACAGACATAGTTTTTAAAACTACCAGATATTAATAGTGGATGATTCAGAAATGGAAGTTGTCAAAAGTTAGGAATATTTAGATATTTCAGGCATTATAAAATCTTATTTTTTATTTCATAACAAAAATTGGACTCCAGCAATATTTTTTATATTTCCCATATGCTTTTTTGTCAAATATGACTATTATTTAATATTTTTCATCGTCTAATAATGACACTGTGTGACACGTGAAGACACATTTTAATGAAGAATCATGGGGTCTTGAAGTCTATGGTCTCAAGTTTTCTTTTTATAAAAAATAACCTTCCTTATTTCTAGCATTTGAATATGAATTCTTTTGCACAGCAGAAATTTTTAAATTATTTTTAGATGGTTTAGCCTGTCATTGGGGATTTTTATAATTTGATGCAGGCATGCCAGAGGGAAGGTGGGAGCATGGTAGAGGTGGGACAGAGGGTCACAGAGAACAATAAAAGAGGTGTAAGGACATCAGCGAGATGATAAGCTAATCCAAAAATAAAACACCTGAAGGGTGAGAAGTTGCCAGCCTCTGTATATTACTGCTGCCTAGCTGTAACTGGTTTAGGGACAAGTGAGCCCCGGCAAGTGATTTCAACATATTGTATTACTGTTGTGTTCCTTTGGTAGTTTTGGTTAGGATGGCAAACTCTGGTCATTTTTTGAAAAAAAAAATGAATTGCATTATTGATTTTTCTATAACATTTCACATTTTAAACATGAATATATTCATTCTTCTTTGTACATAACTTATGGAGAATATCATAAAACATTTTTATTTGGAGCTTATAGCAATGAATTCAGGTGGGAGAACCATTTTCCTTGACTACTCTTTTTGTGCAGTGTAAAAATATCAAATCTTGAGCACTCAAGCTAACTTTGGTTTTAACAGCAGTATACATTTTTTTTCTTTAAAGTAACTTTTTATAACAATTTACTTGACAGGGACTTTATTAAGTATTAAATTTTGCAGGGAAATCCACAAGATATAATCTGTTAACTAATATTAGAGAATCAACTGCTATTGATAGGAGACAATATTAAGAAGAGAAGCAAAAAACCTGTATGTTTGGTTACCATGGGAAAGAGGAATTCTGGAATTCTTCTTGAGCATTGTATAGCTGCACTCAGTATTAGGGATAATGTTTGGAGTTGCAGTATAAGCTGCTCAGGAATTGGCGGGTAAATCAAGGAAAATAAGCAATAGCACTTGTGAATTGGGTAGAAATGACCAATAGTGGAGCAAGAAGGGAAGGGTCGTGTAATGTGATGGAAGCCGTTTGAAAAACTGTGTGACTCTTATCAATACAATAAGACATTGTAGCGTTCTCTGTTGATGTCAACTTTCTAAAGTCGGAGAACGAGGACAAGGTTGTAGTGACTGAAACCCTACAACAAGGAAAGGAGAGAGATGGTATGGAAGTCCTTCTGTATGTGTTGCTTTATTGGTTAATAAAGAAGCTGCTTTTGGCCAATGGCTTAACAGAACATAGCCAGGCTGGAAAAGATGTAGAGAGAGAGAGAGTAGGCGGAGTCAGGGAGAAGCCATGTAGCCACATGCAAACTGGCACAACTTCTTTTGGATTATAGTATGGCAATTTTTTAAAATTAGGGAACCATGGACCTTAAAACTCAGCAAAATTAGGCAACTATTTACCTTAAAACTCAGCAACATTAGGCAACCATCTTCCTTAAAACTCAGCAAAACCCCTTTTGGGTCTAAATATAAAAGATGCTCAACCATACCATAAGGACACGTGCTCAGCTATGTTCACAACAGAATTACTTTATCATAGCCAGAACCTGAATACAACCCAAATGTATCTCTTTTACACATAGGATAAATGAGACATCATCCTTTTAAATAGTCATAAATACCATAAAATATCTTGGAGTAACTCTAAGCAAGCAGGACCAAAGATTGGGTCCTGTCATTGCTGCTTGTGAGGGAGGAAATGTGGGGGCCAGCCACGATAAGCCAAGTATAGGCAGGTCACTCAAAAGGAAGTTCCCCATTTCCAACCATTATCACCTGCCAGAGTAGAACTCTGGCCCTTGATAAATTTAATAAGAGGCCTGAGTCTCAGCAGTTTACCCTGAAGCAATACCTGGTAGCAGGAAAAAAAAAACACAAACTAAGATAACCTGACCCCGACCCAATAGCAGACCACACAAATGGAAACACTTGTATCATAAGAACTTTAAATCTTT
>NC_022023.1:30353908-30371611 GCF_000317375.1 Microtus ochrogaster | reverse complement strand
GGCCCCTTGGTATAATTTTTACCTGTGTCACTGTGTATTGAAACCTCTGAATCTGACTCATGGTCGGGTTTCCCTTGGCAATTCTTTGCGAACCATTGCTTTGCTCTGCTGGCTGCGGTGGTTCAGGTGAGTGGACAGGCCGGCCCTCCGTGTGCAGTGACATTCCTCAAGCCTCCATGGTGTCCTCAGGTCCCACGCTGGGCGCCATCTGTCCCATCCAGTGGGGCACAAATGGAGGGTCCCTGATAAACCTGGAGGAGGAGAGGAATGGAGGAGATAAGAGATATGAGAAATGACAGCAAGTCTTGCTTTCTGATCAAGCTGCCCATTTTATTATTCCTCAGGAGCTGTTATATAGCAAACAGGCGAGGGGGATGGGAAGTGTCAGATCTGCTGGAATTCAGGTGTGGAGAATTCTCTAGTTCAGAGAAAGATAAGAACTAACAAAGGAAATGCTAATTGCTTCTGAAGCTGGGGCCTGCAGGTCTTGCAGGGAGACAAGATACTAAGTTAAATTCCTAGGTCTGGAACTAGCCCTGCAGAGGTGACAGAGGTGAATATTTTACTTAACTTGTGGGCTTAAGGTGGCAATGAACAAAATATAGGTCTTTGCTTCCGGTAGCCTGAGAGCTCTCTCACTCTGCACCCACCCCCCCAGAAGAGGTGGCTGAAGTCTCCTGTCCTCTCCCCCTTTCCTCTCTCTTTCTCTTTCTTCCCTTTTCTTCCATAACTCACTAATTAAACTGTACCCACTTTCTCTGCGTGGCATGCCTCTCTATCTCTGTCTCTCACCCACTGGGTCCTCATGAGGCCTCCTGCCCTGCCGACCCACCAAAATCTCTCACCTGCCTGGGACCCCCAGAGGCCTCGGGTAGTGGGACCCGGCTGCCCCTCAGGGAACTGAGCCATTTTACCATCACAGTGAATCTTTCCACGAAAGAGAGAGATAGCAGTATGCACGGCAGATGGCAGTGAGGGGAGCGTTGAAGAGCTTGCATGCTTGAAGAAACATTGGAGAAAATCAGAAGGGAAAGAAAATTTTGAAGGTCATAATGAGCAATCTAAGTGCAGAAGCAAGATATGTTTCCTGTAAGAATTTTTGTTAATGTACCATGGAAAAGAAATAATATCCGAACTGCTCCATTAGAAAAAAATAAAATAAAAAACAGTTTGAAATGGAGGTGTTCTGTAGGGTATGTTACCAAGCAAAAATGTCCATTGACAGGGTTAGAAAGACTCTGAAATCCCCACAGCAGGACAGACATTTGATCTGCTGTCGTTGTCCCCCCAGAAATTGACCATGAGGTACTACTGCTGCATGTGTCCTGGTTTGCATTCCATTGCTATGATAAATACCATGGCCAAACACAATGTGGGAAGCAAGGAATCATTATAGTTTATGGGCTTCAAACCATCATACAGGCACCCAAGGCAGGAAGTAAAGGCAGGAGCTTGAAGCAGAAACCAATGGAGGAACACTGGTTACTGGGTTTTTCCTTCTGGGTCATTCTCAACCTGCTTTCTTGTGCGTTCCAGGATCACCTGCGCAGTGGTGGCTCCATCCGTGCTAGGGAAAGCCCTGGCACATCAATAAGAACAAGAATAATAATATAGGTTCTACATACCTGCCCGGAGACCACTCTGATCTGAGAAATTCCTCCAACCGGAAACCATTCTAATCTGTGCAGTTCCCAGGTTGACAGCTGATTGGCCATATCACGATGAAAATAGCACTTTAAGCCACACCTTTTCATTTATTCTTCACAGGATCTTATATTGATATTACAATAAAAGCACAATTTCAAAGTGCCACAATCTACAAAGATTTCAGCATTGTAAAATTTCAAGATCTGAAAGTCGTTTGGCTTTTATTTAAAAAACAATCAGCAATGAAACGCGACTTCTTATTTCAAAAAGGAAGGATCAGGGCACAGTTACAGTTAAAGCAAAGGAAAACCTAAAATCCATCATGGTAAATCACTTCCTGGAGCGCAGTGGACAGCAGCTGGGGGGGTCACTCATCGTATTCTCATTCTGAAGGCCTTGAGCTGTCACATCTCTTTAGGCCTGCCGTCCATGGCACAGGCAGCTTGTCCTTTAGTCTTAGGCTGGCTCCACGCCACTCCTTCCACTGTTCTTGGTGAGTATCATGTGGCCCTGGAATCTTCAATATCTTGAGATCTCCACTGTAGATCAGGTTGTTCCTCCACCCAAGGCTTCCTTCCCTTCAGGTACTCTGACTCTGCCATGTTGGGTCAAGTCTCCACCACCCTTCATGCCCCTTTCTTCCTTCAAAACCGCCACCACGACGGAGACCCTGACCTATTGCCAAGTTCTGCTGCCAGCTTGGGCTGTAACTTTGGATCTCTAAAACTGCAGCTTCTGTGTGAGAACTTTGAGGAAATATTTTCATGAAGACTCTGCCCCACCGATGCTGTTCTGTTATCAACTACAGCCGATTTTCCGGTTCCAGCCAATCAGCATCCTTTGTCACAGCAACGGCGACAGTTTTACTTCCATGTATCCTTAATCCAAAATATGACCCAAAAAGCCCTGGTACTCTCTGCTGGCCCCCAGAGACTTCACAAGCCAGACTTCCATCATTTGTATTCTTTTATTTTATTTTTTTTTTTTTTAACATTCTCACCTGCCGAGCTCCCACAGAACAGGCCACTAAGCTCTAGGAACACAATGGCTTTCCCATGCCAGAGTTCACACAATCCTCTCCCCTACAGCGGCATGGTCAGGTTCAGCCCCAGAACTGATATCCACAATTTCCCGGTACCAATATCTGTCATAGTTTGCTCTCTGTTGCTGTGATTAGCATGACGATAAGGAATATGGGGATAAGAGGATTTATCTGAGCTGCAGTTTAGGGTCCATCATAGAGGGAAGCCAAGGTAGGGACTCAAGGAAGGACCTGGAAGCAGAAACCAACAGAGGAATGCTGCTAGCTAGCTTCCTTCTCTCTGGTCCAAACTCAGTGAGCTTTCTTATATAAACCAGCTGCACCTGCTAGGTGGTAGCTCCACCCTCAATGACTGGTCCCTCCCATATCAATAAGTAATCAAGAAAATTATAGTATTAGTATATAGGGCCTCTTTAGCCTGAACTGCTGTCTTTTCTCTACTTTCTGCTTCTTTTGTAAAAAGAGATTATTCTAGCTTCTCATATAAGCCAAGCTTAGCGGAAATACAAGCATTAAAGAGTTAATTGTAACTCTTTGGGCCTGTAAAAAAAATTCCAAAAGCATCCTAAAAACGATCATATTTGCATGCATAGGCATACACATATTTTAAATTAGGCATGCTAAGATTAGTAATAAATTTTAAAATGTGCAACAATTTAACTGCCAAAGTTTGATCCTCGGTTATTTTCAGGATTTTTTTTTTTAGAGCAGATTGCATTTTAGCTGATTCTATTTTAATCACAAAATGGCAGAGAGAAACAATTACACTAATTTAGAGTTCACTTTTAGCAGGACCAAAGTAGAAAGTTATGTGTCTTAGATGGGGCATTCTTAAATGAAAGCAAAGGGCAGATGATGAAGCTTGCTGTGTGGACTTAAGCTGATTCTCCTTCCATATGTGTAAAAACTAAGCAGCACAGGGCTCAACTTTACAATGGAACAATCTTATTAGGAAAAGTTGGGAACATCAGATTTGTCGGTGTATAAGGTGGTCCAGTTCCAGGAGGTTCCCGGGAAAGAGCATCATAGCTCAGCCTCCATCAGGGAATTTGATGCCATCAGCGTCTCTTCTCCGTCTCCTCTCCATTTTAAGAGGCCGTGATCTCTCATGCAGGTTTTGCCCCTGCTTGGGAATTACTAGCTCACAGAGTAGTCGCAGAAACAGATGAGATGATGGGGATGCAGAGTCACAGAAAGAGAAATGAGAGGTTGTTGAGAAAAGCTGGGCTGCTCAAAATTCATTTCTAGTTCACAGCACAACCTTTAACTTTTTGTTAGTCTCCCCATGCTTTAATCCCCCCTCCCTGCCCTCTCTCTGATTTGATACAGTTTCTAATATTCTTTCTGACTCTTTTTGCAAATTAGGAATTTCTTATTATTTTTCTTCTTAGATTCCTTAAACTTCACTGAAAGCCTAATTCTCTCATTTAGTGCTTCTAGGCTACTATGGAAAGACGAACAAAAGACAAGCAAAACCATTTGAGAATATCAGATATTCCCCAACCGAGAACAATAAAAGCAAAGTTATCTTTAGATAGATTTCCCAAGTTTCCAAAATACTTGCATGTTGAATTACCGTAATTGTCCAGCACAAAATCAACTGGAGTACCCAATTGTCTTTTTCCTTCAGATGTTTCCTCCTTTTTGAATTTGCTTACAAATTTTGGTGTCTTCTACTTTTCTGAAAAGTGCAACCTTCTATTCTAACTTGTTGCTGGAAGCAGGCTGCTTGTTTGTCTCGGCTGCCCTGCTAGCTTACACCCAAGATAACCACACAGAAACTGTATTAATTAAAACAGTGCTTGGCCCATTAGCTCTAACTTCTTATTGGCTAACATCTCAGTTTAACCCATTTCTATTAATCTGTGTATCACCATGTGGCAGTGGCTTACCGGGAAAGATTTGGCACGTCTGTCTCTGGCGGCTCTCTGGTGTCTCTTCCTACTCTGCTTTCTTCCTCCCAGAATTCAGTTCTCTCTTCTCCACCTACCTAAGTTCTGTCCTATCAAGGGCCCAAATCAGTTTCGTTATTAACCAATGAAAGCAACACAAAGACCAGAACGACCTCCTATACCACTAACTAGAGAAATTTATTGTTTGGATAGAATGTAACTATTGCTTCTTAGAGTAGCTACCTCTGGAGTCATCCTGATTGATTCTCCCTGTTATGTTGCCTCAGATTTATCCTGTACATTCATGATGGTGTAAATTAGCTAAAAACTGGACTGCCACCCCTTATGCTTTCTTCCTGAGCCAATATGTTTTTTTTTCCAACCAAAGAAGGGTGTGTTCTTTCTGGGGCTTCCTTTTGAAGCTGCAGCACATTCTGGGGAAGTTTCATGACTCTTCCTTCGTTTTTGAGCCAGAAGGAACAAGTGCTTACCTCCTTTGCTATCTTGACTGTTAGATGCTCACAGAATTTCTGAACTAAAGAAGGAGCATGTTTTAAAAACCAGGGGAGAACAATAGGAACGAAGGGAGGGAGGGAGGCATGAAGGAGAAAGTAAAAAAGAAAGAGGCAAATTAGATATTGCAGAACTGAGAGGCAAAAAAAAAAAAAAAACCCAAATATTAGCAACCAAAATAATACTGTGCCTGAAGGCTTACAGACTGAAAACATGGTCTAACCAATTGCTTTGAAGCAATAAAATCTTCCTGAAGGCAAAGTGGTTCATCTGTGAGGCCCCATATTAGGTGGCAAAATCGTCCAGGTAAAACAACTTCTGACTTCAAAGAGAACAAGAGACCATTTACTCTGAGTTAAATATGAGGGGCAATGGCCTGAGTACACAGATTCAGATGGATCCAAGTTAAATGTTGCAATATGAAAGGGACTACAAAATTTTATAGTAACAAAAAATGAAAGCAGTAAATCCTCAGGACACCAGTGGGAACATTGAGTGGGTAAGTTAGAACAAAGCACAGTGTTTACTATAGGGTCCATGGGGTATTGGAGGACATTCTTGGCTTTGGAGTTGGGTTAAAGTAGTTGTCAGTTAATACATTCCAAGGGTTTTATGTCATAATTAAAAGGATATCATATCAGATACAGATGTGCATAGGTTCATGGCAAGCCCTACAGTCATGAAGTTCTGACCAATTAATCAACCTTGCAGAATCTTTTTCATAGGGATGACTATTAGTTTTGGAATTTTGGTTTATAGCCTGTAAATCACTCAAGAAGTATTTAACTACAAACAGGTGTTGTGTAACCTATCTCATACCCCTTAAGGGCTGAAGTGGTAAAGATAAAAAATATTGTTAATATTTTTTTATTTAAGTAAAACGTATTTATATTGCTTTCCCTCCTCTCGTGTTCCTCTCTTTCATCCCAAATTTACAGCTTCTGTTTTAAAAATTGGTATTCTAGATACACACATGTCCACACACACACACACACATCCTGCTGAGACTGCTCAGTGTTCCCTGCATGTATGTTTCTAGGGCTCACCACTTGGTATTAGTTATCCAATCAGGAGGCCCCTACCTGGGAAGAGTAATTTTCCATCTCAGCAGTTCTTACTTGCTCTAGCTCTTTATTTAGTTTATGGGTCCCATGAGCTTTCCTCATCTATCTTGGGATTTGAACTGGTGTTATTTTCCTCATCTTATTTTTGGAAGTTGTGTTGTTGAGATTCCATGGGTCTAGTTTCTGTCAGGTCTCAAAGACCATTTGGACTAATGGCTAACTGTGGTGCCTGTTAACACCAAAGCTGTGTCAGACTCCAGGCTCCCTCAGTACCTGTGACTCCTCTTGGCTCTACTCATGCCACTTGTAACCTAAACTTCTCCAGCTCATGAACTTCCTTCCCCCTGCTTCTGGTCCCTATATAACCTGGTCATTTTGGCCATCTGCTCTCTTGGTAACCCCTCTCTCTTTCCCCTCTCCTGGTCCTCCTCTCTTACCCCCCCCCCCCATGGCCTGGTTCAGTCCACTTTCTCTCCCTGATCTGGGCACTTCCAGATACCTCTGGCTATAGTCTCCCCCATGACTACAATAAAAACTTTCCCTCAGGCATCCCTTGAAGAGGTCATGTCTCCACTGTCCAGTTTCCCTGTGATGTCTAGAAGTCATAATCTCCCCACAGATTTCCTGAAATTACAATTTTTCATGCCCTCTTCCATAATGTTCCCTGAGTCTTGGGTACAGGAGATGTATTATATACCTAATAATTCTGTCTCACCACCCAGTCAGCTCTCTCCATTTTGACTGGTTGTGGCTTTCTGTAATGCTCTTTATCTACTGCTGAAGGAAGCCTGTGTGATGAGGGCTGACAGCTACACTCAGTTGTGGGAATCAAGGTAAGGATTTAGAACGCAGCTAGGAATTACACTGGTTTAGGAAGACACAGCAGGACATTCTCTTCTAAGATACAGGAGCTCACTGGCCATGTGTAGTTGGTGAGGTTTACAGTACTGTTAAGTGGGCCCTGAGTCCATTCAGCTGTTGGGCACCACCAGGATGTATTGCCGCTTTTGCACCTTTGGGCATGCTAGCTGTTGTGGTTTGTAGTCATTACAGCTTGGTAGGAGTATTGACTGCTTTCCTTCTCTTGGTAGCTTACAGATTGTCTTCTGGCATGATGTGTGCCAGTAAACTTCTGGAAAAATCTGTGATGGATAAACTGACTTACTACAGTGCTCATAGAGAGATCAGACTTGCAGGTCCAGAGGCTGTTTACCTGATCTTGGGCTCATTCTAGCCCCCCAGAACAGCCATTCCTTGCCCCCAGCTGTGTCAGAACTAACATCTTGTGACTAATAAGTAAAAGGCCTTTTAGAATCTTAACTATATATTGACATAGCAGATCACCAGTTCCCACGAGTCGAAAAGTCAGATAGCATCTCAGGCCCATAGAGTAGCTCCTCCTCCGTCTTGATACAATGGCATCTTCCATGTACCCACCAATGTATTTCAAATTTGCCTTGAATTATGGCTTTCTTTGTTCTGTAAAAGCTACAAAATATCATGAAACTGTTTTCATATGGAAACAAGAAATTTGAGCATCCCAGATCTGTGTTTCTCGGCCATGGTCATTCAAACTGGCTCCAGAATAGAGGATCTCCTGTTCCATTAGGGGAGAGCTGTGTGTTCTTTGTTGATGTGTGAAAACTGATGATCAAGAAAGATGCTTTTGGGTCAGTTCCAGTTCAAATACTCTGAGTTCTATGGGCAAAGTGTGTTGTAGGGAACTGCTTGTTTGTCCCAGCTGCCCAGAACCGAAATAATCACACATAAACTGTATTAGCTAAGTCATGGCTTGGCCCATTAGCTCTAGCTTCTTATTGGCTAACTCCTACATCTTAATTATTCCATCTCCATTAATCTCTGTATCGCCACGTGAAAGTGGCTTACCTGCAAAGATTCTGCATGTCTGACTCTGGCGGCAGGTCCGTGGCGTCCTTTTTTCTGCCTTCCTTCTCCCAGCATTCTGTTTTCCTTGCCTAGCTCTGTTCTTGTACAGCTCTGCTATAAGCCCAAAGCAGTTCCTTTATTAGCCAATGAAAGCAACACATAGATAGAAGGACCTCCCACACCAAAAGTGTGTGATGCATTTAGCTATGGGGATTTATCTTCATCTTCTGGAAGACAATGATGGGTAATAACAATATAACAGCAGCCTATATTGTTATCAAAGTCTCTTGGGCTCCTTTGTGGATACCTTGAAAAGAAGTTTTTCATTGTTCTGCTGTTGTTAGATAGTCTATGTATGGCGTCCTGAGAGAGCATTAAAACCCTAAGTGATAGTGGTGTGACTTCATTTAATACACACACACACACACATACACACACACACACAAGTAATTTTAGTTAAATATAAATAAAACAACCCGCCATGTCTTTTCCGTTTCTCTGTTTATTTAGTGTCATTCATCCATTCTCCCTCCCTCTCTGTCTGTATCTCATTATTGCCTCCAGAACTAAGCATCCCCACCCCTTCTCCCCTTCAAATCACCTGTATCCTGTTATTACCCTCTCCAAAGCCCCCACGCATCCTGTTCCCGTCTTATTTTCTTTGTCTCTGTAGTTTTTTTCAGGTTCTATTTTCACATTTGAAGATCTGGAGCTAGGACCTCCGATGAAAGACAATATGTGGAATTCGTTTTTCTGAGTCTGGGTTTATCTCACTCAATATGATAGTTTCTAGTACTGTTTACTTGAAAATTTGATGATTTCCAATGTTTTGCATCTGAATAACATTTCATCGTGCATACGCATCCCATTTTCATTCCCCATTCATCAGCTGAAGGACATTTCGGATGTTTCCATTTCCTAACTAAAGACAGCAGCCATGAACATGTTTGCACAAGTGTTTGAGAAGGAAGTAGGGTGTCAAGGCCTTTAGACATATGCCAAGGACTTGTAGAGTTGGATTCTATGATAGCTTTATTTTTAGTGTTTGAGAATTTTCCATCCTAGTTTCAGCTGAGGCTATACCAGTTTGAAATCCTATCCACGGTGAATGAGGGTTTCCTACCCCATGTGCTTTCTACATGCTTGCATCCTGAACATACAACGTAGCCGTTCTGACGTTGGTGATAGAAATCTCAGCCATTTTCATTTGTATTTCCCTGATTGCTAAGGACAATGAGCACTGTTTTGTGTATGATATTTCTCCTTTTGAAAACTTCTCAGATTCATAGCCTATTTTTAAATTGGGTTGTTTGTTTTCTTGACTATATTGTGTTCTTTATATGTTCTGAATATTCATTCTCTGTCAGATTTATAGCAGGTAAAGATTCCCTCCCATTATGTAAGCATCTTCTTCATTTGATTATTTCTCTAGTTGTCATAGACATTTTTCGATTTTATAGGTCTCACTTATTAATTTTTCGTTTTAATTCCTTTCAAAGAGAGTACTGTTCAAGTGATTTCTTACACCTTTATCTTGCAAGGTACTCCTTACGTTCCTTTTATCTGTTTCAACATTTCTGCTTTCACACAGATGCTTTTGATCCATTTGGAGTTAATATTTGTGAAAGTCGGTACTATGTGTCTAATTTGATTCTTACACAGTGGACATCCGATTTCTCCAGCATCATATGTGGATGGTGTCTTTTCTTTAGTGTACGTGTAGCATCTTTGCCCAGTAATTGGGTGAAAGTAGTTATATGTAGCCATGTGTAGAGCTTTCATTTTGCTTTATCCGTCTACATGGCTATTCTTGTGCTAATACCATGGTTTGTTTATACCTGAAAATTTTTATTATTATGCCCCTGCAATATATCTTGAAGTCTGGAATAGTGATCCCTTCATCATTGTTTTTATGCTCAGGAATGTGCTTACTGCCCAGGTTTTTGTGATGATAAATGAATTTTAGCATTCTTCTATAAAGAATGCTATGGATTTTTCTTTTGGCATTGCATTGAGCCTGCAAATAGGTTTTGGTAGCATGGTCATGTTCACAGTATTAACTCAAGAAATCCATGTGTATAAGTGGTCTTTTAATTTTCTAGTGACTCTTTCCGTCATCTTCTTCAGAGATTTAGAGGCTCCACTGTAGAAGTCTTTTACCTTACCTCCTTAGGTTTATTCTGAGGTATTTTATTTGCATTAATGTTATTGTCATCTGGAATATGTCTGTCATCTCTTTAACAGTATGTTTGTTCTTGGTATATAGAAATTTTGTATTTTGCCACTTTGTTGACTGTTCTAATTGTGGCTAGAAGTATTTTGGTAGGATGTATGGTATCTCTTCTATAGAAGATCAAATCACCTGCAAATAGCTATAATCTGACTTTTTATTTTCCAACTTGAATCTCTTTAGTTTCTTTTTGTCTGATTTTCCTAGCTAGTACCTTGGATTGTATTGAAAAGAACTGGTCTCTTTTTTTTTTTATTTTTAGAAGCTTGTATGTGCTACTGAGTAATATGTATATATCCTTTGATGTTTGGGTGGGATATTCTTTAGATGTCTATTAGGTTCATTTTGCATATAATTTCATTAAATGTTAGTGTTTCTCTGTTTAGTTTTACACATGTGACTTCTCAATTGGAGAAAGTGGTTATTAAAATCACCTACTAATTGGGTCAGTTGTAATCTGTGTATTTAATTCCAATAGTAAATGTTTTATGAAACTGGGTGCATCAGAGTTTGGTGTATATATGTTTATGATTGTAATCAATTTTGACTTATTGTTTTCTTGATCTGAAGGAAGTTCCCTTCTTTATCACTTCTGATTAGTTTAAATTACATTTTATCAAATATAAAATGCAACTTCTGCTTGCTTCCCAGTTCCATTTGTTATTTTTCTTAGAATACTTCCTCCTCCATGACTTTAAGGTGGTACCTATCTTTAAAGCCAAGTTTCTTGAAAATAACAAAAAGATGGATTTCATCCTTTTTAATTATTTATTGATTTTATTGAGCTCTACATTTTTCTCTGCTCCTTCCTTTCCTCTCTCCTCCCCTTCTGTCCTCTCCCTTGGTCCCCAGGCTCCCAATTTACTCAGGAAATCTTGTCTTTTTCTACTTCTCATGTAGATTAGATCCATGAATGTCTCTCCTAAGGTCCTCTTTGTTGTCTAGGTTCTCTGGTATTGTGAACTGTAGGCTGGTTTTCCTTTGCTTTATGTCTAAAAGCCACTTATGATATATGATAAAAGCCATATATAATATTTGTCTTTCTGGGTCTGGATTACCTCATGCAATATTATGATTTCTGGACCTGAAAATTGCCTAAATACCTCTCAATCAAAGAATGGATAAGGAAAGTGTGGTACATTTACACAATGGAATACTACACAGCAGAAAAAAATGACATCTTGAAATTTGCAAGCAAATTGATGGATCTAGGGTTTAGTTCTTAACCCACTCAGATACTTTGTATCTTTTCATTAGAGTTGAAACTATTAGAAGTTAAACTCATTATCGAAGACTGTGTGTTGATTGTAGCCCTTTTGTTGTTTATTGTTGCTTGTGCCCTGACTCACACTTAATGTTGCTAAGTTATAGATCAGTTTATTTTCTTAACAGAATTTCTGGGCTATGCTTATTCAACTACACTTCAAATATTTCTCCAAGTATTCTCTACAGGACTGGTGTTCTTTATGTTCTGTTTGTGGCGTGGGAGGATTTTCCTTATCCTTCTATGGAAGATAGTTTTGGTTATACCAGTCTAGTTCACATTCATGGTCATTTAGAACTTGTAGTTTATTACCCTAGCTTTTCTGATTTTCAAACTTTCAAACTTTCTGTTGAGAAATCAGCTGTTATTTCCATAGGACTGAGGGTTGCAATACCTCTCATTTTCTGTATGCTGTCCAGTTGTGGTCTTTGTATTTGGGCCATGTACTGCCAGAGGAAGCTTCTCTGATGGTGTCTGAACCATGCACTCTTCTGAGTATAGTACAGTGTCATTAGGAGTCTTTTGGGGCTGCTTTCCATCAATGGAACAGCTGTATTTGGTTTCCTCTAGGTTCTTGTCCTATTTTGTCTCAAGTTTTGGCTACACAAACAGTATTAAGCATGGGTTTCATCTCCTAGAGTGGGCCATAAATCCAATTCAGATAGTGGTTGGTCCCCCCCGCAGTCCTGGTGCCAATATTTCCATTGCATGTCTTGCAGACAGGTCACCATTGTAGATCAAAGGTTCATAGCTCTGTTGGCGTTTAGGTTTCTGCTCTGGTAGCATGCACAGTACCTTCCAGTACTGTGACTCCATTCAATAAAAGTGACAGCTAGAGGTAGGCACCAGCTCGCCTTTGCGGTGTTCAGTGAGTTGTGTAGGCATGGTCTTGAGCAACAGGGCCTTATGGTCAGTTTGTGGCAGACAAGCAATATTCTTGACAATAGCCTGAGTTATTTGAGACCTCTTTAGACAGGAATTCAATTATATGTAGCCCATTCCCAAGACTGAAGATTTTATGTAGTGGAAAGAGATGTCTAGTTGAGGCTTTGTCTTTATTATCATTTTACTATTCCATTTAAATTTCTTTCATATGTATATATATTTTAAGAAGTTTCTGTTGTATTAGATTTCTTTGTGACCCTTCAAATGTCCCTTAATTTTAGCTGTTCCTCCTTGTACCCCTTCCCTTCCCCCTTACCCCTTCCACCTCCTCATTTGATCCTCCCTTTCAAATCCCCCCTGCCCCTCATCTAGCCATAACTTTCTATTCTATTTCCTCTTCCAAGGGAGGACTTTTCTCTCCCCACTAATTCCCTACTCTATGCATACACAGCCTCTGTGGTTAAACAGATTATACCCTGACTATCAAAGACTTAACAGCTAGCTTCCACATATAAGCAAATACATACCGTATTTATCTTTCAGAGTCCGGGCGACCTCATTCAAGATGATCATTTATCAGATTTAGGACTGTTCCCCACTGTCTCTTCTCCCAGATTCAAGTGTTTAGCTTTCTGTTGCAGTCCTTCGTCCTTCTGAAGTGGAGTTTTAGGAAGGGTGGCAAGCGTGGGATGATTTGTATATTCTTCCACCTGCAGCCATCTAGCTTAGCCAGCATTGCTGGTTGATGAGGCTGTCTTTGTCCAGCGTATATTTCTGGCTTCTTTACCAAAAATCAGGTGTGCAGACTTCCATCTTTCTGGTGATATTCTGGCAGAGGTTATAGCCGCTTCTTCCCTGGTCTGAAGAATTTGTCTGAGGCTGCTAACAATGAAGAACTAGCTTCTTTGGTGGGAGACAGTCAGTGTTGCCTTGTTCATGTAATTGTTAGTTATCACTCTTAAACAGATATACAATGAAGAGAAGAAAGCGTGTCAGAAAGAAATATAAAATATACAGCTCAGAGAGGAAAAGCTTAATAGCATAGCCAGCTTAATATAACATCATAGCCAAGGCTTGTACTGGAAGAGAGGCTGCCATTAAAAAAGCAGATTACGAATAGTGGGGAGGGGCAAATCTGTGTGGGAGTAAGGAAAGAATGCCTCAGGGCGGTATCCCACCCAGGTAAGCTTGCATCGGAAGAAAAGCTCTAAGAAATTAACAAAGCACTGCTGCAAATATAATTCAAGGGAGCCAGGTTCCAACCCAAACTTCCAGGCAACTTGGCAGTGTTATCCATAGGGTGCTAGTTTTACAGTCATGAAGTATACAAGAGGAATGGGATCGTCGGTTTCCCTCGGTTTCAGAGAGTTGCTGAGGCCAGACAGCATATGTCAGTGGAGTCTCTACGTCAAAGCAATGACAGGGCAAGAGGCCCTGAGAGGCCTTTAAATGATACTGTGAAGATGGAACCTAAATTATGCTTGGAAAACCCAAGAAATTAGAGATGCCAGAGCTGGGAGATGATGCACACAGAGTGGAACCAGTCCACGAAAGAGATGCACCGTACCGGGCAGTAAAGCTGGAAGGCTGGAGCCAGCTAAACCCTTTAATATCAGATGTGGCGCTGCGGGATTTGGAGTTTGCCCTGCTGGGCTCCAGCCTCGCTTTGCTACAATGTTTCCTCACTGTGCTCTGATCTCTCCCTTTTGGAGTGTTTCTGTATATCCTGGGCGGTTGTATCTTGAAAGTATGTAATTTGCTGCAATTTTAAGGGGGTTTACAATTAAAAGATTAGCTTGAGTCTCAAAAAAGACTTAGACTTTAGACTTCAGGAGACCTTGAAAGACTACGGGGACTTTTGAAGTTGGATTCAATGCATTTTGTCTCACTATATGGCCATGGAACTATGGGGGTCTTGGAGTAGAATGTGGTGGCTTGAATGTGGTCCCTCCCCAGTCTCAAGAATTTGAATGCTTAGTCCCCTGTTGGTAGCTGTTTGGGGGAGAATTAGGATCTCTGGCCTTGCTGATGTATGCCACTCTAAGTGGGCTTTTGAACTTCACGGCATGTGTAGCGAGTTAACCTTCTCTGATTTCTGTGTGTGGGTTGAGATGCAAGCACTTAGCGTCTCTTCCAACACCATGCCCGCTTGCCTGCTACCAAGCTTCCCACTGTCATGGTCATGGGCTCATATCCCTCTGGAACAGTAAACCCCAAAGAGCTTTTCCTTCTTAAGTTGCTCAATTGTGATCCTTTATGGCAGCAATAGAAACCATCATCAAGACACAGGTGGATTTTGGTTTTGAAATGTGACCTGAAGGTACAGACTTCCTTTGTTTATCATGCATCTGATGGAGACACAGCCAGTTGGACTGGGACACAGGATGAACATCTCAGCCCAAACCTGGAGGTAAGGGCATAGACCGTGCAGGCCAGGCTCCTTGGACTGGTACAGAGCATGGGATATGGGACCCTGGCTCTAATTGAAGGTCACAGTGAGTTCAGGTGGATTAGAATGAAGAGTTTGGGCTCCCTGAAGCACAGGAAGCGCACACCAATTTTGGTATGGCGTGGGTTGAGATAAGACAAGCTTTGCACAAGGTCTTATTTTAGACACCCACATGTCAGTCCTCACCTTGCTGAACAGACCAGCCCTCCAGAAGTGGACAGGTGTCCACAACGGAAAGATGGCAGCCAGTCTGTATACACACATTTGAGTAATCTTCTCTAAACACCAGCTTATCCCTCCCCAAAATAAAGTATTCTTCTGATCGTCTTACAGAACTAGAACCCAGACAGTGATCAGCCAACCACACCTTGTCCTGGACTCCTTAATTCTGCGGTCTTTTCCCTTGCCAAGGTCTCTGCCTGTACCTAAAGCTTAATGTCAGCTCCAGGATGACAGACTTGTGGTCACTGGATCCCTTGATCTGTTCTTCCAAACATGTGCACACTAACAAGATCGCATCTCTCTGCTTCCAGAATCGGTGGTCACATTAGTTGGTGTAGTGGACAGGTGACTGAGCCCAGCCTGTGTCTGCTGAAGTATGGCTTCTGCCCTGGGTCTCACATTAAATTGTCAAGTTAATTAGTCTTAAACTTAGTTGTTGGAATGCAACCGAATGTCCGTACCTGCTTGCGATGGACCTGGAGGATCAGCACAAGGGACCTTCTGGACAGAGGATGCAGATGCTGTCCATCTGAGCTAAGAAGCAGAGCACCAGGCTCGGAAGCTTTTGAACCTGGGAATCAAATGATGGCAACATGAATGACAGGAAGCAGACACTCAGGATCATCTATTTTAAAAAGTGCCTGCTGATTTGGGATAAGGCTGTGGGCAGGCTGCGGCTGAACAAAAATCCTTGACAGCGCTACGAGACAGACCAGCAGAAATGTTATTTCGGGGCCCTTTGTAATCTGCATGATTTGATTGCATCTCCCAAACCTACAGAGAAGGAGCAAAAGTGGAATAGAAACAGATTCTGGATCTAATTCTGAAAAGAGAGTGATACAGATACTGAAAGGGAGCAGCTAAAGTTGTTGCCCTCTGCAGAGAATGCAGTTACCTTCTCTGTTGGTGTGGACCTAGGAGTCTTGAGTCAAATTCTTTTGGAAAACAATTACATCTGTGTTAACAGAACATTTTCTTGGTCGCTGTTACTGAATGGTGAAGTCCAGCAACTATTTGCATAGAGTTTGCATAATACTATATACTATGAGTCACACATACACACAAGTCCATTGACACACAAACGTACTCATATACACTTATAAACACACATACAATGCATACACACATCTACTCATTGATTTACCCAGAACACACACTTTTAAGTCTCGTGAGCTTGCCCAACTCATTCAGGCAGAGCAATGAGGAACTGCCATTCAGGAAGACCCAAAAAACCTCAGTGAGCATGATGCTCCAGTCTAGGCCCTGTGTTCCAGGCGTAGCCCCCAGGACAAGGGCTCCCTGCTGCTCTCCTCCCGTCCTTCCAATCTAGAACCCCTGCAAAAGGGGCTCTGGCTTGCCCAAACTAGAGCTGTCGGGCAGCTTCTTTGACTACCCTGCCTCATCCTGTTCCTGCTTCTAAGCGTGACAGCCACTCAAACAGGTGGGCTTTGGAAAATGAATATATTACCTTGGTCATCTGTGTATAATCTGCGACAGGAACAAAAGTTTCCAGTTTCCTTGGCCCTTCATGCCGAGATGGCAGGTCATTCCCGTGAACTGGACCAGTGAAAGGAGGAGCATGGGCCCTCCCTGAAGGACTGCCATATGGATTACACCAGAGGGCAGATTTCAGGAGAGAAGCAAATGACCCTGAGCAGCAATTAAATCTGTACAAAAAAAAAATCAATAGTGCCAGTCAGGGCATTGTGCAATCATGAACCAGTGTGATTCTGTATCTCTTTTCTTTTTACTTACTTAAGAGGCACTCATTTCGAAGAGCATCTATGTAATAGCAGTGTCACGTTGTATCCTATAGACATGTAATACAAAGATAAGGAGGAGGAAACCGGGAACTGAGTGAGCTTATGGGAAACAGAGGCTGATGGGACTCCCTAGGGTAGACATGGCAGTGCCGAGTGTGCTGGTGGGTTAAAACGACTGAAAGATACAAAGGCATGCTCGCTCTTTTTTCTTCCGTGCCATGGGAAAAGATGAGTTTTGACATCAACACCTTAAACATAAGATTGGTAAAAGGCATGAACAGAAGCTGTAGAAGCATAGAAAATATCACGATACAAACAGGCACAGTAAATAATGTTTAGCATCTTTATCTACTGGAGAAATGAAAATGAAAAGCAGAATGACCTATGGCTCCCCACCTGTTTTATCTACACAAGAGTTAAAATTTTAAAAAAATAAACTGACAGAAGCAAAGGCATTTGACAATGTGGGGGGACAGAAGCTTAGCCCAGAGCTGTTAGGAAATGCAAAGTCACTCGGTTACAAGAGGAAAGGGCTTGACAGATTCTCACACTTTTAAATACACTGTAAAATATGACTCCAGAGCCCACTTCTGGATATTCATATCAGAAAAAAGATGAAAACTTATTCCCATATCGAACCTTGTCCATTAATATTTATAAATGCTCTCTTCATAATTGCTTGTGCTGGTTTGGATGAGAATGCCCCCATAGACTCATACATTTGAATGTTCAATTACCAGGGAGGACCACTGTTTGAGAAGGATTAGAAGATGTCACCTTGTTGGAGGAGGTGTGTCCAGAGATGTGGGCTTTGAGGTTGCAAAAGCCCACACCAGGACCAGTCT
>NC_022023.1:30331209-30353521 GCF_000317375.1 Microtus ochrogaster | reverse complement strand
AATAAAAATAAAAGGTAAATAAAAAAAATAAAAGGGTTGTCTAGGTCATGGTGTCTGTGGTGCTTTGAGTAAGAATGATCCCTGTAGGTTCTTCTGTTTGGATGTTTAGGGAATGGCCCTCTTTGAAAAGATTAGGAGATACAGCCCTGTTGGCGGAAGTGTGTCACTGTAGATGGGCTTCAAGGTTTCAGAAGCCCAAGCTAGACCCAGTGACTGTCTCTTCCTGCTGCCTGTGGATCCAGATGTAGAAGTCTTCAGCTACCCCTCCAGCACCAGGTCTGTCTGCAGGCTGCCATGCTTCCTGCCATGATGATAATGGACTAAACCTCGGAAACTGTAAGCAAGACCCAATTAAATGCTTTCCATTTATAAGTGTTGCCTCGGTCATGGCGTCTCTTCACAGCAATAGAACAGTGAGTAAGACATTGCTAAAAGCTGGATAATATTCAGTAACCTTCAAACTTGGATATAGTCCTGTGATGAAAGAATATTTAATTAAAACAGGAACTTCTGATCCATGCAGTGGATTGGAGAAACTCCAGGGGCATTCTGCTAAGTGAAAGAAAGCAGAGTCAAAAGCATTGAGAAGTCCTCTGCAGAGAAAAACCTCCCAAGATTGTGACGATGAAGAACTGATCAGTGAAGGCCAGGAGGGAGACTGCAGGGGATGCCAGGAGTGTTTGGTGTATTTAATATACTGATGTTACACAATTATATATGTATGTTTAAAATTCATAAAACATATGGTAATTGATGCAAAAAGGTTCTATATGGTAAAATAGGAACAAAATTGAACAGCAGTGCTTTCAATAACATCTAAAGTTACCAATACCCAAGGAAGAACTGACAGAGAAACATATACCATTCTCTGCAATGGACTTTAAATTATTTTGAGAGACGTTGAAAGAGAACTCAAGAAAGCTGTCTGGATTCACCAGCTCTCTAAGCTGCTCTCATAGGCCAGCAGGGGGTTGCTTGTTGCACACAGGGTTATAGGTCATATTTCTGACTACGCCCTGTGGTCATGGCTAGTGGGAAGAGATGACCAAGGCCAAGCCACAGTGTAGAAACCCCTTATGAGCATTTTAACAACTACCATGGGTCTCCATACACCTTTGCTCAGTCAGACAGGTCTTGAGTGTTCACTAATGTGTGCACTGGTGTTTGGAGAGCAGGCATGCCTCTGGTGGTGCACATGACAGAAAGGCATTCATGAGCACTAGAGTGAGCGCAGTCAGGCATTGCTAGGCTGGGCACAAAACAGGTAAATTTTTAAGTGAAAATCAAAACCTGAAACTACGGGTATTGCACTTGAGAACAAATGTCAGAAGGTCTTTGGCCAGCTTTTAGTTTTGCTTTGACATATTCCATCCCTTTTTTGTAGGGCATGTGGCTTCAAAGTGTTCTAGTGAGTCTTTCTCCTCTGTGTGTGTGTGTGTGTGTGTGTGTGTGTGTGTGTGTGTGTGTGTGTGTATGTGTGTATTTGAGACTGAGTTGCCTATGGCAGTGGACATAGTGCCACAGGCTGGTACCAGACACCGAGTTCTTCATCTTTGACTCTGGAAGTGTGTGATCAAGTCCCTTGTCTTGGGTTCTCTGGCATAAAGGAGAGAGAACCCCTCTCTTTCTGACCAGGACCTATTCACACGAAAAATGTCCTCCCCAGTTTTATGGAGCCCTATCCATTCTGACAGGGTCCTGCCTCTGACCGGATCCTCCACACTGTGAATAGAGCCCTCCCCATGCTGACAGGGTCTTTCTCATGTTGTCAGAGTCTTTTCCACGCTGACAGAATTCTCTATATGCTGGCAAACACCACCCCACTCTTTCGTGGTCCTGCCTCACTCTTACATGGCCTTTGACTGATGACAGCCTTGTTCCTTCAATTCTGAAAGAATCCTCTCTGTTCTGTTTGAGCCCTCTCCACTCTGTGAAGGCCAACTAATGTACCCACCCCTCTCTTTTTTCCCTTCAGACATTGAGGGAGAGGGTTGGTCTGTGTACAGCTGCTCCTTCATCCAAGGGCCTCTGTCTTCATGGACAGTCTCTCTTGCACATAACTGATGCAGCTTATCCCAAGATGTCCCACCCTCTGCTCAGATGCTGTCTGTGGCTCTTGGGGCCCAGCACAGTGTCTAGTGTGGTCAAGGACCCAGATGACTTACACTTTCAGTAACAGAAGAGCTGAGGAAAGAAAGAGCAGCTCAGGCCATCCTTAGCTGCTGTTTACCATGCTTAGGGGTAAACAGGCCTTGCGAGGAGGGTGCAGAGCCCCCTGAGGTAGGGTGATTGCAGGCCTGGAAGAGACTGAAACTCAAGCCATGGTAGTGCGGAAATAACCCTGAAAACAGTGTGCGTCCATTATGCTTCCACCATGATAAGAAGAAATAAAAAGACTATCTAATTATATCTGCAAGTTTTCAGATTAGTGACGGCAGCTACCTTTGATTGTCAGGTGTCTGTGATGATTATTTTATAAAGAAAACTTGCCGGCAGCTTTTTTGTCTTCTACTCTTCTTCCCTCTCGTCTCTCTGCTCCCTTTCTCTCTCCTTCCTTCCTGTCCTATGAGAGAGTGTTGCTGGACTGGGATGCGCCAGTCTCTGAGTCCCATTGCAGCCCCAGCAGCCACCCTTGCACATGCTTGTGTGAGCATGCTCTCCCGTGTGATGATGGGCAGGAAACCAACGGGGGAGAGAGACCTTGCTCTGCTCCCTAGAGGGGAGTGTGCATGGCAACCACAAGTCTCGCTTCGTGGCCGAGCAGGGAGAAGACCGGGAGGAACTGGCGTTTGAATCTTTGAGAAGTTGCAGACGGATATTATTAAGAAGCCGGCTTTTTGTTCTGTTTGTCAGACGGCTCCTCGTGGTGCACAACTCCCCGCTTATTTTGGCATCATTAAGCCCTCTAATTACTAATGCAAAGATGAGCACACACCTCCACCAACACAGGGGTGTATACAGGGAGGACTCCAAGCGATTTCACTGTTGCGTTTGGGAGAATTTCAGACACGTTCCCTTCATTGCCAATTATGAATTGTGCAAAGGGCCGTTTATTTTTAGAAGGGATTTACAAGAGTTGCTTTCTCCTCTGCCGAGAGATGGATGATTAATGCCATTACAAAGGAAGTTTATGAGAGAAAGGAAAACATTTCTCTGTGGGTGGGAGTGTTGCACCAACACTTAGTTAAATGTAGACACAATAAAACGTGTGCTCGGCTCAGCCCTACGCCCTCTTAACGGGGAGTCCATGGCAGGATTTTGGAACAGAGAGTTGGTTGGCTGCCCTTCCCACAGAAGGGTGCTGTGGGCTGCTCCTTTCCGTCACATGGAATTAACATGGAGTTTGGACTGGCTCCTTCTTCTTCAGCCTCTGCCTCGTGGATAGTTGACTCATAATGTGCACAGAATTGACACATACACATGTTCCTCTAAGGACCACACGGAGCCATTCCACATCAAACTTACAAAAGCAAAATGCAGAGATATGCCAGAGGAGATCAGTTTGAACCGGTTGCAAGCTGAGTCTAGGCCAGAGTGTAGAAACCCGATGGTTGGAATTGAAGGGGTACTGGAATTTAATCTGACCCAGTGCCCCTATTTTTCAGCTGAAGAAACCGAGGCTGAGGAAGGGAAGAGTTACTAGTGTAGGTAGCTTGTAAGCACAATGGAAGAAGACACGTCTACTCTGGGTCCCTTTTCACAGATGGCATGAAGTCATACCTCGAGATGGTACCCACCCTCTCCCTCCCAGTCATGCCCAGGAAGGAGATTTTCTGCAGAGAATCGAAGGCTCAGTGATGGTGTGAGTACATAAGAATTAATATTGTACACCCTTCATGGAAGTGTCATTGCTGTTCTGTCTCAAGAATGCAGCATCTTGGTCCAGGACACACCATCCACCACCAGCAGCATCGGCGGCTCTTCTTCCCTTGCTGTGCAATCTCAACCCTTCACACTAAGCTCTTAAAAGAAGGGGAGATGCACACAGAGCACCGATGGAGATAGGAATCAGGAAACTAAGCTGCTGAGAAGAGCTGCTGGCTGCTCTGGTTGTTACAATGCAATAAAGCACCCTTTGGCGGAAGGGTTAATTGGGCTAGGAGCGCTCCAAGTAACTCTGAAACATGAAGTAGCTTCGGTGTGCTTCTTCAAATTCACTTCCCCTACTCCGGTGTGATATAAACAGGTAGATGACAGCACGTGTATCCTTGAGGAGCTCCGAGCAGACTGTGAATGGCTCTCACTGAGCCGAGTGTCACTCACCTGCTCCTTGGCAGTGCCTTGAGGCCGTACAGAGCCACGCCTCCCTGCCGACACATCTGTTGCCAGGTGAGCAAGTGGTCACCAGGCCGACTCTTGAGTATCGTTAAACCTAGCCCGTTCCACTGGCATTAATCCTGACCACTTTGGCAGTGATGGCCTATGAGGGACCCTAGCCTTCCTTGGGAGACATTGCAAGCCTCCTCTCACCCCTTAACTGAGAAGAAGGCCAACAGTAAAAGGTAGGAGGTAGCAGTTATGTGCAGCTGCGTATGCCACTCTCGCTGCTCATATATCAACCTTAAGTGTGTTCAATGTGTTCTTTAGTCAGCAGGGCTATTTACTCAGAAACCATCAGTCACACGGGGTCCTGCTATCAGAGGGAAGCAGGATGCTGGCTGAATCCACTCTGTCCTGAAGGGCTGCTGCCTTATTCACTGTTCCATTACTGTGAAGAGACACCGTGACCAAGGCCACTCTTCTAAAAGAAAGTATTTAACTGAAGTTTTGCTCATAGTTGCAGAGGATTAATCTGTCGTCATTGTGACAGGGAGCATGGTGGTGGTCAGGCAGGCAAGATGCTGGAGAAGTCCTGATCCACAGGAGCAGGGAAAGGGAAGGAGGAGGGAAAGGGAAGGAGGAGGGAGAAAGAGACAGAGACAGAGGGACAGAGACTGGCTGCACCTGGTGTGGGTTTTTCAAAGCCTTTAGTGATATACCTCCACCAGGAAGGCCACACCTACTCCAACCAGCCCCCAGTGCCTGATGCTTCCAACAGCTCATCAGCTGGGGACTAGCGCACAAACATAGGAACCTGTGGAGAGCGACCTCATTCGGAACACCACAGGTGCTCTGCTGTTTGCTGTGCCTTCTGCTGGGCATGAACCTGACCAGGGCCTAGCTGCATGGACCGCTGAACCCCTTGATTAGGACTTTCCACCGAGTCACATGTTCAGTGACCCCCCCTCCCCCCACTCCAAGCCTGTCAACTCCATATCCCAGAGTTCTTATTCTACCCGTGTCCGTGAAGCAGGCTGGAGTTTGCCCTTCTCATGAATGGTCTGGAAAACACTGTATCCAGCTTGTGTGTGTTGAGGTTTCATCTGTGTGGCTCTCGGGGCTTCAAGCGCCCCAGTCCAATGGTGTACACAGCACTCTGCTGTCTAATCTAACGATAAGGGAAGCGACTGTGTCCATACCTCAGAGGAAGCAAGTTCATCTGCTTGAAGGAAGAGAGCTACCCTGCTTGGCAACAGTCCAGTGAGCTCTGTGCTCTGTATCCGGCTGGTGGTGTTCCTTTCTATCACAGTCCCATTTCCAACTCGCCCTCTGCATCTATGGGCATGGCACTGGTACATTCAACCAACTGCGGAGAAGATAGATTTTTAAGACTCACATGTAGTTCCCAAAAGGCAATATTTGGCTTTGCCGTGTCCTGGGTACTTGGCTGAGGTCCAGCGGAATGTGTGTTCAATAGACTGCCCGCACTGTGGTCATGACTGCACGCTCCTAGTGTTCTCCAGGGCGCATTGGCAGACACGTGTCTCCTCGGCCTCTTCAGGCACTAGGGATCTATGCCTGTGGTGCCTGTGTCTGGACAAAAGCCACACCAGCTCTTGTCATCACTTCCTAAAGAACACAATATGATAACTTCTCATTGTGTACGCGCATTGCATTTGGTGTGGACATACACTAGAAGAAGAGCAGAAGTCATGTGTGCACTTTGCTGTGCTGGAGACACGATGAGCATCTACGGGTTTGCTGCAGGAGAGGTGCTGGAACTAGCCGTCTGCAAGAACAGCTGCACGAACCACGTCCACCTTGACTTCTATCGGCCTGTGAGCCTAAAAAACAATTATCTAAGCGTCTCCACCTTCTAGTACGGACACTAAGATGGAAACGGCCAGAACACAACAGGCCAATCACTGTCACACTTATGAGACCCTCAGAAAGCAAGGGCTGTGTCACCGAGTTTCTTGGGTGCCTGATGGTTCTGCTCTTAAGTGTTATTTCCTCCCTGACTCTTGACTCCGTTGTTGGGAATGTTTTCTTTTTCCATTAAGCTACTTATTCTCCATGAAGTGGACAGTGAAGAGTCCTCCTCCTTGGGCATCTGGAGCATTGCTTCCATTCTGCTGTCTGCCCGTGAAAGATAGGCACACGCAGGTAGAGCTAAGTCTCACCTCGTTATCGGTTCTGTTTGCAGAAATCCTGAACACTTAGCTTCTTATCAGCCTAACCAGTGCCCAACCAAGTCAGCCAGTTCTTTCTCCATGTGGCACCGAAGGACAAGTGTGTGTCTGCTGCTGTTTCTCCCATTAGCCTTGATTCCCTTTCTTTTTATTGAAAATTATACACAGTTGAGCTGAGGGTCATATATATGTATATATGAATGTGTGTATGTATATGCATATTTTATATAGTATATGTGTACCTCAGGTATGTATGTATATATTCATGTACATTTTAGATATCTGAGACCACAGATATTAGTCCCTAATGCAAAATTCTCTAACACTTGCACACAGCCCGAGCAGTCCTTCCTTGCACTTTAAATCACCTCTGAGTTACTCATGATACCAGGGCACTGCAGACGCTGCCTAAGTAGCTGGCATGTTGTATTCAGACAATGACAGGCAGTCCTGTCTATGTTCAGGACGAGTTCCATCATGCTTGGTCACATTTCCAGATGTGGAGCCTCGAGTAAGGAGGATAAACCAGAGACACCACAGCTGGGTCAGCTTTCAGTAGAGGAGCCACGCTGCACTTGACTCTCTCTCTTCTCCTCGAGAGTTTTCAGGATGCCACTGAACCACACGAGTGGTTCCAGTGGTGGATGCGCTATTGCTGCGTTACCGGATCTCTCAGGATCCGAGTAGCTCTCTGGATGATTCTGTCCTGATGGGAGGAGGGCTGCTGTGGCTGTCTGTCTTTCTGTACCCTGTGCTGGCTTTCTCTTTTTCTCTTTCACCAACTACTTTCAGCTCCCTGCTTCTGTTCTGGGAGAATCGTTTGCCCATCATAAGCTTCTAAGCATGGTCGTAGCACTCAATATGTGCTGATTGACCCTGTTTCCCACCTTTGCTCAAAGAGCTGTGTGTTCATCAGACGTTCATTCTGCCTCGTCACCGGCCAGATTTGATGTGTCTGACCCACACTTGTCACCAAGCTGCTAGCTTTTAGTCCCGAGTTCATGATTCCTGTGTCAGTCAATTTTTCGTTTCTTTTTCTTTTAAAGGAAATAGATTTTTTTTATACATATATTCTGATCCCAGTTCCCCTCTCCCTGCTTCTCCCATTCCACCCCACCTCCCTTGCCATCTGGGTGCTCGCCATTTCTGTCTCTCCTTAGAGAACGCATAGACATCTAAGGAAGAATCATGAAATAAGAAAAGCAAACAGACTGGAGTAGCATAAAACAAACAAGCAGAAGACAAGACGCTGAAGAAAAAGCTCAAGGAATGAATATTGATGCAGAGACACACAGGTTTACACACGTGGGAATCCCATAAAAACTCCGAGCCAGAAGCCATCATATGCAGTGTTTGAACAAGCAAGCATCATGAGAGAGAGAGAGACCCTCTTATGATGCTATGATTTCATTTCCTGCTGGCCGTCTGCTGCAGGCCATGGGTGCCTCCCTTTAGAATGGTTTGTTTTCCCAGCAAGACTCCTTTGGAGAAAACTAGATTTTGCTTTGGGAGCAGCTATCAACTGGAGATACTTTCTGGGCTAGGGATTGGAGCTTGTGTCCACTTCTCCTTTCAGCTCTAGGACCACATCCGGTGCAGACCTATGCACGCTGTCACAGTCCCTGTGAGTTCATATATACAGCATCCCTGCTGTGGCCTTGATCTCTTGGTGAGCTCCCTCTCCATTGGCCCTTACACTCTTCTTCCTCAGGGTTCTCTGAGCTCAAAGGAGATGAGCTCCATGGATCTGAGTATATCAGAAGGCCATTAGGATTCTTTTCATTGCTATGTTCCTTTTGCAGAACAGTAGTATTTGGTTTTCCTCTAGGCCCATGACCTATCTAGTCTCAGATTCTTAGCCACTCAGCCAGCACTGGATATGGGTAGGCCAGCTCAAATCAGATATTAGTTGGTTACTACCGTAAGCATTGTGCAGGTCACTGTTGTAGATCATAGGGTTTTGTAGCCGGCCTGATGTTTGACTTTCTTCTTTGGTGGCATACAAAGTATCTTTCGTTATCATGAACACTCATCCATAGGGGTGAAGGTGCTATATAGGCACCAGCTTGAGTTCTCTGTGTTCAATGAGTTGTATAAGTGTTGTCTTCAGCAATAGGACCTTACCAATAGCCATAGCCTAGGTTGTTTGAGGGTTCCCATAGATTCCCTTTGGCCAAGAACTCAATTAGATTTTAACCCATTCCCGATACTAAACGCTTCTTTTGGTGATGAGGAGTGTCCAGTTGGGAATCTGTTTCCCCCACTACTTAGAGATTTCATTTAGATTGCCTTCATTTGTGTATATATTTCAGGAAGCGTCTACTGTATTAGATTTTCATATGATGCCCCCAAAACCCTTGGTTTATCTGTATCTGCCTGTATCCCCTCTTCTTTCCCTCTTTTCCTTTGATCCTCCCTTTCCACACCGTCCTCTGTCTATCCATAACTATTCCATTTTCCCACCCTTTCTCCCTCAATCTTCTAACTCTATACCTAACCTCTGTGGTTATGTGGATTGCAGCTTGCTTATCAATGACTTAACAGTTAATATCACATATAAGTGAGTATATATCATATTTGTCTTTCTAGGACTGAGTTACCTCACTCAGTATGAATTTTTTTCTAGCTTCATCCATTCACCTATGAATTTCACGATTTCATTTTTTTAAAATGTGGAGTAGTCTTCCATTGTATAAATGCACCATCTTTTCTTTATCCATTCATTCTCTGACAGCCATCCAGGTTGTTCCCAATTACGGGCCATGATGAACCATGATCATGGTTGTGCAAGCATCTCAGTAATGCTTTGAAGCATCCTTTGGCTGAGTGCCCAAGAGTGGTATAGCTGGATCTTGAGTTAGATCAAGTGCCATCTTGCTGAAGAATTGCCTCACTGATTTCCATGGTGACTGTACAAGTGGTACATTCCTACCCACAGGGGACAAGTGCTGTGTTTGTCCCCTGTCTTCAGCAGCAAGAGTTAATTTCTCTCATTCGTTTTATTGACCTTGGCCATTCTGACAGATGTAAGATGGAATATCAGAGTAGGTTAGATTTGCATTTCCCTGCTGACTAAGGATGTTGAACGTTTCTTTAAGTGCTTCTCGGCCATTTGAGTTTCCTCTTTTGGGAATTCTGTTTAGATTTGTACCCCACTTTTGAATGGAGTTATTTGTTTTCTTGATGTTTGGGGTTTTTTTTGAGTTCTTAATATATTTTGGATAATAATATTTATCTATCTATATGTAAATATATAGATAGATATAGATATCAGACATATGGTAAACAAAATATTTTCCCATTCTGTAGCTTTCTGCTTTGTCCAAATGATGGTGTCTTTTGCCATGCAGATTTTCCATTTCATGAGGTCCCACTTATTTGATGATTTTTGTTTTCGTCTTTCAAGACAGGGTTTCGCTGTATAGCCGGAACTGTCTTAGAAATTTTGTTTGTTTGTTTTTGTAGATGAGGATGGTTAGAGATCCATCTGCCTTTGCCTCCTAATGCTGGGATTAAAGGCGTGTGCTACCACACCAGTTGAGGTCACATTTAATAATTTTGTTCTTAGTGCCTGTGCTATGGGTATTGTGTTCAGAAATTCTTTTCCTGTGCCAATGTGCTCAAGACTGTTCCCCCACTTCTTCCTCTATCAGATTCCGTGGATCTGGCTTTATTCTGAGGTCTCTGATCCATTTAGACTCATGTTTTGTGCTGGCTCATAAGTATGGATCTGTTAGGATGCTTCTACATGCAGTTATCCAGTTTATAAGTTTAGTTCTTGAATTCTGGTTTTGTATAAGTCGTAATATAAGAGAATATATGACCAGGAATAAAACACACATACGCACATGCGCACACTCACACACACACACACAGGCACATGCACACAGAGACACAAACACACACTTAGTTACTCCCTTCACTCCCATACTGTGCCTGGTGTGCTTCTCTATTTAGGATGTGCCTGTTAGACACGTACATTTTGGAGGCAGCCTCCATTGATCCATAGTGGAAGATATATAGGAGACAAAGAGACTCTTTAGGAGGACATCTGTTTGCTGAGACATCACAAAGCCCCTGATAGGTTGTGAGTTGACATTGAATTGAGTCTTCTGGGGAAGTTTCCTTATCAGCTTTTCTCATAGCTTCTCAAAGGGTCACATGAAACTCAACCTCTTTGCTCTCAACTCCCCCTTTTCTGAGGGTGAAGACCTGGACACGGCTCTGTCCTCTTTTCTGTTTTTGGATAGTCATACCACAAACTGCATTATACACAAAATACAGACGTTTGCTTGGATCACATTTCTGGATGCTGGATGCCCAAGGGCATGGTGTCTATTATTGTTGAGTCTTGATGGTGCAGAGGAGGCAGGTACCACATGGTGAGGCGAAGCCTGTGACCTTCAGTCTCTTTTCTATTATTTACCATTTTCTGAACTCTACCAAGATATATATATAATATTACATTTTGTTCACTTTATATCTCTCTATTTCCCCCTCTTCCTTGTTATCCACCCCCCAACTTTCTTTAACTGTGAATGTGGGACCCGATGGGACATGGTGCACCCGTGGAGGTCACAACACAATTCAGGGTCCACTCTCTCCTTTCGTCAGGAGTTCCTCGAGATCAATCTTAAATTGTTAGGCTCGCTCGGCATGAGCTTTTCCTGATGAGAGGTTCACAGGTCCATCTTCCTTTCTTGAAAAGCCATGAGCACAATGATAGGGACCTTCCCTTCAAGACCTCATCTAATCCTGCTTACACTCCAGACACCAGACTCTCAAATGGAAAAGTTCAAGTGTGTGAACTCTCAGTGAATGCATACAAGTATGCGTTTGGTTTTCTCTGAACAAAATCCAAACTCGCATGCGTGGGGAGGTGTGTGCTTGGTATTATCACCCTCAATCATGCTATTATTTTAACTTAAGTTTTGTCTCATTTGACTGGAAGACAAGCCCCCTGATGACTGTGTGTGACCTTTTCTGCTCTCAAGTGCTGCTTCTCTGAGGACTACAGAGCTTCGTATGGTCAACACAACAGAGCAGTGCTAAGGGAAACATTAGCCGACAGAACACCAGCTGAATCTCAGAGGCCTTCTCTTCCTGGAAACTCAGTTGGAAAGAATTACCCAGTTCACCAAGAGCTACTGCGTCAATGCCCTGTAAAAGCACTAAAATTATAATATCTAATGCCTAGTGGAAACTATGAAAAGCCAAGCTTTGGAGATGAGCCCCGGAAGCCACCTTTCCCCAGACTTGTGGTGGCTCTTCACAGTGTGGGTAGAAAATCTTCTCAGAGACAGACGAGGCGGTGACATTCCTTGTGTGTTGTGGTGGTGCTCTGAGCCCTGTACCAGTCCTCTGATCGTCAAGCCAAGTCATATTGGGCCTGTGAACCCTGGAACAACAGCTATCTATGCTGGGTCTTTGCCTGTGGGACCCTAACCACCACTCTAGCCACCTCCCCACCCCCAGCAGTCTGTTAGCATCAAGACTGCCTTCAGTGGCTTTCCACTGCAGTTCTGTGCTGTTTATCTCCTGTGCTTCTTCCTGCTCCTCCTGCTCCTCCTCTTCCTCCTCCTCTTCCTGCACCTCTTTCTCCTGCTTCCCTTCCTCCTCCTCCTCCTTCTCTTCTTCTCAAGGCTGTGTTATCTGGGAAGACTGTTGAATAATGGTGTGTTGTTTCATGAGCTAATATAAGTTACAGTCTCTCAGTGCTCAGCCTCCACCTTTCCAGTTCATCATCTCATTTACTCTTTCGCACATTTAGGAAGGGGACATTATTTTCCTCGCTGTATAGAACATTGGCTCTTAGTTATCAAACAAGGCGTCAAAGTTTGGTTGGTTTAGGTTCTGCACCGTGCCCTGAAGTGTGTACTGCTCCCTCCTCCCTCCCAATCAGATCGTTTGTTCTGATGTTCTCAAATTCTATCATATTGCTTGCTGATAATGCCAACTAGGTGTTTGCTGGATGTAAATGCATTCAGCCAGACAGTTCATCTGCTACTCGTGAAAGGGGGAGTTGGGGGAAGGGGAAGTGAAAATGTGGAGGAAAATTAAACTTTTGAAAAAGACAGCAAAGCATATTGAAATTCAGTCTCCTTAAATCTCAGAAGCCCTGTGAAAGGGTTGCCTCCTTACAAAGAGGAGAGGACTCAGGAGCAGGACAGAGGAACCAGTTCACCTACCCTGTCCTATGTCATAGGTTTCAGGTTCCTAGGCACCTTCCTGTCTCCTTTCTCAGGCTCAAAGGCTTTGCTGATTGACCGCAGATTAAGAGGAAAATCTCTTTTCTCTGTTTCAGGAATACCAAATTGATATCTTTTTTGCTCAGACCTGGACAGACAGCCGCCTTCGATTCAACAGCACCATGAAAATCCTCACTCTGAATAGCAACATGGTTGGCCTGATATGGATCCCAGACACCATCTTCCGAAACTCCAAGACCGCGGAGGCTCATTGGATCACCACACCCAACCAGCTCCTCAGAATCTGGAATGATGGGAAAATCCTGTACACGTTACGGTAAGATGTTATCTAGCTCTGTTTGGAGTTTTTAAAACTGGCTTTATCAATGGAATCTAAGGTAGTATAACTTGCTGCTATACCCAGGAAACACATGTAAAAGAGAATACATCTATTCAAGTCCAGACTTGTGAAAAGCAGGAGACCCTTCTGTCTCAAATATTTGTCTTCTTGGAGATGATCAATGCAGAGTGTTCTCATGGAACACAGAGGACTACAGCAAGACCCCAGATGCTGATCAGATGGTCTCTCCAGGGTGCTGGTTCCCACTCATCTTTGAGTGTCTATATGAACTTCTTGGGACCTTAGCTTCCAAAGACAGCACTTCCTTTATCTAGACAAACACATTGATTCTTCTGCAAGTTAGGTCACAGGTACTAAGGAATAAGGGACCTTAATGAGGTCTCTTCCTAGAACCCAGAAACCCAAGTGAAAAGTCTGCTTCTTTAAAAGAAGAGGAAAGGATTAAGGAGTAGGGTCAAAGGTGACCAGTTCACCTACCCTATTCCAGGTTTAAGGTCCTAGGCACACACCTATCTCTTTCCTGGGCTACAAAGCATCTCAGATTGACGATAAATTAAAGCACCTTCCTGTGAAATACACTCCTTTCCCCCAGGCTCCCTTAAGCGCCTTTTCCTCATAGCTCCTCACGTTCTCCTTCATTCCGTATTTATTACAGAGATTTTAATTATGAGTGATCCTGGCACGGAGGAGAAATTCTGATCCCTACCACTAAGGTTTCCACAGCACCAGGAGACACATACTGACATCAAAATATGAAGACAATATCAAAATCCAAGGGAAGGAAGTTTCCAGACAGGGACCCACAGAAAGAACAACAAAGAGCCACAGCAGGGAAGTTTGGTGATGATACGGGCTAAGGAAGGCAGACATTATTCCAGGCTTCTCATCAATCATGCAGGGCTATGAAAGGCACTCAGAAAAGAAGCTCGTCTTGAGCAAAACAGTACTGAGCCTGGCTGGTCTTCCATCTGTGATAGGCATCTTGACACATGGGGAGCATGAAATGTACTCACGTAGTACAGCTGCCGCCTTCCCCGGGCCAGTAGAGGGAGGTGTCCAAAGAAGAAATGCCATGGAAGCGGAAGGATTTGGCCTAATGTCTGTGTGGACCAACATACCAGCTTCAAGTGGAAGGATTTCATTCAAACAAATTGAAACAGTGGCTTAGGAAACAACAGCCGTTTTTTATCCCCCCACTGTGGCTTAGCTTGTATTTCTAGGTAACACCGGAGTTTTGCTAGGATTTGCTCTGCTACTGATAGTTCAAAGCAAAACAGAGCTGGGTAATGGTGGCGCAGGTCTTTAATCCCAGCACTCGGGAGGCAGAGGCAGGCCAATTTCTGTGAGTTCGAGGCAAGCCTGGACTACAAGAGCTAGTTCCAGGACAGGCTCCAAAGCTACAGAATAAAACCAATCAATCAATCAATAAAAGCAAAACAAAGTAGCTCAATAAGAAAGCAATCAAAAGGGCTCCCCCTAAGGAAACCAGAGTGAGGGAGACCCTGTGTCCTGACATTGCCCCCTCACCTCCTCCTGGGGTGCACACTCACGGTGGGATGCCTAACCCTGTTGGAGGCCTTGGCTGTGTTGCTGCTGATCCCAAAGGATGCTGGTCTCTTTCACAGGCTCACCATCAATGCAGAGTGCCAGCTGCAGCTGCACAACTTCCCCATGGATGCACACGCCTGCCCTCTGACCTTCTCTAGCTGTGAGTATGCAGGGGGTTTGCCCCTGAGTGGGCAGCTCTGGGGCTGGGACTGGCTATTCTGGGTATGGTTTCCGGCAGTCAGCCGCATTGTTGGTGACTGTGTTATTTATTACACAACCAAAGAAAACCAGTAACAGTTGTGTCTTTGGCCACCAGGATGGTTTTGCTCTAGACTCCATGGCACAGAACCTTGTAAAACAGGTAGCTTTGATTAAGGAGGGAGTGACATTGTTCCTGGCATCGTGATTGAAGGATTCAGAGGTTAATGGTGCATAATGAGCTATGCCTATTTTTTTGTAATTTTTGTTGTATTTCTTAGGTTTAATATCATAAAGATTTGCCTATTAATGAAGAAGGTCAGAGCCTCCCTTTGAATGTACTTGTGTATCTCCTGGACCAGATGGCGACTGGCTTGGATGATTCCTAACACTGAGTGCCTGCGCACACCCACAAGGAAATATCAAATATCTTATAGAGCTTTTAAGGAAAGGGCAATATGGAAATACACCTATTGGATTTATGGTGGTTTGTTTTAAATGTATTCATCACACGTACTTACATATGTATGCAAGACTCAACAGACATTTAAATAACTGTATTGGCTTTCTTTAAAACTGAATATTAAGCATGCCTGGGAAGTCGGAGGGAGTCCCAGGCAGACAGACTGCGGGCGGCATCCAGGGACAGACGCACAGGAGAATTGGTTTTACGTTCAGGAAAATGCAAGATGCAACCCAGAATTGCACTGACCTCCTAGACTTGGTAAAAAGTGATCTCATGTAAAGAACAGTTCTTAAGTAGCTAAATCTAAACTCAAGGTGTTTGTCGATGGCACGCATGGCTGGTGGCCAGCTCTTGAGTGTGCCTCGCTCTGGGGTGGTGAAATTACACGCAGATCCCTTCGGGCAGTTGCTGTCTTTATGTGGAAGTCAGAGACTGGCAGACTCTGCAGCAGTCTTGTGAGCTGTTTGGGTACCCGTGGGCACACGGTGTGGTTCCGAGTGATCCATGCAGGCCATATCTATCAGTGCCCGGCTGCTCCTGCTGCTCTTTCCAATATGTCGACTCATCTATTGAGTTTATAATTTAAGTGGTTATTCTATACTAATAGGCTTTCCATTTGCTCCTTTTTCCTAACATCCTGCTCAAATTTGGATTTCTTTACCAAATTTTCAGTGACTTCTCTTTTGAAAATTTTTCAAAAAATAGTTATCTCTGTGGGCCACCTTTGCAAACTAGTTGCTGAGTCATTTTGTTTATTTGAATGAATGTCTCCTAGGACCCCTTCTCAGACTTTTCTATGTGAACTGATCGAGGCCTTGTGCTTTCTAAGCTTGCGTTGACCTGAACTCAATTTGCACCTGTCTTCACCTCCTTGCAAGTCATTCCTGTCCCCATCCCATGGCAATTGTTGATCTGGTTTGGGTCATTGCATGTTAGGGACCTGGTCCAAAATTTCATAGCTAGCATCTGGTCTCTGTCCCCCAGCAGGATGGAGCTGAATCATACACACTGGCACGTTATTTAATGCTTCCTTTTTCTAGACTTTAAAGTTTAAGCTGGATAAGCTGGGCCGTGCATATGGTGTGAACTGAAGCCTATACATTCTTTCAATTTTAGGCTCCAGAACATCAGTTCATCAGTTTGAAGAGCACTTTGACTCTTGCGTTCCTTCATGGGCAAGGGTGGGTAGAAGCCTCCTTTTAGAGAGTTCTTCAACAGGCCTCCAGCTGAGGGCTTTTTGCCCCTGGAATCTTACCTTCTGCCAGGGCCTGGCCTTGGGCCTTGCCTCGATGGATTCCTCGGGCTCCCTGAGGAGGCCAGCAGAGATGGCAGGGTTCCAAGTGCTCCATCTCAGGCATCGCCTTACAGTCCTGTGTCTTCCTGTTTCCTTTAGACCCTCATGCTTGCCAAACTTACTTAACCGTTCTTCCGTTGCTTCTAAGTCTTTCACTCCAGACCAGGATTATCCTGGCATGGCGTTTGCTCTGTTTCTAGAGAGAAAATGCTTTTAGAGGTAAAAATAATTTTATTGTGTAAGAAAAGATATATCTATCCCTGCTGGAACTAGTTAGTGATTAGGATAAAGTAGCAGGAAGCAGTCTGTTATAATTTGTGAGACCAGACATAATTAATTCTGTGTCTGATATAGAACAGTTGTGGAAGATGCTCACAGTGAATGTGCAAAAAAAAAAAATGAGTAACTGAGATATATATAGTGGTAAAAAGAGAAGACTTAAAAACGATTCTTTAAAATATGTTCACTGTGTGTTTCCGATGCATGTGTAGCTGCAAATCCATTATGGCAGCCAGAGGGCGCTATAGCCCCCTGGAGCTGAAGTTACAGGGGCTGTGAGCCGTTCTGGGTGGGTTGTGGGAATTGAGCTTGGGTCTTCTGCAAGAACAGTGTTCCCTCTTAACTGCTGAGCTGTCACCACGGTTCCTATGAGGTTCTGTCTTGAGGTTCTTTGTAGAAAAGCAATTAAGCTAAAAGACAAAGTGTGTGTAAAGGGCTGCTCGTATTCCTTCTTTACAGTTACTTTGAATATAGTCTGTTTCCTTATTGGTTTTCTCTCAGGGAAATGTAAGTTTTATGAAAAATCTTCCTCTCTGCTCTGATGACGGATCAGAATATATTACCGTGAAGGTGGTTTTCTTTGTGGTTTTAATTTCCAGAAGCTGCATGGCCTGTGGGATGCTGCCGGAGCTGGTGCACTGCACCTACAAAGGGTGAGCACGTCTCAGCTGACTGGGCAGATGCGTCCAGATGGACGCTTTGTTAAGCTGAACTCACCCTAAATGGCAAGTGTAGCGACTGCCGCTACCGTACCGAGTGCCGTCACTGAGAAGCAAAGTGTTCTTCAGTGCCGGTTTTGCGCACTGTGATTACAGGGCTGCTTGTTTGCTTTGGATGCTGCTTTTGCTCAGAGTCACCAGAGAGAGCCATGGGGATGCAACAGCCTGGGGAAGACCCGTGTATTGTGAAAGGTGTTTTAAAATTGTGTGTTCCACTATCCTACGGTATGAAAAATTTGTCTAAACCATCCTAAGAAATTGTGTGTGTGTGTGTGTGTGTGTGTGGTGTGTGATGAGTGTAGAAGAAACAGCAAGTGTGTGGAGTCACTTCTCTCTTCCCTTCATATGAGTTGCTTTCTTCACTGGTTTGTCTCATTAATCCTCTGTGGGTTTCTATCATAATTTAAAAATGAAACAAATACTACAGTCATTTAAGCAAAGGTGATACGCAGAGGGAGCATAAGTCATTAAAGCAGCTATAAACCATCGGCAGTTAGTAAATGTAAGTTGAGATCAGGAAGTGCCATCGCTACAGATGATAGAAGAAAGGCTGACATCCAGAGCAGCGGCAAGAATGCCAAAGACACCCGACATTCTGAAGATGGGGATACAAGATGGCAGAAATGGAAAAGAATTCGGAGGTTTCTTTCCAAACTAAAACCATACTAGAAGGACTAGGTATTGCACAATTAGAGATTAGACCCTGAGAAGCAAAGTATATAATTGTGTAATCATGAAGATCTATCTAAGGGTATTCACAAAGACCTACGTATGGAGATTCATGAAGACCTACCTAAGGAGCTTCATGAAGACCTACCTATGGAGCTTCATGAAGACCTACCTATGGAGCTTCATGAAGACCTACCTATGGAGCTTCATGAAGACCTACCTATGGATATTCATGAAGACCTACTTATGGATATTCATGAAGACTTACCTATGGATATTCATGAAGACTTACTTATGGATATTTATGAAGATCTATCTAAGGATATTCATGATGACCTACTTATGGATATTCATGAAGACCTACCTATGGCTATTCATGAAGACCTACTTATGGATATTCATGAAGACCTACCTATGGATATTTATGAAGATCTATCTAAGGAGATTCATGATGACCTACCTATGGATATTCATGAAGATCTATCTAAGGAGATTCATGATGATCTATCTACCTATGGATATTCATGAAGACTTACCTATAGATATTCATGAAGACCTACCTATGGATATTCATGAAGACCTACCTGTGGAGATTCATGAAGACCTACCTATGGATATTCAGAACATTACTGCTTTTCTTTCTAGAGACAGATTCTTTGTGTACGCCAAGTCTTCCTTGAACTCCAGTCTTCCTCAGTTTCTCAGCCCTGGGGCTACAGACATACAGCATCTCATTTTGCCCAGCTGTAATACCTATAATGGAAAACATTTTCATGCCTGTCAGTGCACAGGCTGCTGGGAGAGTTGACCCTTACACTAGACAACTCAGCAACCAAAGTAAGCCAACTACTGGTTTGCACAACAAGTTGGTTGGGCTACCCCAGGATTTATGTTAAATGAAAATAATCCCCAATGCCACTCATGTGTGGTGACTGGGACGTACAAGCCAGAGTAGAATAGTTGATTGAATCTAAAGAAACGCAGGCTAAATAAATAGGAAGGTGTCCTGTTATTGAACAGACATCGTTAATTTTATTAAGATAATACTCTGCAAAGATTGAAAGTTAGTGTTAAAATCTTCAAAAAAATTGCAAAAACTCCAGAATGACCCAAATATTCTTTTTTTGAAGAACAAATTATATGCCTTATGCATGTGGTTTCAAACTTACTAACTGGCTACCATAACCAAGACAGAAAGATAGACATGTATAATCTTGGAATGACACTGAAGTCCTGAAATTTAGAAAGTACATTTTTACCAAAACTGTTTGATAAAAGTACCGCAATAATTCAATGTGGAAGGGTGCCCTTTCCACCGACGCCATTGAGATGCAAGGCTATGTATATGCCAAAGGAGGAAGCTGTACTCCAAAGCCAAGCCATGAAGCCTTTGGAGGATAGCAAGTGTGGGTCTTTGTGACTGTGTGTTAGCTGATGGTGGCTCAGCTCTGGAGCCAGAAGTATGAATGACAAAGGAAAAAATAGACAAAGCAGATGCGGCTGTATTGAAAACTGTCACACCTCCAAGGACACCATCAAGATAGTGAAAGGCCAGCATCCAGAAAAAAAAAATAAAGAGATAGCTGTATGTCTCAAACATCTGAAATCTCATTCAGTGGGGGAAATTGTATGCCTGGGAGAAATGGCATCTGGTTAGTGATCCCAGGTGCACTGCTCTGTGCAGTTAGGAGAAATTTCTCTAAAGGTAGGAAATAAGTTAACCTGTTGTTGGCCAGGAATTAATCCCCCTATAACAGTTAATCTCACACTTATCAAAATTGTCTGACTGTTTGTCATATGTATTTTGCGTTCCTCTTAAGTGTGCTTCAAGAAGGAGATACCTATGCTCTAAAGTAGCAAATGTCCATCGGCATTCCACATTAGCCTCCAGGAGACATCAGGGAGTAGTGGGGACCCTACCTTGACCCCTTTCAAATTCCTGGCCTCTTTTTTATTTAATTGTTATTGAGTACATATTTGGGCATATATGTGTGTATATAAACATTTATATATATAGTTTTTTCTATATGTAAATACTTAGTCTGTATAATGCTACCTATATGTTTCCAGTATTAGATAACAAGTGTGAGGTGTTTATTCTTCAGTGGTAGCATATTCCAGCAAACACACTATGAGGCCGTGAGATTGTGTTCCCTCAGAATGTCAGGTGCTATAGCCATAGAGAGTCACTAACGTGGATTCCTAAATCTGAACTGCACAGAGATAAGGTCAATAGACATGCTAACATTCGTGGGGAAAGCTCAAGGGGCATGGAGCCTACACAAAGAGCTCCAGGCATCCAAGGATGCTGAGAGTGGGAGAAACAGTCTGCTGCAGAGAAGAGCACACCGACTGGTTAGCTAATACTGGAAACATACAGGTAGCCTTATACAGACTAAGTATTTACATATAGAAAAAACCATATATATATATGTACATATAAATGTTTATATACACACATATATGCCCAAATATGTACTCGATAACAATTAAATAAAAAAGAGGCCAGGAATTTGAAAGGGGTCAAGGATGGATATAGGGAGGGTTTGGATATAGGAAAGGGAGCAGGGAAATGATGTAGTTACATTATAATTTCAAAAAGATTGAAGAAAATTAAGATTAAAACTATTTTGTTAGATCAATTTAATTTAATTTTTAACAGAATACGGTATCCTGAGGTTTTTTTTTGAAATGCTTACATTATTTTTTAAAACTGGCAGTACGTTTAGGAATATTCAGTGCATAACTGCAACATTTCAAGCTTGGGAACCGGGTTCCCTCCTCCATATGCTCTGCAGGCCAGGCGCTCTCTGTTCACTCACTGAGAGGTGTCATGGCTCCTAACTTCTAATTTATCATGCTCAGATTCATGTCTCTTATTCCTTCACAGTGCCTCTTGGCCAGTGCTACCCTCTAACTATGCGTGCCATAGTTAGAGACGAATTAAATCAGGTTTTTTTTGGGGGGGGGGAATTTTTTGAGACAGGGTTTCTCCGTAGCTTTTTGTTCCTGTCCTGGAACTAGCTCTTGTAGACCAGGCTGGCCTCGAACTCACAGAGATCCGCCTGCCTCTGCCTCCCGAGTGTTGGGATTAAAGGCGTGCGCCACCAACGCCCGGCAATCAGTTTTAACACTACGTTTCACTCAATCCATCTTCCTAAAACATTATCATTTTGATATGGAATTAACGTGAAACTCCTGGTGGGTTTTCATATCCTAGGGCAAGCTACGTTATTATGAAATCTCAGGAATCAGATCCTGTGTCACTGGTCCACACCTGCTCCCTGCAGGGATTGTCCAGAGATGAGCGTCACCTCTACAGACTGCCCTTAAACCAGGCAGCCTGGGCGTGAGCCAGCTCATCACCGCACAATGCTGGCATCTCTCCACGCCAACTAGCAATATTTCAGTTCCTCTGTAGCCTATGCCTGGCTCAGGCTGCCCTGCGGTGAGTGTCCTGGCTGAGCCTGAAGCAGCTATCACCAAACAAGGCATGTAGTTCCAACCCTGATTATTTTCACATCAGTTCCTAGTTCTAACTTCCCAGTACTCCTCACTGATTTTTGTCATCCTCCGAGTCTTGTGATCCCTTTGTGTAACTGATCTTGACTAACTGCTCATAACCCGACATGTATGTACATGCATGTGCTTAATAGAAGCCTCAAACACCTGCAGGAAACCTGGTGATTTAGCTCGCTAAACCCCTTTATCCTCTTTCTCTCTTGGATGCAGGCTAATGAAGTGAAGATAGTATATTCCAGGCAGAACTCCATTACAGTGCTCTTGTATCATGGAAATTGAGATATTTTACTAATTGTGATAGACGCTAAATGAAGATGCCCCCCTTAGTTTCCACAGAGAATTGTTTGAAGTCCCTCTCCGCAGGACATAAATCACTGTACCCCTCAAACTTTCCATGTAAATGACACAAGAGGGGCACATCAGCAGAGGTCAGCACGACTCATTTTTTTAAGTCATCTCTAGATTATCTGTCTTTACTAAAAGCCTTGGTGCTGTGACAGAATCGCCGAGAACAAAAGCAACACAAAGAAGGCAGGCTTTATTTTGGCTATGCTTGAGAATGCTGTCTATAATGGAAGGGAAGTCACGGTGACAGCATGAAAGGAGGAGTGGTCAC
>NC_022023.1:30325457-30330628 GCF_000317375.1 Microtus ochrogaster | reverse complement strand
CAGCCTAGTGAATGCTGCTGTGCACATTCGGGGTGGGTCTTCCTCCCTTAGTTAGCACTTTCTGAAAATACAGCCACACCCAGAGGCTTATCTTCTAGCTGATTCTAAATCTTGTGGCGTTCACCATCAGAGTTAGCCAGCCCAAGCCCACCCTTTGCCAGTTTGACACCCAAACATCACTTTTAAACTGCAACCTTCCACCTCTGATCCTTGTAGGCTCATGGCTGTCTTATAATGCAAAATGCATTCAATCCTATCTCAGTCTCCATAGTTTAATAGTTTTGGCAATGTCTGAGAGTCCAAAGCCTCTTCTGAGACTCACAGGAATGTAGCCTTGAGCTCTGATAAAATAAAAAGCCGCATACTTCCAATACACAGTGGCACAGAGTAAACATTGCCAGACCCAACGGGAAGAATGGGACATAGTAAGGGAAGACCAGATAAAAGGAAGATTATAATACAAGAGGAAAAACGCCAAACCCTACAGCTCCGTGCCTGGCATTTGGGGTGCCACCAGGATTGGGTAGTCCTACCCTTCCTTTTTTAAAGTACTTGTAAACCTCTCAACTTAATAGACTCATGCAATGTCATCACAGGACCTCCTCATGGGAATCAGATCATACTGCGTGCTACCAGGCCTTAGAAGTTTTCTAGGAGCTTGGGGAAAGGCTTCCCATGGCCCTGGAACTCTTCCATCATTCATGCTTGTGAACCTGCTGCTGTGTGGATGATGTTGCCTTATTCACATCTCTGCATGGCTCTGAGAGGGATGTCGGCATGGGGGATGCTGCTCAAGGCATCTCGGAGGGTTTATGGTCCAAACTAAGTGCTTAGTACCCAGTGAGGTGGGCAGTCAAACTGGCTGTGGTTCCCAGCATGGGGGGCCTCCCTCCCACGCTTTCTGGCCTGGGAACACGTGTTCTTCAAGCGAATCATCAAAAAGTTTGTGATAGCCCATGCCAGCAGAGCCCCTGTGTCCTGGGAAGTGAATGTTCAAGTGTGAAGGAGGGTATGTGTTCCTTCCACGAGGCAGACAATCTTCCAAGCAGGGTGTTCACCAGCATCAGAGCCGGGCAGACAAGTGGACTCTGAACTCCCAGTACTAGGGAAGCCAACCACATTATCGAGTTCATTTGAATTGGGCAGCTGGGCAAATATCCGAGTACATTTCCGAGATGTGGCAGAGTCCCCTGGTCCTGTGCGTGAAGACCAAGATGCTGCCTGGGTTTTCTGTCAAGAGCCACACTCGCCCATCGTGAGTTGTGGGAGATGGAGTCTCAGTCATTACTCTGTTTGTCTACCGCACGCAGAACTGATCATCTGGCCATTCCTGACTTCTTTCTGCCCCTGGCATACCATCTTTGAAGATGTGCATGCCTATCTGATATTGTATTCCAGTTTCATTGGCAGACATGCACAAACCCTTATGTCATGGCTGAGAGGAAGCCCGGTGCCTGCCATTGCCCTGAGCTTGGCACATGAGCCTTGTCTGGTAAAATAGCAACTCCAGCCATCATGAATGACTTAGTGAAGGTTCATTGCTTTCTCTACCCTACACAATATTCCTGTGTTGTCTGCCACAGCTGGGCAGTCCCTTGGTGGACCCCAACCACAGTATAGAAACCTCCAGTGTCAGCCACACTCACCCCTGTGTGTGACACTGGTGGCTACATTGTTGTCTGATGTAGAAGCCTGTAAGGAGTATCTCTGTAAGTGAGATACTCCATCAGAATGTAACTTGCTATCTTCTGCCACTGGGGATGGGCCTTAAAGGGGTTTGGACAGGTGACAAAAGTTGTGTGCTCAAATTAGGGATGCTAATATGCCACTCCCTCCTCTTAATCAGTGTTGCCCCCTCTCATGGAGTATGATTAAGGAAGAAAGTGTTGCCTGTGACATCAACAATGGATACAGGACTGTTGTTGACTTTCAGCTCTCCATAGAGCTGATGACCGGAAGGAAACTCTGGGTTGTGGCATCACTAAGATACTTGGCCCATCAAAGTCAAATGTTGCAGAATGAACCAAGTCAGAAAACAAAGTCATGTTTCTTATATTCCTTAGAGTAGACGTGAAAGTTTATTTAAAAAGTCACCAGACCTTCAGCAGGCAACAGCAGCTGCAATGCTCACCTCTAGTCTCCTGGGTGATAGATAGTACTTAGATACTGTCTGCTTTTCACGCAGCCAAATCCAAGCAATGCCGAGAAACCCTGGGGCATACAGGAAAAAAACCAGGGCAAAAAAAAAAAAAAGCTGCTTGCCAATCCTACAGTTTTCAGAACCCTCACGGTCATTTTTACTTGGTATTTGCCTTTGGAAAACTTTGAAAATCGACTCGGCGGAGCAAGGCTTCCTGTTTATGGAGAAGCTTGGAGCGAGCGGGTGCAGTGTTGAGAGACAGAGGCCATGTGCCTTGAGGACTCTTAAGCCAGCGGTAGGAACCTGGCCAGCACCCCACTGAGCACTGCCTGTCTGTGCTCCGGGACTGTTTGTATGTGTGTCTTTCCTGGAAGAATTTAATTTGTGTGATCGGAAAGGATGAGAGAAGTCGAATCCCAGCTTAGATTGCGGAGGGGAAAGACGGGTTTGTCTTTCTAATTCTTTATAGGTTTTGTTCTTTATTCCATACATGTTCTCTTTCTACTTTATCCAAAGTCTTAAGAGGAAATATTTTTGTTTGGTTTTGTGTGTGCGTGTGTTCGTGCATGTGTGCATGTGTACGTGCGTGCACGTGCGTATGCGTGCGTGCGTGCGTGTGTGCGTGCGTGCGTGCGTGTGTGTGTGTGTGTGTGTGTGTGTGTGTAATTAAAATGGATGGTCTCCAGCTACACCGCTTCTCGTCTCTAGTGTTTCTGCTTATGATGTGTGTACTTTTTCAAATAAGCTGTCAGCACCTTTAAAAGAAAGGCGGAACCCAGTAAAGTGTCAAGGGGTCTGGGTCAGCCCTCACCACACCCCGTACTTAATAATCAACTGAGTGCTCAAAACAAAGCCCTCTCTTTCCACCTGGCTGTAACTAAGTGGTTCTAGAATGTTCCAGAAATGACTTGTCCCACCCAATCTCAAAATCATCAGGCATTTCCTTCTTACACATCACGCTGGTGGCCTAAGTTTCCTTCCTGGAGAGATGAGGCCACCTGGGTATATTCCCTTTAGACGGTACTGGGGGCTAAATGCCATAGGACGGCGTACTGATACCGAGGGCCCTTTGATGATGGCAATCACAACTCTTGCTACTATCAGAGGAGGGGGGGTGGAACCAAAATGAAATTCACCCAGAAGATGTGCATGCATCTCACTGGGCACAGCTCTGCTGCAGTAAACCATTTATTTTGGTTGAAAAATTTCAAATCTATTGTACTGTTTTAGGCTTGATATCTATGTCATTTGTAACAGCGTTGAAGCTTGAGAAATCATTAGGAAAATATCACTGCGATTGCGGTGATAGCGCAAATGTCTGAGAAAGCTGGCTGGCTTTCAAAGTTCTCAGAATAATTAACTGGGGAGAGAAGTCACTGTTAGTAAATCTCAAAGTGAGCCTGGGTGGCCAGGTTGCTGCCCTGTAGCCAGGGCCTGCTTACATCCTGCTCTCCTGATTGGCTGACCCAAGCACAGGGCCTCACAGTGATTAAAACTGGACAGGCCTTATTGCTATAAATGTACTTCTATCGGTCTGCAGAAAAACACCGTCCAGTGTACCTCCTAACAGACGCGAAAGCCGATTATGGACGAACATGATCAAAGCGAATCTTCTGCTAGCTTGTGGGACTCATATGTGATGAACAACTGTGCACCCAGCTCCTGCTTCCCAAGTCTGCTGTTTCCCTTAGCATGCCAACCTTCATCTCAATGCCAAAGCCAATGGTCTCATCTAGGACTTTCTAGAATATGCCACCTCCACTGTCACCTCCACTTTTACTCTAGCCAGTGCCTTCTTTATGAATGAATTAAGACAAGGATAACCATGTGGGAATGCTCACCATTACTCTTATGTTTCTCCTTGATATTGGAAGGAAACTAGAGAAGACAGGGGTCTTCAGATTCCCGGGATTACTAAGAGACCATTCCATCTTTTCTGGGAGAAGGGGACCGATGCTCTATCGAAGCAGTGTGGGCAACCTTTTTAATAAACAAATGATCTTTCTTGGATTTCCTCCCTGTGTTGTAGTCCTTGTGTACTTGAATAAGAAGGTGGGAGGTTGTCTCCTGGGTCCTTATTCATAAGGTGATGCCTGAACCCGTGGGCTCTGGCCACAGCAGTGTTCCTGACTCACTGGCTGTGATCTGGGCTCTTGATTTTCTTGTCTGCCCATTACTGAAAAACTGTCTTTGTAGACGTCAAGGGCAGTGCCAGCATGACTTTAGCAAGCAACAATCACAAATTACACGGCAGACAGTCTTGGTCCCTTTTCTTTTTCTCAGGAGCTTCTTGTTTGTTCCTGAGATTATAATTTCCTCTCTCCAAATAATCCCATATACCCTCCCCACTCTCTTTCAAAATCATAGCCTCTTTTTTTTCATTAATTGTTATCTCACGCCTACTTGTCTGTGCACACATGTTCCTAAGTATAGCCTGTTCAGTCCGTATGTTCCTCCTACGTGTGTTTTCAGGGTGGGCCCTTTGTCACTGGACAACCAGTTGGTGCGCACTCACCTGGAGACAACCTCCTCTTCCGTTCGCAGCTTTACTCGGTTGCCTGTGGTTCTTTGTGTAGTGCTGAGGCCTCGTGGACTTTTCCCCCCCATCCATATGCCGTGTTCTTTGTCATCATGCTTGTCCAACCAGTGTTTGAGCACTCACTGCTGATAATTCACGAGTGCAGATTCTGATGCTACCAGGAGACACAATCCCACAGCAGCTCCCTGATCCCTTGATTCTTACATCCTATCTGCCCGGTTTTCCACAATATTCCCTTAGCCTTGGCTTTAGGACTGTTTTATAGATGCATCCATTGGGAGTGGATGCCATGATTCTGCATTTTGATTGGTTGTGGTTTTATATAATGGTCTCCATATGTGGCAAAGAAAAGTTTTCTTGATGAGGAGTGGACATTACACTTATGGTATAAGGACAAATTTTTATGAATTATTGTTAGGGATTGTGCTAGCTTGGTAAATTAGTGGTTTTAGAGTCTCCTTCAATAACCATGACTTCACTAACAGTGAACAG
>NC_022023.1:30321785-30323991 GCF_000317375.1 Microtus ochrogaster | reverse complement strand
GGTCCCAGGCCCGTTTCTTTAATGGGTCATTTGCTTCCTGTTTGGTTGTTTGGGTCATTTTGTTGTTGTTGACTCTTTAGGTTCTGAGTTCTTTGTATATTGTTGACATCAAACCTCTGTCTGACATATAGCTGGCAAAGATTCTTTCCCATTCTATGGCTTCCATTTTACTGTCTGCATTGTTTCTTTAGGTGCACAGAAGCACTTTGGTTTCATGGAGTCCCACAAATTGTAGGCAAAAAGAGTCCTCTACAGAAAGCAGTGTTTTAGGCTCTGAATAATCTCTCCAGCACTGTTACTTTTACTCGGGATTATTTTGGCTATCCAGGATCTTTTGTGGTTCCATATGAATTTTGCAATAGTTTGTTTTTTTTAATTTCTGCAGAGACCGAAGTATGGATTTTGACTGGAATTGCATTGAATCTGAAAATAGCTTTTGGTAGAATGGTCATTTTTTTATAGTGTTGATTCTACTAATCCTTGAGCATGGAATGTTGGAGTATTTTCTACCAAAATTATTTCCAAGGTCTACTTGTCTATTCTAGCACACCTGTTCTGGTCGGTTCTTTTGTCAACTTGATGGAAGCTAGAGTCATCTGGGAAGACGGAACCTGAATTGGGAAAATATCTCCGTCAGATTGACTTTTAGGCATGACTGTTGGACGTTTCTTCATTTCATGATTGATTTGGGAACTGTCCAGCCCACTGTGGGTGGTGCAAGTCCTTGACAGATGGTTCTGAGTTACGTTAAAAAAAAAAAAAAAGAACTGAGACAGCCAAGAGGACCAAGCCAATAAAGAGCAGTTGTCTACGGATTCTGCTTCAGTTTTTGCCTTGGGTCCCTGCCCTGCATCCCCTCAAGGATGGGCTGCAACCTGTGAAGTGAAGTAAACTCTTTACTCCCCAAGCTGCTTTCAGTTGTTGCCTGTATCAGAGCAACAGAAAGTGAACTAGAAAAAAATGGTACCAGGAAGGTGTGATATAACTGTGACAGTCTGGACTGTTTTCTTTTGGGGGAGAATTGGAGTGTCATTTGGAACGTTGAGCTGGAAGAGCTGTTGAAGTACTCTGAGCTTAGTGGGCAGTTCTGTGAGAGCTTGGAAGTCAAGATTGTTGAGGGCAGTGCAGACAGCGGGAGCTAGTTTATGACGTTTCAGTAGGAAGCGAAGACTTTGTCAGTGCCGTGAATGTGGTGTTCTGAATGAGCAGTCTGTTTCTGGTCAGTTGGAGTGAGGAATTGTCTGTGGGTGGCACAAGACCAGCCTAACTAAAGAGAAGCCTTTGTTTCACTGGGACGGTTGAATCTAGTTGAATCTAGTTGCGAAATGAGTGGTGTCTAAGAAAAGACCAGCATCATTGAGGGGAAATCCTCTGGGAGCATTTTCCAGGGTCAGAGTGCAGAAGCTTTGGTCCAGAGGAGACCAAGGCTGTATCTCCTGCTGGCAGCCAAACTTGGTAATGTGTGAGAGTCTCCCAGGTGGTATTGGTTTTGGCACCAGGAGAGATGCAAGGTTGAAGAGGTCATGGAGAGAAGCTAACATTTGGTGCCATGTGACAAGGCTGAATTCTGGAAGAGAGGCCAGGAGGTTATTAGTGGAGATGCAGCCTGTTGAGACCCCAAGATACTAAAGATGCCAGTTCCATGGGATGACCACCAAGGACACTAGCAGGTGTGGCATGGAGTAAGCCTGAGCCTGGAAGACAATCTGTGTGTGTTGCAGGTTTCAGAGCTTAACCAGTTGAGTTGCTCAGACTCTTTGGGAGCCAGGAATTGAGCTCTCTATGTTATTAGGCTTTGGTTCTGCATTTCTTGGATTGTGACTGTTCCCTGTGGCTTCCCTCTTAGAATAAGAAATTGTAAATAATTTTTGATTTTTCAGGAGTCTACAGTTGGGACACTTTCAACTTTTAAAGAGATGTTGGATATTTTAAAGAGACTGAACTTCCAAACTGTTTGGATTGATTTTTAAGAGTCTAGGTCTTCTAAAAGTTATAATTTGTTTTATGTCGGAATACTGATTTTAAGATGAGATCTTGGGAATAACTCGGAAAGGAAGGGTTATCGGCTTAACGGTGATGCTTTTGTGCCAAGATGACAGGGGTTCAGTTGTATTGATTTGATACAAGCTAAGGTCACCTTGGAAAAGCAGACCAGGAAGCATCATTTTCTCCTCTCCTCTCCTCTCCTCTCCTCTCCTCTCCTCTC
>NC_022023.1:30300027-30321654 GCF_000317375.1 Microtus ochrogaster | reverse complement strand
TCCTTTCTCAAAGGCCTAATTGTGTAGTGTCATTAGCTCATCTGGCAGTTCATAGTTAGATGTGAAGAAGAAAGAAGGACACTTACCAAGAGCTTGTTGTCCATGCTTGAGGAGAAGCTGACCTAGTGCTGGCCGCTCCTGAGCTGACACACCGCCAGAGCAGTGTACAAAGGCTACAGTGAGCAGAAGACTCTGCTCCCTTCCCTGATGTGCTTGACTCTGTGATGAGCCGTGAGCACCTTGGATGGACAGGTGATTTGCTGTCAATTTAACCACATGAGATGATGTAGATGAGAAATCTGTAAACCAAACCATGTCTCCTGCTGGCTGTTGTTGAATCCTAATATAGATGGGAACAATGCCTGTCAGTACATTTATGATACATATATAGTTGCACTTGGAGTCAATATTTTCATGAATATTTTTTCGTGCTGCTTTGGAGAGATCAAGAAGTGTGTGCTGCGTTCCTAAACACATTCACAGTAGGTGCTTCATAGCTGTTTATTGTGTGTAGGTGGCCACCCAAGACACAGCGCCTATATTAATAGCCCGTGAAGGGACACTCAGGTAGTGTCTCACTTTGGAGAATGACAGTCGACTCTAAGCATGTGGCTAACTTTCTAAAAGAGCACAGTTCGTTGTCTGTGCAAGCTTTGTATATCCACAAGTGAAGAAGGCAGGGGAACAAGAAAGATGCAGCTTAAGTACATTATTATTATTATTATTATTATTATTTATTATTATTGGCTGTCACTATGAGTGACAAGAGCCTCAGTAATGTAGGTTTGTCGTCCTGTTCATGTGTGTGCAGGGTCCGAGTGGGGATATATAAAAGTGCCTAATATACCCAGCCCCTGATTTTAGACACCTTTTATTTTAGTGATTGAGGTCTGGAAGAGTACAAATGACTCTGATCATTCTGATCCCTTTTCATGGCGCCATGCCGGCCAATCCAATGCTTTGTGAAGGGCGCTCAGGCTTGGAGCTCGAATCAAAAGAAAAGAGACTGAAATAGGGACCACTTTTTCTTAGGGTTTCACAGGCATGCAGAGTAGAGTATTTCTAGAGCCACTAATGAGCGCTGAAGTCCTGGATCGTCATCTTACGGGTAATGCCGATCTGTTCTGCAGCAGTGGGGAGCAGCGTGGGTTTTCTCAGATTATTAGAGCTGCTCGTTCTTGTGGGAGCCCATGTCGGGTAAGGGGACCTTAGGGCCTCATTTAGATTAAAAAAAATGTCTCTAAAAGCCTTAACGTGGAACAAGGCAAATGGATGAAATGATTTCATTCCTATAGCTCGTGTGTAGATTGTGGGGGCCAAAGAAAATTGTGCTATTTAGCAGGTGTCTAATGGAGTGTGTTCTGTCATCTGCTCTTTCTAAAGAAGGTTCATTATGGAGTTGCCTTGCTTTCATCAAATGAGTCTGCCACATAAGGAAGGTTCAGGGAAAGAAACTGGGGGGGGGGTCGCTGTAGTGAAAAGTTAGCATTGGCCAGAAATTGGTATCTGAGAAATTCTCTCAGTTTGGATATATTAATTCTGTAAACCTTTGTAATGAGATATAATTTTAATTTAAAAATTTAATTATTCCTTGTTAACTAAAGATTTTCTTTGATACCATTAGACATGTATGTAATATATTATAATCGTTTTTATTCCTTCACCTTCTCTCAGCTCCCTCTCAATCTTGTCAGCTCCCCTCCTCCAGACAGGTCCCTTTCCCACATCCATGTGTTTATATTTTAATCTGTAGCCGGGTCATCTGTGTGAACACAGAGATAAAGTTATCCAAGGGAGCCTAGTGAATTTGCCAGTCAGTACACATCTGAAAATGCTAATTCTCCTTCCCCCAGAATCTTTCAGGAGCGAACACTTCAGCGAGGATGGGTAGGAGCCCATGGGTATTCCTGCCATCTGCCACCTACTACTGGCTGTTGGCATGTCTAGGCTTGAGCCTGCCTAGTGCAGGGAACCACAGTTGCTGTGTGTTAGTGATTGCAGTGACTGCCCTTGCCCGTTTTCTAGTTGTTCCATTCTTTCTGCACTCGTGATTGAGTCTTATAACTGCTGTAGCTAGGGAGGAGCGCTGAACCATCCCTTTCTGGTGACTCTAAATCTAGTGCCATTTGTTGTAAAGGGAAGCCTCTTAAATCAAGGCTGATGGTAGCATTTGTCCAGATGAATAAATATAAAAGTGCTGTGTCAATTCCGGTAATGAATAGTGCTCAGTTTCTTCTAGGGTCTAGAACCTCCTCAGCCCTGAATTTCTGACCAGGTATACGGTACCAGGCGTGAAGTCCTTCCTGCAGTGTGGAACTCAAATCCAGTCCGAGAGCAGTTGGTTGCCTCTCTAACAACCTTGCCAGATGACTTGGTACTGTAGATCTTAGGGTTCCCTGTTGGGTAAAGTACTCATGATTGTTCTTTCCTAGAAGTCGAGGTAATTCCTTCTGCTGTTATAAAAGCTGGCTCGTAGGAAGAAGCTTTCAACTTACTTCCTGCTGCCTTCTCAGTGTCTGGCCACGGTAGCATCTTCAGCAATAGCATCTGATCTACTAGTTCTGGTGGGCAGATAAAAGGAAGCAATGGAACTTTGCTTAGGGTTTTACATTTTTTTCTTTTTTTCTTTTTGCTTAGGGTTTTACATTTTTTTCTTTTTTCATATTTTTATTAAAAATTTTTACTTTTTATTTTACATACCTATAGATGGAGGCTGTTTGCTTGTTCCCCACCTCCCAGACCCAAAATAGTCACATATAAACTATATTAATTACAGCACTGCTTGGCCAATAGCTTAGGCTTCTTATTAAGTAGCTCTTACATCTTAAATTAACCCATTTCGATTAATCTGTGTATCGCCACACGACTGTGGTATACAGGTAAGTTTCTGTCCAGCATCTGTCTCCTTCAGCAGCTACATGGCATCTCTTTGACTTTCCCTACTCTCTCTATATATCTCTGTTCAGATTTCCCACCTGGCTTTACTCTGCGAAGCCATTGGCCAAATAGCTTTATTCATTAACTAATGGTAATAAAACACATTCACAGCATACAGAGGGGAATCCCACATCACATACCAACCCCAGTTCCCCCTCTCTCTCTTTCTCTCACCCTCATCCTCCCCACTGCCCATCCTCCATCCTCCAGCAGGGTAAGGCCTTCCTTGGGCAGTCAACAAGGTCTGGCATACAAACTTGAGGCAGAATCAAGCCCCTTCCCACCGTATCAAGGCTGAGCAAGGTATCCCATCATAGGCTCCAAAAAAGCTAGTTCATTCACCTGGGATGCCACTACTAGGGCCCCCACAACAGATCAAGCCACATAACTGTCACCCACATTCAGAGGTTCTAGTTTGGTGCCATGCGGGTTCCCCAGCTGTCAGTCCATAGTGCACGAGCTCCCACTAGCTCAGGTCATCTGTCTCTGTGGCTTTCCCCATCATGCTCTTGACCCCTCTTGCTCATATGATCCCTCCCCCCTCTCTTCAAATGAACTCCAGGAGCTCAGCCCAGAGTTTGTCTGTGGGTTACTGCATCTGCTTCTATTAGTTGCTGGATGTAGATTCTATGATGACAGTTAGGGTCACCAATCTGACTAAGGGGGAAGGACTGTTGAGGCTCCCTCTCCACTATTGCTAAGAGTCTTGCTGGGATCATCCTTGGGGATTCCTGAAAATTTCTTTAACCCCAGGTTCCTACCTAACCTCATAAATGACTCCATCAAGATGCATATTTCACTGCTCACCCCCTTTTACTCTCCCCCAACTCTGTCATCTTGATCCCTCATGTTCCCATCCCCTACCCCCTCAACACTGCTCTCTTTCCAGTTTACCCAGGAGATCTTAACTGTTTTCCTTCCTGGGGCCATCCATGTGTGTCCTTCTTAGGGTAGGGTTTTACAGTTTCACCATCAGTTACATTTTTATACACTTATGCACCACAAAAGGAAAAATAACATGATGGAGTTGAGGCTGGAAAAATGAACTTCATATCCTCTTTCATGGCTTGTGTCCTCTGGCCTCATTCCATGCTTGATAAGTTCTTACCATTAACTTCTAATGCTCCCCTTTCTGAATATTATAACACAGACACACACATACAATTTACATGTATTTGCAATATGTTTGAAAGATAGTACATTTCCACATTTCACACACACACACACACACACACACACACACACACACACACAGAGTGATTGTTTTGGTTAACCTTCCTCCTATTTCACCTACCTCCATCCCTTCTTACTGTCTTATTTACTGTATTGCCAATTAAAATGAGACATTCTGATTCAATAATTTATTAATTCATCTAAGAATGACAAAAGGCTACCTAAATAATATCTCAATGAAAATAAGAATATTATTAAAGACTTGTTAGCACAGTGACACTGATTTACATTTTTGAAGATGTCTTTAAATGTTGGCTTGATAAATTAATTAAGAAAATTTGGTTGAATTAAAGCAGGCCTGAAATAAAAACATTTCAAATGATTGTGGTTATCGGTTCTTGATATCATGTCAGCCATGACTAATAGCACATTTGAAGTCAATTATTATATTAAACTTGAAGCTGAGTCAAGAAACAGTTCATACACTATTTCCTTACCATCTACAGGTCAAGTTCATCCGTGGAGTATAGCTTTTATGCAGGCATGATTTCTTATCATCCATCTGTCCTTTGGAAAAACACCAGCTCATAGAGTTCATACAGCTATGTAAAAGTTAGCCACTGCCGTAAGGCTCTATTTGTTAATAATCTCTATTGATTTTGCTAAGGAATTTGAGAGCTGGGAAGCAGAAGCCTACCAATAGTAGATGCGTTTTCTGAACTTCCAATTTCTATTTGCAATCTCCAATTTTTATATTGGCCAAAATGAATGTCTTCATATATTGTCGTATTCCATTTGTGTCAATCAAATTGGCTGCCCATATCTAAAGATAATCTTCGTGTGTTGCTCTTACAAGTACAAGTGCTGCTTCATTGGCAAAGCATTTTTTGTCAGCTCCTTGGATTTCAGATCAACTGCCCAGGAATGTCATCTCAGGGACTGTGTTGTTATAACAGACCCTTGAGACTGAACAATACATAGGGAACATAATTATTCCAGATGCTGAGTACATATGGTACTGTGTGAGAAAAGAAGGCAGAAGGCAGAATAGCAAGAAACTAAGCTTGTTTCCTCAAGCCCCTTCATCATGGGAGTCACCCATTGCTGGGCGCAGAACTCTTAAGCTTGCACCCTCAAGCACTTTCATCGTGGGCATCACCTCTTCCAGAGTTCAGAGCTTGCAGTCTCTGCTCCTCTCATCAACCCTCACTGGGGAAGAAGGCTCCAAAGTATGCTGTGAGGGATACACTTAAGCCAAAGCAAACATTGCTCATTTCCTCGGATCCTTCGACGAGGCTCTTTAGAGAGCAGCTGTGCTGAAGAGGTGTCTTCTTCCAAGTTCTTGGCAATATTGTCTGGTAGAAAAACATGCAGAGTGGAGATGATGAAGGAAATCTAGAGTGAAGAGCTGCAGTTGGCTTCTCAACAACCTGAAAGTCAAATACCCTCTGTATATATCCCCCTGGGAGCTGTGCCTCTTCACTTCTGTTCCCACATCACTTCACTGAGATCCCCAAAAGAAACAGGATAGGGGAAGGAATGCGTGGTACGAACACATGGGGAAACACAAAGACCGCAAAACGAAAAGACTGCAAAAGAAAGGATTCGCCTCCTGGTTAAACACGTCTCTCTTGCTTTTAAAAATAACGTTTTAGTCTTTGAAACTTTCAGACATTGTACATTCATCAAGTGCATCAAGTACCTCCCTCCAGCTAACTCCTCCTGGTGCCCCATCCCATCTCAATCCCAACTTCATGTTCTCTTTTTCTTTTAGTTTTTATTATTAATAATCTTCTGAGCCCATGTACATATGGATGGTGGGGGTCATCTACTCGGGCATGGGAAACCTACCAGTAACCACATTGCAAATGGGAGTAACTCTTCCTCCCTCAGGAGCCATCAGTGCCAGTACCTCCTCCAACAGGGGTGTAACTTTGGAGCCTTCTTTACCATTCATGCTGGAATTTTTGTCTTGATCTGATGTGAGTATATGTGGATGCTGTAAGTTGATGCATAAAACAACCAGACTATGTCCATATGTCAGTATTCTATTGCTCTTCTGCCCATCCACAGGCTCTCACACTCTCTCGATTTCCTCTTCTGAAAAGTACCCAAACTTTGTATGAAGGAAGATGGTAGACAACCCATCCACAGCTGAGAACTAAGATCATTTATACTTGGGGCTAGCCAGTTATGAGTCTCTACATTAACCACTACCCATTACAAAATTTCTGATCAAAGTTGTGAGTAGTGGAAATTTATGTGACTAAAAATAATTGTTTAGGATGCAGTTTGACTACATGGTCACTTAGCAAAAAGTACTAGGCGATCCACTAGGACAGATGCTCTCCCATGTCGTAAGTTTTTGACCATGTTTATAATACCCAAAACAGAATAGCTTCTGTGAAGCAGGCTTTTAACCAATCAGAAAGTGGTTGGTCACCCCTGTAACTGCCATGCCAGGATTGCACCTGTGGGAATATCTTCTGGGCATCTATTTTACTATGTGGGATCCAGCCCTGGATACATCCATTGACCCTTTCCTCCTCCAGCAGCAGTATCACCTTCTGGCAGTATGTAAGTTATCCAGGAGGGATTTCTCTCTGTTCCGCATCCAGAGTGAATGATGTATTCAACAATAGTGTACTCTTGTTTTATATACAGGTTCTCTCCATGTAATCTTAACTGTCCTAGTCCTGACTGTGTAGACCAGGCTGATCTCAAACTCAAAGATATCAACTGCCTCTGCCTTTAAGGCGCTGGGATTAGAGGCATACTCCACCACGCCCAGATAAGCAATATTGTCTTACCATCTTATTATGGTGGATAACCAAGAACAATGACAGCAGCCTGTGTTGTTTTGTCTATGTCTAGACTCTCCCAGGTGAACAACTTGTAGGGAGAGATTCCTGGCACTGAGATTTTCATTTACCATCCCATACCTTTGGGGAGCGCATTGCACAACCATACATACCTGTTCAAACTCCCTTGTAAAATAGATCTTCTCCCATCTTCACCTTCTCAGACCCCTATCCCATTTGACGCTGTAATCTAAGATATACAACCCTCTCCTTTCCTGTCATTTTTGGTGTTCTAGTATCCTGTAAAACTTAATTGATGAATGGGGGAAATTAAAGTGGATTTGGTACCTTTCTTGAAAACAAGGGGCCATTGCTATTTTAAGTATTCTGTACACTGGAGTGCAAATGAGTTAATATGATATTTGGGCTTAACTTCAATGTGGTCCAGCTGGGTTGAGAAACCAATGAAACAAAGCTGGGCAGGAGTTGATCGTTTCTAAGATAGGATGGGAATGGGGAACTCATCATGCCTTTCTTTTTTCTTGCCATGTGGTTGGAGACTCCCATCTTAAAAGACATTTGATAAACAAATACTGTTCAGGTGACCCATGCTTGTAATCCCAGCATGAAAATGTAAGGGAAAAGAATTGTGAGTTTGAGGCAAGCCTGAGCTATATAGTAACACCCTGTTTCAAACAGACAAAATAAATAACAAGCAAACCCAAACCAACATACATTCAGAATATATTAGTGCTGTAGGAAGTCTTACAGCCAGTGGTTCCCCGCCCACTGGGGCGTGGCCTCTTATACTGATGTATACTGGCCTCTCATGCTGATGTAGAGCACCGTCAGGCCTCTTTTCCAGCTGCAGGATTTGATTTCTGATCTCCATTCCAGCAGAGTATTCTGATTTGTGAGTCTACCCCTAAATAAATGTCTATTTCTCAATTCTGAGCAAGTGTGGGATTTCTTTTAAGCATCTTTCCACATATTAGTGCTAGGAAGGGAGTTTTGGATGACCAAAGAGAAAAGGGTTTTATGTTTACATTTTACTGTTGATGTACAATAACGTAGAAGGGCCTGGTTGCTGCATGTCCTGGTAGTCTATTGGGAGAACTCTTGCTCTGTCCTCCAGTTGTATGTACAAATGCACCTCCCCTTGGGAGTCTGGCAAGGCCTTGCTATATTGTGTTGAGCTTTATTGCAGAGTGAGGACCTGGGCAAGAAAGGAATTAGGTTGGGCCCTTAAAGGAAAAAAAATACTCCTGACAGGAGTTACAGTGACACCTTCTGGCGGTTTGCTTATGGTGCAATCCCCACTTAGGAATACTGTTGGGAAAGCAAAGCCACAAATGGTCCAGCCTTAAACAATGGACAAAAAAGTACTCAAATCAGAGGTAAGCAGGAAGCAAGCAGGCACTGTTGTCCTAATACCTGACAAAACAGGCTTCAAACTGAAACTAAGCAGAAGGGGTAAGGATAGACACTTCATTCCACGTAAGGACCAGTTAACCAAGAAGACATTACTGAATATGGAAGTTTCTGTCCCACCTGGTCCCACAGTCACAAAGAGACACACAGAGGCTTATATTAATTATACACTGTTTGTCCTATTAGCTCAGGCTTATTATTAGCTAGCTCTTACAACCTAAATTAACCCATGATTCTTATCTATATGAAGCTGCGTGGCTCGGTACCTTTTCTCAGTGAGGCATTCTCATCTTGCTTCCTCCGCATCTGGCTGATGACTTCATCTCTGTCTTCCTCTTCCCAGAATTCTCTTAGTCTGCTCACCCTGCCTATCCTTCCCACCTGGCTACTGGCCAATCAACATTTCATTAAACTAATATGAGAGACAATTTTTTACAGTGTACCAGAGCATTTTCCCATAGCACATTACTAAATAAACATTGTGTGTGTGTGCGTGCATGTATGTGTGTGTGTAGGTATATGCACCCAATTTCATAAAAATATTACTGAACTGAAAGACACAAATTAACATCAACCCGTTATTGTTAGTTGATTTCAGAACACACACACACACACACACACACACACACACACACACACACACACAATGAAGTAACTAAGATAGGATAAAAAATACAGAAGAAGGAGGGAGGAAGGAAAAACAGCAATAGGAATGTCCAATAAAAATCTTAAGGAAACAATCAACTCTGCCTAAAATACCTATAATACACATGTTAATGTATGAATATATATATATGTGTATAATTCAAAGGAAATGTTTACATCTGAGCTACCAGTGCTTCATCTATGAGCCATAGACAATCTAACAAAAATCCTATGCAGCCATGAAAAATCCTCTTTTGAGTTGTTGGTCAGGGTTGGCTAAGAGATTCCCAAAACACCAAAAGCTATTACCCTTGCCCCTGGCTATTACCCCTGGCCCCAGAGCTGGAAGGTAAACCCCTATTTCTAAAGACATCATGTACTTTGGACACAGGGTCTAGAGGCCCCAGAAATCCAGAACTGGATTTGACCTGAATGCCTCTTCCCTGAAGATTAGGTTAAGGATGCCTTCTCAAAGGAGAGCAGCAGCCAACATTCATGCCTAGTTGTAAGGATGTGAATCACATCAGCGACCAGCATGACTCAATAGCCCTACAGGTGCAGCTGTGGCAGGCATACTTTGGGAGTGGCCAGGTGACCAACTGAACTCTCAAAATGGACTCAACAAGAAGGAAATCATGGCTGGTACTGAAAACCTACCCATCTACTTAGGACTAATAAAGACCTAGCTCATGGAGGAGGACCTATATTTGCCACTTTATTAAACTAGCACGATTCTTAAATATATTTCAAATGTTTGCACTTACCCATACAGATGAATGTAAAAGTGTAGTTCCCACCCGTCATCAAGTAAATTTCTCTTTGCAGCAGATGGAGACCATTATATTAAGGAAAACAAAACTGCACACAATCAAAATGCAGAGTATGGAGCCCATTCCTAGTGGATGCATGTATAAATGATCCCTATACTGAAGGCTGAGGGAACATTGTGGAGGAGGAGGCTGAGACGCAGGGACTCTGCTGTGGGACTGTGTTTCCTATGAATAAAGCCACACCAAGCCAGTCTCACCAACATGGCTGTCTAAGCATGTGCTGGACAAGCACAATAGACAGGCTTCCACGGATGGGGCAGCCTCAGGAATCCTCAGTCCTACACAAAGATCTACAGGAGAGGAAGGAAAGTTGTGCACTGGGAGAAACCATCTTCCCCAGGGAACGACACGGCAGTCGGTTATCCAATGGCAGATGGCCAGCCCTGCAAGCATGCTTACTGGCTAACAGACTGAGAAGGGTGCATTTATTTAGGAATGTATATACAGTTTTATACATATGCACTTGTATACAAAACAATAATTAATGACCAAGAGGGTGTAGAGGGAGCTGTGGGCTGCATTCCTGCCGCCCAGCTACTGGCTGCCTGGCTAGCTTATGCTCCGAAATAACAACACACAAATTGTATTCATTTAAGCACTGCCTGGCCCATTATATCTAGCCTCTTCTTGGCCAACTCTCATATCTTGCTTTTACCCATATCTAGTAATCTGTGTAGCACCACGAGGTGGTGTCTTACCAGGAAGATTCTAACCTATGTCCATCTTGGGTCGGAGCTTCATCGCGTCTGCTTCAGAGAGGAGAGGCATGACGACTGACTCACTTCCCTTCTTCCCAGCATTCTGTTCTGTCTACTCCACCTACCTAATTTTCTGACCTATCAGGACAAGCAGTTTTCTTTATTGGTTAACCAATGAAACAACAGATTGGCAAATGACCTTCCCACATCAAGAGGGCATGGATTTGAAGGAGACCAAGGAGGGGTGGGTATATGGGAAGGTTTGGAGGGAGGATAAGGAAGGGGGAAATGATGTGGCTATGCTATAATCTCAAAAAATAGAAATAATTAAAAACATAAAAATAGACATAGAAAACCAGTAAAACAAAAAAAAAACTAGAATAAGAAAAGAGTCTTCAGAAATTACATTCTTCCTTGGCCAAATGTTGTGTTCTGTTAATTAAAATGTATATTATTATCACAAAACAGAAAGAGGTACACCCAGCAGGAAGAAATTGTGGTTTCTCTTGTTTCTTTCCTTCCTTCTACTGTACGGAAGCCTTCGGGCCAGAGACACTCCCATCTTTGCAAAGGTGTTACACCAGGAAGGTGTCAGACCCAGGTGATCCAAACCAGTCAAAACTAGAAGTTTGGGTGCCTCTGAGTACCTGCTTCTGTGCCGAGGAGCCCCATCCTGTGTTCTGTTCCTTAGGCTTGCTTGGCAGGATAACCTACGTTTTTAATGTATCATTTTTCTTGTTTGTTCTGATTCTTCTCTATCAGGCTTCTTCGGACACTTGGTTCCATCTTAGTTGGATTTGAATGTTACAAAGACCAATAGCTTCGTTTAATTGGGGGAGGTAGATTGATTAATTCTTCATTTTTGCAAGTTACGACATTAAGCATTTAAATGGTAGGATAAACAGTCTCATTACTCATTAGTCAGGGCCTTCCAAATTCTTCAGATCTCGGGAAAGAGGCATTTGCAATCCGCCCCCATGGTTAAAAATGCAATAATACAAAAAGGGGGGGATATATATGTTTTGACGAATTAAGGGTATGCCTTGCCTTCTGAACACCCTTCTGAGCCTCTCTGTGGGCATGGATAGGAAGGAGTGTATAGCTTTGGGAATGTGGAATAGACAGATAGCCTCTGCATACCTTTATCAGACAGGCATTTTCTGTAAGATAGATTCAAAGCAGAAGGTTATGTAAGCCAGAGAAGTCACGCCAAGATTATCTGAACATCTTTTTTTAAACCATAAAGTCTCTCCAGTTGAGCTCACACACGCTTATTTCAAATGTGCTCCTCCTACTTCTCTGCTTCCTCCTCTTCCTTTTCTTTCCCTTCCTTTCCCTTTTTTCCCCCTTGTTCCTCTTCCTCCTGTTTCTTTTTCCCCACTTATCTATTTTGTTCTTCATCCTACCTACCTTCCATGTGTTTCTTCAATTCTAAGTACCCGCCCTGCAAAGTGAACCCACCTGCAGCCAGGAACGGGGCCTGGGACATTTCCAGGTCAAATGCGCTGGGTCACTGCTGTCCTTGCAACTGAGGCAACCTTGGCCGGGAAAGGCGAACTGCATTCAGAGCTATGGTTGAGGTTGCCTGTGGAAACAAACTTACCCGGAGTGTTGTGGAGTTTCCCCTCGGCATCCTTCCCTAGAGCATTGCCGTGCTGGGTGTCCAGGAACTAATGGAACCTGTATGCTGATTAGTTCTCTGTGAATGTGACACCGGGTAGGGAAGAGGGCGCCTCAATTGAGGAATTGCCTCCATGAGATTAGCCTGTGAGTAGGCCTGTGGGGGCGTTTCTTAATTAATGATTGACGTGGGATGGCCCAGCCCATTGTGGTTGGGAGTTGCATAAAAAGACACGCCGAGAAAGCCAGAAGGAACAAAATAGTAGGAACCAGTCTTCCTTGGCCTCTGCCTCAGTTCCTGCCTGCATTTCCTTTCAGGCAACAGGGGGAGACCCCTGCGGAAGCCACAGCTGGTAAAGAGGCAGAGAATAAATGACCATGGGGTACCCAGCGGATACTTCTACAACCCCACACGTAAGCCTCAGGCAATGTCACAGAAGGGGGAGTGGGAAGATTCTAAGAGCCAGAGGACCAGGACTGGTTGTCCTCTCTGAGATATGATCTTCTGTGCATAACAAGGAAGCTGACCCAGGAAATCTTAACAATATGGTTGCCTAAATAAAACACAAACGGTATCCATCAACATGCCAACGTAGGTGGAGGTATTCTCCTAAGGCTTCACTGCTAGCTGAAGAGCTACAGGAAACTGGTGGCTGCCCAGGGAGGGAGGACCAGCCTTCCCTGGGAAGAGTCCCCTGGTAGGTTAGCCAATCTCAAAGGTCAGTTCCAAACACATCTGAGCAACACTAAATGAGTTCATCAGGTTGCGGGAGGAATTGAGGGCAGGAGGGGGGGGGGAAGATGGGATACACACAGTACTCACATTATAAGTACATTTTTAAAAATTTCAAATAAGGGCCTTGAGAAATACCTCAGCAGTTAAGAACATTGGCGACTCTTCCAAAGGACCCAGGTTCAATTTCCAGCATCTGCAAGAGGAATCACAGCCATCTAACTACTAATCAGGGAATGCAGGGCTCTCTTATGGCCTCTGTAGGTATTGGACATGAACATTCTATGCAGATTTGCATGCAACCAAAACATCCATGCATAGGAAAATGTAATAGTAATTTTAAAATTAAAAGTAAATAAATAAAGCATCTGGTTTTTAAGAAACAATGAACCTAGAGGCATCGGCTGCAGTGGTTTCTCAGACCTGGTGACAAAATCAAGCCCTTGCAACTGTAAGATTAGTTTATGGCCCTGTCTAACCTTCTGCCTGCCTCAGTGCTTTGGCACGTAGGCGAGGCTGGGCTAAGGCGTGTGTTTATGGAACCCCAGCTTCTGAAAGCCTTGAAGAGACGGAGGCCCCTTTGTTCCAGAGATGGGAATGCATTTTTGGTAGGCTCCCTTCATATTGTTCTATGACAGCAGCCTCTCTCAGGATTCTCTTTAGGCCTAAATACTCCCCTTTCAGGGAATCTTCTACTAAAGAATGGTTTATGTCCGCTCCTTTTTCCGAGCCTGCGTTTTCCCATCTTCACACTTGCTTCCAGAAGAAGGCATGAGAAGTGATTTTGTTCTAACGTGAGTGACAGCTGGAGGGTGATTCTGAATGTGCAGCCTACTCCTGACTGAGTTCTCAGGAGCTGTCTTCGGGAGACCATCTTTTGTGTATCCACGGATGCTATACCAGCTCTCACACTCCTGTATTCCCAGCTTCACTGTAGCCAGCGGTTTAGGGCAGACGGTCTATCTTTGGCAGACCCAACAAGCTAGGATCACCCACTTGTCCAGGACACTAACTGGAAGACCAGTGCTGATGAAAAGCAGGACACTTCACTAATACATGAAGAAAATGAAAAGATAAAGGAACCAGTAAACCCAAGCCCATCTTTCGGGTACTGATTTGAGCTTCATGGTTAAACAGAGGAAGATGTGGGGCATAGTCAAGATGTCACATGCAGAGTTACAGCAGTCATGGCGCCAAGGTGACTGCACACATCATGGTCTCAACTCCCATCTTACAAGATGGTCCTTCCCCCCCCCCATTTCATCAGTCCTATGAGAATTGTCTATGGTATCTTTTGATTGTATTCATCCCCCCTCACTCTCTTCCCAGCTTTTTCCCCAGTTCCCTACTATATGGTGGTTGGAAGCAGAGCCCCTCATAAGTCTGTGGCATCTAAGGACTTTGTCGCTGCTGGTTCGTGGCTCTCTGAGGATTAGGAGGTGTGGCCTTGTTCGAAGAAGTGTGCCCCTGGGGATAGGCTCAAGGTTTCAGAAGCCTCCAGCTCTCCTCAGTGTCTGCCATTCTGAGATGTGAGCTGGCATCTGCCGCTTCAGCCAGTATGCCTGCTGCTTGCTCCCATGGTGACCTCCCGTAATGAGCTCTTTTTCTGTATCATTTTTCTTCTTTTAACTTACTTTATTTTTGCATCTCAACCACAGCTTCCCCTCTCTCCTCTCTTCTTACTCCCTCCCCCTTTCTTCCCCTTGGTCTCTCCAGTCCACTCAGGAAAGGGGCAGCATTCCATAGGCTTCAAGGAAGCAAGGCACATCAAGCTGCCTAAAGACCAAGCACCCCCCCCCCATATTCTAGCTGTGCAAGTCATGGCCTTCCAGCAGGAGGAATAGGTTCCCAAGAGCCAATCAAAGCACCGGGAGCGGCCCGTGATCCCATTACCAAGAGTCCCACAAAGAAACTTGTGTTTTATACAGGGTCATAAATACGGATGTATTTGCATTTTTCTCTATGCTGACATACAGTTATGCCAGCACCATTTGTTGAAGATGATTTATTTTCTCCATTGTGTAGTATTTGGTTTCTTTGTCGCAAATCGAGTGTCTATAGTTGTGTGGATTTCAGTGCAGAATTCTACCAGACGTTCAAAGAAGACCTAGTACCAGTACTCCCCAAATTATTCCACAAAGTAGAACACAAGGAACATTGCCAAATTCTTTTTATGAGGCCATAGTTATTCTAATACCCAAAGCACACAAAGACCCAACCAAGAAAGAAAATTACACACCAATTTCCCTCATGAACATAGATGCAAAAAATATTTGATAAAATACTGGCAAACTTAATCCAAAAACTCATCAAAAAATTATCCACCATGATCAAGTCAGCTTCATTCCAGAGATGCAGGGATGGTTCAACATATGGAAATCTATCAATGTACTCCACCATATAAACAAACTGAAAAATAAAAACCACATGATCATCTCATTAGATACTGAAAAAGCTTTTAACAAAGTCTAGCACTCCTTCAAGATAAAAGTCTTCAAGAGATCAGGGATACAAGGAACATACCTAAACACAATAAAAGCAATTTACAGTAAGCTGACAGTCACCATCAAATTAAATGGGGAGAAACTCAAAGTGATTCCACTAAAATCTGGAGCAAGACAAGGCTATCCACTCTCTCCATACCTGTTCAATATAGTACTTGAAATTCTAGCTAGAAGAACAATACAACAAAGGGAGATCAACAAGATTCAAATCAGAAAAGAAGTCGAAGTACCAAAATATCGCTATTTACAGATCACATGATATGTAAGTGACCCCAAAAATTCTACCAGGGAACTCCTAAAAATGATAAACACATTTAACAAAGTAGCTGGATACAAGATTAACTCAAAAAAAATATCAGTAGCCCTCATATATACAAATTATTAAAGGGCTGAGAAAGAAATCAGGGTAACAAGACCCTTCGCAATAGCCACAAATAATATAAAGTATCTTGGGGGTAACTCTAACCAAGCAAGTGAAAGACCCATAATGGATTCTTAACCCCCTGAAACTGTAAGACCAATTTAATGCTTACTTTTATAAGTTGTCTTGCTCATGGTATTTTAGCACAGCAATAGAAAAGTAATCAATACACTTACCCACCCATCTCTGTGTCCTTCTTCTATTTAAACCTGTCAAGTACAATGTGTGCTACCCATGAATTAGATGTCTGGTCTTCAGTGGAGGGTGGTTAGGAAAACTGTTTTTCTCTCTGTAGCTCTCAGATGCAAGTGGCTCTTTAACTAGACGTGGACTTCATGCCTACCTCCGTTCCCCCATGCTAGGCTTCTTTCTGGCCTGGGTGGGAGGAGGTCTTGTGCATACAACTTTGCTCTATCCAGAAATTTTATTTCCTTGAAATCATCTGACATCTTTGGCTCCTACTATTTTTCTGACTCCTCTGCTGCAGTGATCTCTGAGCTTGGGAGGCAGAAGGTGTGATATGTATGTTTTATTTAGACTGAGTATTCTACAGTCTCTTATCCTATGAACTCAGTCAGTTTTAGGTCTCTGTCTTAAGTGTCACTGACTACAAGAAGCTTCTCTGATGAGGCCTGAGAGGCACACTAATCTGTGGGTAGGGTGATAAGTCCTTAGGACTCCATTTAATACCATGTCCAGAAAGCAGAGCAATTTCAAGTGTGGCTCAGCTTGTGGAGAGGGGCCTTAAATCCAGTCATAAAGTGGTTAGCTGCTCTCAGGACATTCATCCCACCGTTGCATTAGTGGCAGACCAGTCATTGGTGTAACTCTCAGGCTCACAACTCAGGGAGACAGGTGATTTCCTGTATTCTCTGGTCATGTGCACAGCACTTTCCAGCACCGTGAAAGCTAGACAGTAGGAATGAAGCTTCCGGGAGAGTTCCAGCTTGATTTCACCATGGCCCCTATCAGTTCTGGAGAGGAAGCAAAGCCATTATCAGTAGCCTGCAATGTTTGAGAGGACTTCACTTCCCCACAGCAGAGTTAACCTATTTCTTGCACTGGGGTTTTGCTATCCTATAGTACCTAAATGCATGGCGGGAAATTCACTCAGCACAGAATCAATGAAGAACTACCAGCAGTACTCCTCCAACTACTCCCCAGAATAAACAATGGAGAAGCATTACTTTTTCAGAATCCAGTTTTACTCTAATAACCACAACCAGATAAATACCCATCAACAACAAAAGAAATTATTTGCCAATATGTCTGATAAACTTGGCTTCAAAAATTACCAATAAAATAGTTGAAAGCAGAATTCAAGAATATATCAAAACATTATCCATCCTGAGTCAAGTTCATCCCAGAGATGCTGGAATAATTCAACATATGTAAATCAGTAAATATAACCCACTACATAAATATACTAAAAGACAGAAACCACACCATGGTTTCAACAGACGCCCAAAAGTCTTTAACAATCTCTAACATACTTTCATGATAAAAAAAAAACCTCAGAGTATCTAGAAATATAGGGAACAGATCTCAACAAAATTAAGGCAGTATATAGCAAGCCAGCATATTGCTAAATGGAGAAAACTCAAAATATTTCCACTAAAATCAGGAACAAGGCAGGAATATCTGTTTTTCCCCTCCTAGTCAATATAGTACTGGAAGTTGTAGCTATGGCAATACCAGTGGAGATGAAGGGAATATAAACAAGAAAGGAAGAAGACAGCATGTCCCTATTTGCAGATAGGATTCTATATTTCCAGGAAGTCCTAGCGACTGTAGGCATCTCTCTGTGCCTGTGGTGGGGTGTGACTGTGGCATTGCCTGCCTTCTCACTGGGCTAGAACGCATGCAGGCAAATCCTTTCTCCATGGTGCGGGGCTTCAGAGGTTTGCAGAGAGCATCTGGGTGCTATTCTTAGCTAACAGAAGCTGTAGCTCCCAGATCTGTGCTGGACCCCGGTGTGTTACTTGAGGCCTTCCCAAGTACTGCACTTCTTGTTCCAGCAGCTTCTTAGTCTTGAGTCCTAATGCCTGCCTGTGTAAGCGGAGCCTGCTCTGGACTGGGTGAGTTGGGTCGTGGAACCCAAAAGCCTGCACTCTACTAGCTTAGTGATGCGTGATGTGGAACTTTAAAGGTAAGGCCTGATGGAAATTAAATAAATCAATGGGATCATTGCCCTTGGGAGACATTAGTATAGTTCTCCTAGGCTCTGCTTACTTCCCAATAGAGTCAGTCCATTTTTAAAAAGGAAGGAAGGGGGAAAAAAAACAAAGAAAAAGGAACAAAAAACCTAAACCTAGTTCCTGAATCCCTCTGGCCTCCTGTCTTGCCACTCTGATCTTTGAACAGCAATGAAAAATGGGCAGCTATAGTACCTGAGGGGTAGAGGAAGGCCAAAGCAGGTTCTCGAGACAGCGACTTAATTTCTTTCCAGGTGATGCCAATACTAGACATTTGGGGCTGGATCAACATTTTCTCCAAATGCCACTCTGTCGTGGAAAAAACGGCTGGAAGAACTTGTCTTGGTCAGCTTAAACTATTGACTTCACACAGCCCACCATCATTTGAGAAAACAGCCTCAACTGAAGAATCACCTAGATCAAATTGACCCGTGGGCATTTGTATAGGGAAGTGCTCTGACCGTTAATTAATTGGGCAGTACCATTCCCTGAGAAGATGGTCCTTGATTGTGTGAGGAAGCCAGCTGAACCTAGGCCTGCGGGAATCAACAAGCAGCAGCATCCATCAATATCCCGCCTGTACTTATCTGTCTGAAGCAAGTTCTATGGGCAGAGAGAGTGCTCTATGAAATAGCGGGTCTGCCTTTAGGTCCATCTTGAATTTCTGCCTTGATTTCTCTCAGTCCCGGATTAGGAGCTATAAGCACAAACAAACCCTTTACTTCCTGCACTGACTGCCTGGCCAGGTTGCTTTATCACTACAGCACTACAGAAACTGGACTGGAATTGCGGGACTTGCCGGTGTAAACCTCCACCAAATTGAGTTTAGTAACTGGCAGACAAATGAGATGCTTGTACCTGTCACTCTCACAAGGGCCCCTGCAGCAAAAAACAGCACACTTTCCCGTCTGTCTGCAAGGATGGGGTGTTCCTGGGCATACACAGGTGGTCCTTTAATGGGGCAATGGTCGGTGGTGTGCAAGGAAGAGGCACGCAACAGTTTTAGGCGAATCTGCTTTTATAGAGACGTCACTCGCTTTCTGTTCTGTTCCTGGGTTCAGCCGTCAGCTGAAGCCATGCTAACAGAAGCTGATGTGTCAATTAAGCCTCTTTGCAAAAGACTTTCCATTCAGTCTTATCACAGGAACATTTTGAAACGATTATAATTCCCTATCCTTATTTCCCTGACTTATTTAACTGATGTGTCTCCATGGCCCGCTTTGAGAATAATCTGACTGTTCTTTGTATTTCCTTTGGAGACAAGACTAACTTTAAATGAATACACATATGTATATTTTACACATCATTTTCTTGGTTTGACTCATGTTGTTTTTAATGACAGTGGCCACACACACTTTCATCTGTTGTTTGCTCGTGTGAGTTTGGGGCTAGATTGGATGCCTTTCAAGTTGTGGAGGGTCTTTCTGCTCAGCTCTGCTCAGCCAGCATGCATACGGACAGTACCAGAAACACAGGAACAAAGGGCAAGTGACAACTTCCACTGCTGTTGTTCCGTCTTGCTATGCATTGAGAACACCTGGAAGCTTCTGTTATTGTAGTAACTGAACGGGGCTGCCATGCTGAAGCTGGACAGCAGCTTCAAGACAAGCTTTGTCTGAGTGGGTGTCCCAGCTCGTTCCTTCTGTGAGGCTCAGTCATTAAATTAAAGATGGGGTTGCAGTTCAACCAGGTTAGAAGATGGCAAAACAATGTGACCTTGCAAAGCAGACAGAGGAAACTCTTGAGACGCTAGTTTTTAGGCTAAGAAAAAAAAATATTAATACCTCAGGCACTGACAGGTACTTCATAGACTTTTGTGTATTCAGAACCTAATGATACTGACTTTATAAGCTGTGTTTAAAAATAGGTTCAATTGGCTTTTCCTTTTTGGAGTTTTATCATGGACTAGGAAGTGGAACTGTCTCCAAAACTCCTTGCTCTGCTTGATGCTCTCTGTTCAGCACCTGTTACTTAATGCCAGCCTTTTCTACAGGTACTTAATGCCAGCCTCATGGAGGTACTTAATGCCAGCACCCTTTGCAGGCACTGAATGCCAGCACCCTCTGCAGGTATAGACTGTTGCTAGCTAGCTAGGCTCCCCTTTCCACCCTGATTCTGGTGTTTCAGAAGAGCATCTCGCTCGGTCAGAGGTAAACTCTGCTCCTTTTAGTTCCCAGGGTGTGGGCACTGGGTGTAAGGAAAGCGATGGTGGGGAGAAATATGAACTCATGTCCATGCCGTCCTATAAATTTCAGAAGCATTTGCAATAACCTCAGTTTTAAGGGCTCATGAACTCATTCATAATTCACTAATAGCCTGTGTCCTGCTGAGCTTTCTGTGATCTTTCCAGCAGCTTCCAAGGGCTTTTCTCTCCTATGGCAAACCTCCACATTTCAGAATTTCCTTGCACGTATCGTCAGAACCCATCACCGCCCGGTGCTGAGTGCCCCGAGCTCCGTCTCATAAAATGAAACTATCCAGAATTCCCTGAATGTCTCATGAAAAAAAAATCTGGAGAAGATCTATACATATGAGAAAGTGAAAAATGTGGAGGGAGGCTGTTGCCTGCTGTCGGGAAGTCCTGTCTGATGAGATTCCAGAGCCACTGGGCACAGGAAGTCAATAAACACTTTAAAACTGAAGTGTGGGGGCCTGGTACAGTGGCTCAGCAGTTACGAGCAGCTGATGCTCCTGCACAACACTGGAGTCACGTCCCAGCACCCATGTAATGTGGTTCACAGCTGCCTGCGACTCCTGCTCCAAGGGACCCTACCTTTATGCACACATGAGCTCACGCACAGACACAGTGTGCATAGGCACAGGTGTGTGCTCACATGTATGCATGTGCTCATACACATGCGCACACACACTTAAAAAGTACTAGAGTATATAGCAAGAAAAGATACATTATCAGACTAAAAAAATAAAAGCAAAAAGCACAGCTCACAAGCAGACATCCCTCCGCTGAGACTGTGTTTTATCAAAATCCCCTGGGTTATATAGTCTTAGGGAGAAGTCTGCTGGGAGTTGTGTTTTAGGCTTATTTTTAAGAAAGCAGGAAAGCAAGGTGAGGCAGAGGGGGAAATGAACTAGTCCTCCTTCAATGGCGGGAACTACAGCGTCTCTTCAGAAGAGCCAAGGGTTGAGGTGTCTCTTGGTGGCAGCAGTCTCCTACAACCTAGACAAGCCAATGACAGACACAGCCAGGAACCAGTGTCCCTCCCTCTGAGGACTGGAGGCATTCAGATGGATGCATTAGGTCTCCCTTTTCCATAGTTTAAGAGTACAATCTGTCATGACGGGGAAAGCATGACGTCAGAGGTGAGGCAGCTGGATGACATCATAAGTGAGGCAGCTGGATGATGTCAGGGGCGAGGCAGCTGGATGATGTCAGGAGTGAGGCACCTGGATGATGTCAGGGGCGAGGCAGCTGGATGATGTCATGGGTGAGGCAGCTGGATGACATCAGGGGTGAGGCAGCTGGATGACGTCAGGGGTGAGGCAGCTGGATGACATCAGGAGTGAGGCACCTGGATGATGTCAGGGGCGAGGCAGCTGGATGATGTCATGGGTGAGGCAGCTGGATGACGTCAGGGGTGAGGCAGCTGGATGACGTCAGGGGTGAGGCAGCTGGATGAC